>NC_056742.1:41134574-41332393 GCF_019279795.1 Protopterus annectens | reverse complement strand
CCATTTCTATGAGACCTCAGGTGAATGTCTGTGTCTGATGGGGTGTTGATTATGGTGGCCGGTTTGCAGTCATCTGCATACCTTGTCTGCCACAATCCCCCTATGTTTGCATGCACGTCGGAAAGTTGAATGCCGAACAGGAGGGGGTCCAGGACTGAGCCCTGTGGGCCACCACTCGGGGACCAGCTTGGAGTCTGACATGGCACCAGGAACACTAACCCTGTGGGTTCTGACCTTCATCTGGTTGGCAACCCATCGTGTGACATATGGCTCTACATCTACGCTGGTGAGCCTTTCTATGATGCCCGCGTGGAGTTTGGTTCGAACGCTGTCGCCAGGTCACGGTAGTCTGTGCGAACCGACGTACCCCCATCAATGGCCTTAGTGACTCTTCCAAACAGGTTGACCAGGTTCAGGAGGCAGGATCTGCCCTTGACTAAGCCGATGTGGGTATGTTCCAGTATTTGTTGTTCCCCAATGTCTTCATTTATGGGCTCCATTATGGTCCCCTCCATAGCTTTGCAGACAAGGCTCACCAAGCTTATAGGGCAGTGATGTCCAGAGTCCTTAGGAGCACCGCCTTGGTGGAGTGGGACCACAGTTGCCGTATGCCATCAATCGGGTACGTAGCCTGTAGTAAGGCTAAGATTAAACAGCAGCCTTATGTGCGGGTTGAGGCCCTCATTAAGGTTGTGTAGCACACAGCCGGGGACACCGTCTGGTCCCATTGATGCTGTGTTCTCTGCTTTACAGATAGCAGCTCTCACCTGGCCATTCAAGATGTTTGGGAGGCTAGACTCTGGTGGGATAGATACCTCCCCTCTTGGGGGGGGGGGGTAGATGTATGCACGGAACCTGTCTGCCAGTTTCTTGGCAATGTCTGTGGGTGCAGTGATCATTGTACCATTCTGGACTAATTCCGAGCATAACTGTGAGCTTCCACCCATGTTCCTACCATAGCTAAGGAAGGCCTTATGGTTGTCTTATGTGTCCTTTGCAAGTCCTATCCCACAGGCGGCCTTGGATGATTGTATGAGTGATCGTATGTTACCGCCAGTATTAATCAGTGATGCCTTCCCTGGTAGTGATATTGCTCTGTCATGTAGTAGCTTTCACCTCTTGTTGTACGGTTTGTTTATGGCTGGGGTCCACCAGACCATGTGCCTGCCTTTGGTGGACAAGGTCCTGATGTTATTAGGAATTGCTTGATCCAGACATTCCTGGGGGTGCTCGTAGAAGGCATTTGTAAGGGTTTCAGCAGTGTGGCCTGTGTTTACCACTGGCATGGTGGCCTTGTAGGGTACCACACCAGTCATATGACGTGTGGGGTTTGCTGTGGAGAGGTCTTCACTGTGGTCTCCCTTGCCGGTGTTGGGGGCGGGATGCGGATCTCCAGTGAGATCACTATATGGTCTGACCTCACCGTTGAGGGATATACATCCTGTGTGGAGGATGTCGTCCCCATGCGTGATGATCAGGACTAGTATAGTTCCTCCCCTTGTGGGTATGGTGCATAGTTGTTTCACAGCATTCGGGTGTATGAACACCTGGAACCTTTGGTGTAGGGTGTTGTGTCCTGGGTAATGTTCCCGGTCTATGTATGGGTGGTTGATGTCACCCAATATGATGGTGTTGTGAGAGCATTCATACTCCCCAGTGTCTTCAGGAAGGCTGTGCGGGTATCCTGGGTTTGGGAGGGTGGTCTGTAGCATGCAACAAACTGTAGGGCAGTCCTACCCATGGTTAATTGCACCTGGATGGTCCCCGCTGCTACGTGCATTTCTGCCAACCTGGAGGTGTGGGTATCCTTCATGGAAATGGAGACTCCCCCTCCTTCTGTGGTTCGGTCCGGGTTAGGGTCCTGAACGCGTGATATGAGGTATGACCTGATAGTGCTGGGGTGCTCTCAGGAGCCCTGAACCAGGTTTCAGTCACAGCACTGACATCGATGTCCTCCATACTGAGGAGGGCTTTTGAGGGCATGCAGCTTGGGCATAGACTAATGGCACTGAGCAGTATTACCCTTAGTTTTTTTCCAGGTTTGTAGTCTAGGGAGGTAGGTTTATCATTTCAGCCTTGCCTGCAGTGGGCACTGTGGGGGTGGCAGGAGCCTTTGCCAAACTCTTGAAGTCCAGGGGCGATAGGTGCAAGCCATCCCTTGCAAAGGAGCGTGGCGTGTCAAGCATGTCATCCCAGGCAAGAGGACATTGGATCCCCTCAGACTGGCACCGGTAATCAGGCCAATTATCAAGGGTGATCAGTCGGACCCAGTATTGTGGCATCATTCTTGATGAGGGTGGGATACTGCTCAGGGTCAGGGTCATGCCGGCCTGGGCTACACAATCTGAGAGCCCCTCCATGTCTCCTTTCATGTATCCCAGGTTGGTATGTCTCCGGTCGTTGACACCAGCATGGACAATGACCGCGTCATACTTGTACATGCTGCGGAGTGACCTGAGTGCGTGTGTTATGTGGCGGATTCCAGCGCCCGACAGGCAGCCTACTGTAATCATTCCCTTGTTCAGTCAGGTGGGTGGGACGTCGGTGTGTCTGGCTATGGCATCACCTATTACAAGTGTGTCTGGCATTGTGTGTGGCCTTAAGGGCTGTGACTGTTTAGCACACTGATGTTGAGAACTATGTGTTGCATGTCCTATGTCTTGTGGAGGCAGTTGCTTGGGTGTCTGCTTCGGAGGCCTCGTTAGGTTCGTTACATGTTTTAACAGTGCCTCCGAGTATGTCTTTGTGTGTTCATGTGTTTGTTTAGCATTTGTGATAGTTCCATGTGACACTGGGTTTGTGGTGTGCGTGGTGTCCTTCCCCTCCCATTTGGTCTTGCCGGTCGTGGTTTGGGAGAGCTCAGCCTCCTGTCTGGCTATATAGTTGCATCTCTCACATATATCATGTTTAGTGGGGGAGGTGCGGCTTGTCCGTGTCCATGAGGCACCTGTAACATTGCCTCAGGATGCCCAGATTCACCATCTGAACAGGAGAGGTCACTATCAGTTGACCCTTCGACATGCCAGAGAACGTGAATGCGTTTGCTGTGTAACTGGGTCAGAAGGGACCTATAGGGAAGTGGGTACTCAAGGGGATTCTAGGCTAGTGTAGTACTCCGTCTAGTATACATGTACTTTACCTATGTAGGAATACTGTGAGAGCAGGTGCTGAGCTTTTGTGATAGAGAACAGACAGTTGAGATTGCAAGTAGTGAAGTTCTACATGTAAACCTGTGGAGCACGGAGCCAGATGTAGTGTAACGTTGTTTACATGGTACATGACACACATGTCCACACATATACTGCACCTGACACCTGTGGTCGGTGCCACAGGCTACGGTGGACAGAGACATCACATACATGGCATTACACAGTACAGGTATGGTGACATTCTGCAGGTGTCATACATGCACGCTGTGCAGCAGTAGGACGCTGTCCTGGTACAGGAATATGTCCACAATCGTGGGGTGTACACCACTATGGCGCACACCCCATTGTGTGCAGATGGGGACACCTGCCTGTGTGGTCAGCACCCTCACAATACAATGCACCCACATGCCATGTCACAGGGGGCGGACTTGCACAGGTGGCCAGTATGGCTCACAACTATGGCATTGACAGGGTCTTACAATGCAGCACCAGTATGGGATGGTCACCCTGTGTGGTTAGTGTCCATTCACAACACTATATCTGCATACACCCTCACAACAGGCAGCAGACATACACACATGTTGACACACTGACATGTTGGTGACCACACATGTCTACACGGAGGGACGACGTGTTGCATGTACTGCACCATCCACATCCATGCACCCCACACTGAGGTATGTACAGATCTCTACCATGGTGTACAGTGATGTGTGGCACATGGCACATAGTCCCCCTGATCTGTGGCATACATGGGCACACATTCCTGCACACATGTTGGTGCTGGGAATGCCACACCCGCTATATGGGTTATGTGCAGGCGTGCAGCGGTATGTAGTGCATCATGTGTACCAACACTGTATCTGGCAGCTGTGACAATATATGCACTTGGGAGGTGGTAGGGGTTACAGTGGCCATGTGACATATGGTCGATGACACCTGACCGACGGGTATGCATTATGGCAGCACTGTCATGTAACGGCAACATAGCAGACTGTATGCACATGGCAGGGTAGGATGGTGTGTGACATACCTGTGACCACCTCCTGCACACATGCATGTGGACAGGTGTTTAAACACATGATGTACACACATACCGCCATGCGTGCTGTTACTATGCCACCATATGATGGCCCCTGATGGGTATGCATGAGGTAGGGGGTTGCAACTGTGTTATGGACATCGGACACTGCTCATGCATGGCTGCACCATGCACAGTACATGTGTCACATGTATCCCCTGTTGCCATGTGTGTATGCATTGCTACGTTGTGACATGTGTGTCGACATACATGGAACATGGACTGTGGTATGGTATCACAGCTGTCACAGGCAAACTGTACAAGGGTATGTGTCCCAGTCAACACCGCTACACCCTGTAGGGGGAGCATACCACAGACATGTGTCCACCTTTCATTCATGTGTGTATTACCACGTACACCAGTGTTATGCATGTGGTACATCACAGGCTTCGTATGTGTCCTGTGTGCAGTCCATGCACACAGCCAGACAATCACATATATGACATATCTGGACTTTGTTTCACTGTGGTACAGCTGCAGTCATGTGTCATATCTGTGTCAGGCCCGTGGTATGTGTGGAGCACGCCTGTCCATGTATACCGATACGGGCAGACTACATCACACCTGTGGGATCATTGATAGTACATGTGTACTTTGCATGACGGGTGTACACCGCCATATAGACCTGTGGACATATGTCACATGCTGTTGCTGGACCGTGAGGCATACTGCTGCACCGATGACATGGTGCTGGCATGGCAGCTAGAGTGTTCACTGCAGTGTGTACATGTTCAGCCTGCACCCGTGACTCCTATGATGTCATCTGTGTGTGTACGTGTAACTGCATGTGTGTCCACCCTGTGCGTGTGTACGGGTTTACCTGGCCATGACTTGCGGTGTGTACACTCCGTCTGCATGCCGGACAGCGCGTAGTACATACTAAGTGTGTGAGCATGCCCGGGTTGCTGTTGTGTAGGTGGACACACACGACGATCCACACTCTGCCCTTCCATGATTCCACCCCATGTGTATGCATGTCTGCACTCTGCAGATTCTAAGTGTGTGAGCATGCCCAGTAAGCAGCTATGTAGATGGATACACAGTACAGTGCACACCGCGCCCATCTGTGAAGATACCCCGTGTGCATGTATGTTTCCCCTTTGCAACCGCCACGTGTGTGAGCATGCCCAGGTTGCTGTTGTGTAGGTGGACACACACGACGGTCCACACTCTGCCCTTCCATGATTCCACCCCATGTGTATGCATGTCTGCACTCTGCAGATTCTAAGTGTGTGAGCATGCCCAGTAAGCAGCTTTGTAGATGGACACACAGTACAGTGCACACCGCGCCCGTCTGTGATGATACCCCGTGTGCATGTATGTTTCCCCTTCGCGACCGCTAGGTATGAGGGCATGCCCAGTACGCCATTCGGGGGTACACAGTACAGTCGTCACCGATGTCTGCTACTAGGCATGTAGCCATGGCCAATGACATCCTGCATAGCCATGGTGGCCACCCAGGTGAGTCATATGTGGTTGATATGCCACAATGGCTGCCTACATCATGCATGCCGGTTGCCCTCTCATAGGGTATACTGTCTGTGGTGCATCCCGTATCCATGTCATGATGTTGTCCTCCGTAGTTAGTTGGTATTCCTGAGTGCAGCACTACCGTGTTACTATACGCCCACCTTGGGATGGTAACATGCTGTGTGACTGCGCACTCTGTCTTCATTCCCTATCGGCTGCCTTGCCTCTGCAGATGATATCACCCACCTAGGGGTATGCCTCCTGACAGCACTGTGCTCAGTAATCTCGGTAGCGCTTTCTGTAAATGCATCAGGCTGTAGTGTGTTCATGTAGGTAGGCGTAGGTTCAACTCCTGGCCCTTCCCCGTGTGTGTGTGAGGTGTGTGTGTGTGTTTCCAGCTGCCTCTGCAGATGGTCATGCTTTTAGACGCTTCGCAACACATACCTTGGCTATTGTCAGCTATTTCTTTACGGATGATGTCACCCGCCTAGAAGTATGCCTCTGACAGCGCTGTGCTCAGTAATCTCAGTAGCGCATTCTGTAAATGCATCATGCTGTAGTGTGTTCATGTAGGTAGGCGTAGGTTCAACTCCCGGCCCTTCCCCGTGTGTGTGTGAGGTGTGTGTGTGTGTTTCCAGCTGGCTCTGCAGATGGTCATGCTTTTAGACGCTTCGCAACACATACCTTGACTATTGTCAGCTATTCCTTTACGGATGATGTCACCCGCCTAGAAGTATGCCTCTGACAGCGCTGTGCTCAGTAGAAGTATGCCACTGACAGCGCTGTGCTCAGTAATCTCGGTAGCGCGTTCTGTAAATGCATCATGCTGTAGTGTGTTCATGTAGGTAGGCGTAGGTTCGACTCCCAGCCCTTCCCTTTGTGTGTGTGTGTGTGTGTGTTTCCAGCTGCCTCTGCAGATGGTCATGCTTTTAGACGCTTTGCAACACATACCTTGGCTATTGTCAGCTATTCCTTCACGGATGATGTCACCCGCCTAGAAGTATGCCTCTGACAGCGCTGTGCTCAGTAATCTCGGTAGCGCGTTCTGTAAATGCATCATGCTGTAGTGTGTTCATGTAGGTAGGCGTAGGTTCAACTCCCGGCCCTTCCCCGTGTGTGTGTGAGGTGTGTGTGTGTGTGTTTCCAGCTGCCTCTGCAGAGTAGTTCTTTTAGTCGCCAACACATACCTTGGCTATTGGCATCTATTCCTTTACGGATGATGTCACCCACCTAGAAGTATGCCTCTGACAGCGCTGTGCTTAGTAATCTCGGTAGCGTTCTGTAAATGCATCATGCTGTAGTGTGTTCATGTAGGTAGGCATAGGTTCAACTCCCGGCCCTTCCCCATGTGTGTGTGTGTGTGTGTGTGTGTGTGTGTGTGTGTGTGTGTGTTTCCAGCTGCCTCTGCAGATGGTCATGCTTTTAGATGCTTCGCAACACATACCTTGGCTATTGTCAGCTATTCCTTTACGGATGATGTCACCCGCCTAGAAGTATGCCTCTGACAGCACTGTGCTCAGTAATCTCGGTAGCGCATTCTGTAAATGCATCATGCTGTAGTGTGTTCATGTAGGTAGGCGTAGGTTCAACTCCCGGCCCTTCCCCGTGTGTGTGTGAGGTGTGTGTGTGTTTCCAGCTGCCTCTGCAGATGGTCATGCTTTTAGACGCTTCGCAACACATACCTTGGCTATTGTCAGCTATTCCTTCACGGATGATGTCACCCACCTAGAAGTATGCCACTGACAGTTCTGTGCTCAGTAATCTCGGTAGCGCGTTCTGTAAATGTATCATGCTGTAGTGTGTTCATGTAGGTAGGCATAGGTTCAACTCCCGGCCCTTCCCGGTGTGTGTGTGTGTTTCCAGCTGCCTCTGCAGATGGTCATGCTTTTAGACGCTTCGCAACACATACCTTGGCTATTGTCAACTATTCCTTCACGGATGATGTCACCCGCCTAGAAGTATGCCTCTGACAGCACTGTGCTCAGTAATCTCGGTAGCTCATTCTGTAAATGCATCAAGCTGTAGTGTGTTCATGTAGGTAGGCATAGGTTCAACTCCCAGCCCTTCCCCGTGTGTGTGTGTGTGTGTATGTTTACAGCTGCCCCTGGAAAGAGTAGTTCTTTTAGACGCTTCGCAACACATACCTTGGCTATCAGCGTCTATTCCTTTACGGATGTTGTCACCCACCTAGACGTGTGCCTCTGACGGTGCTGTGATCAGTGGTCCACGTAGCGCGTTCCATACCTGTGTCATACTGTCATGCGGTTGAGTAGGTGGGGGTAAGGTCAATCCCCATGCCTGCCAGCTGTGTGTGTGTGTCTATGCTCTCAGCCACATGGGTTCATAGGTTATGGCGTTAGAGGTTCCGCAGAACACTTATATCCTGCCGACATCTCTGTGTTTGTGGATGGTGAGACGCAGCTCGTGGACTGCCTGTGTGGCTGCTGTGGTTGGTGACCTCCGTAGCGTGTTCTCCACGTGCGCCCTGCTGTGGTGTGGTGGGGTGGTGCTGTCTACGTTACACTCCCGGCCTTGCCACATGTGTCCGTCTGTATCTCTCTCGATGTATATATACATACTTATGTTATGCCCATAGCGCTGCTCTTGCATGGACAGCTGTCTGTCCCATGTATCGCATATTTGCACGGCTGACACATAGAACTGTGGTACGATGCATATCCACTCATTGTCCATGCAACGTCCGTATTCCGGCACGCCTTAGAGACATCTGCTGGATATCGTGGCAGACAGCTATCCTTGCTGTACTGACACTGTACCCGTACACGCCATAAACCTTGTATATCATTGCCTGTTTATGGTGTGTGTGCATGTCTATCTGAGCTGTGTGCATGGTCGTGTGTATGTCCCGCTATAGCCGTCTGTGCAGGTGTTGCCACTATGGGTAATCCTTGTAGATCGCTGTTTCATGTGCACTTCAGCACATACCTGCAGACCGTACTACCCCTCCTATGGCAGCACGGGAGCGGCCTTAGATCAACCGCTGCCCTAGGCGATAGGGCACCATGGCGCCCACCTCCACAACACATGGTGCCCCCATCCTGGTGTACCTACATGATATAACTACTAGAAAGGTGGCCCTGCTAGTGCGGCGCCCTAGGCAGCCGCCGGGTTGGCCTATGCCTACGGCCGGCTATGTGCACATCCCAAGGCATACTTTTACATTCAGTGTTTTACAAAGGCTAGATTTTAATCCCAGAGGGGGGGACATTACCAACTATACTTTAGAATGCGAATTGAGATGGATTATTAGGTGGAGAGCTGACCAAACACCAGGGTTGAATGGTGAAGCACAGATTAAGCCTCTTTTGAGAAGCAGGTGGCTTAAACCCAAATAACAGGAATGTAGTTTAGGTACAGCTATACATTTAACACCTATTAGTCCACTCTTTCAGTTGTTTACCACTGTTTTACATTGATATAATATACATATTTTCTATATATATTGTTAGATTTATAATTGATGAGAATTAGGCATAGTACAATATAATATAATACATGTTTTAATAAGATGTTTTTAAAGATGTTAATATATGTGTGAGTATTTAACATTGCATTTGCGCTTTATATGCTTGGGTTAATTGTTCATTGTTTGATGAGAAATTGACCAATGACAATGTAAGGAGGGATATTTAAAGCCTGAATGCTTTTATGTTATGTGTAAGTCTGAAGGAGCCTACGGGTGAAAGCGCTTACTTGTATATAAAGGAACCTTTTTATACCATTTGGGCACTGTCCTGGACAATTTCTACATTGACTGTTTCATCTACCTATGTGTTTTTTGGATTGTGTGCCATAAGGTGCCAGCGGTTATTTTATGTTGATTAGGTTTAATCCATGGTCAATTGACATTAATCATATTAATTCATTAAAGGATCTTCTTTATAAGTGGGAACGGCATAGTTTAACCGGCCTATGACCTTCCTAGTTGAAGTTGTTAGTGAGCCATTAGTATGTGTTCCACAGGTCGCCAATTTGTTCCGCATTATGGAAGCGAGTGATCCCCATTTTGGTGATGGCAGATTAAGAGCTGTGTACGCCGGTATTCGCACGATGGTCTGACTTTGTATGGGGAATGTCTAATGTAGTCCCTATCTGTATTTCCTGTGCTATGCCTTACTGCAGCTGTGTAATTCCGCCAGGTTTCCAGTTATGGGTGCCATCTTGGTTGTACGCTTGTCCATCCATGGGAATCACCTACTGGACACTGATATAGGGCTGTACACATTTCACACCTGCTTTCAGCATTATCCGGTAGATGCTTTGCATCATTAGTGGGGAGTCAGGCATGTGCTATATCCACATCCCTCCCACGGGGTGGGCCAACGGATTATCTGCCAAACAACACCGAGCCCCATTTCTGCATACCCAGGATCCCTTGGCTGCAACCCTCGACGGTACACATTACACATCCTTCATGTGTGCGGGACTGGAATGTGGACGCACTTCTATGGACTCGACAATCTGGGGATTTCTGTTCATTTGTCCTGCATTTCATGGCCACTTGTCATCAACCTTAAACACGCTGGTGGTGCATATGTCTAGCTGTGCCGTAGTCACAGCTGTCATTTCTTCTGGGTCAATCGCAGCTGGTTGATATTGTGAACGGAGCAATTTTTGGAGTCCTACAATAGACACCAGTGTGCATATGTAAAGTGTAGAACTTGTTGGACTGTCACCATCTGGCCAGTGGTTTTGACTGATGCTGTATGTTCCCCATTCGCGGATGTCTGTTTGACTACCCATATTATGTATTACTTGGCATATCTATATCCATGTGCCAGTAAGCGGAAATACAGCAGACCTTGAGTCCTGGTCATCTTCATAAAAGACATTAATGAACATAAACCAGACCAAAACAGACGATGACAATAACGATACACTCCACAGTCCAAAGATACTGAGCGCTTTCACCCACTAACATGGGGCATCGTCAGAGTACGAAATACATTAGATAGTCATCCCTTATATACTTCCTTCAGAGTCAGTTCAAAGACAATTAATCAATAAACTTGCTCATAGTTAAGTGGACAGTGCTCCAAGTCTTAAAGATAAAGTGACATATAAAAATCAGTGTTGCATACATTACTTAATGGAAACATTAATACAACAACAATGTGTTAATATTAATACAATATTGGTCAATACAATCAGTATATTGAAACATAATTGATAATTGTTGTGAGTAAACCTTAGAATGTAGTGTGTTGATAACGATATTATGTATATTAATGTGTATAATTGTTGTATTAAGATTCCAAATCATTGAATAAATAAGTACAATTAAATGCATATTTTGTATAAATATGAATGTAAATAAGAGTCACAATGTTAAATATAAATATGACTGTATATAACTATATAAATATGATATGGAATAAACTTGTAGTTGTTTACATCTTGTTTTCGAGTGACATATCTATGTCCATGTGTCATATATACGGGCCGTCGGACTGCTGTGTGTAGATATATACATGTGAACCCCTCGTTTCATACCTTGCTTTGTTACTGTCTGTGGATTACCTGTGTACACACATCTATTACCATACCATGCCTTTCCACTGTACAGGTTCTGGCATGGTGTACGGCAGGTTGGCCCTTAATCTTGCTGTGTGTTACATTGACCTGTGTCTATCTGGCAATTCGCTGGCGTGTCATGTGAGACCTTCTTGCTTCTATAGGGACCTGATCCCGTAATTGTGACGTGCTTCCACTGGCCATATATTTCTCTGTCTTCTGGGATCTGTATGTAACTAGTCCTTTCAGGACACTTTCTATTGTTGTACATTTTTGGTTACATATATGAGTACTTTGGTATGTTGTGCTATTATTGTGTGTGGAGCATTTCTCCACGGGCCTCTGCTGACACTGGACATATATCCAGCTAGCCTAGCCCGGTCAACAAGTGTGAGCCAACTAAACACAATTCGTACGGTGGCACCTTCTGACAAGTGGGTCGGATTACAGATGCATAACCGTCGTCAATCCATACTACTAACACACATGTTATTCTATCCACATTCTATGTTTGTCTTATCACATAGCATGTGTTTCTCACTATTTCTACCGGTACTTTACATGGCATTGTCCGATTCCATACTTTCAGAGGCTGACAGTTTTGAGACATGTATAACTGACGTGGAGGACACAGCATTAACTTTCCTGCTGTGAGCGGATCACACACGCACCCCCGCACTTGCATTTCCTAATTGTGGGCTACGCGCAGGCGCACATGCATATCCGTATTCTGGTTACATATGTTTACTGGGTCTGTGTGGTTACGTGGTCTGTATTAGTTGTGACTGTTCTGGTAACATATCTCTGATCCGGTTGACGGACGTGTGCGGAACACACCTTCACCTTTACACATGTAACTGTCTTTGCGGCATGGACGCATTACGTACACGTTCACATTTATATGTTCTATAGTCGTAATTCAAACAGGACTGCATTCACGTTTGCCGGTTGCTGTGACCACTACACGTTAGCTGTTCTGTCTCATTTATATGCATACCCATGGTACTTAGTTAAATTTACATATCCCCCCACCCCACACCCGCACTCACGTACGTCACAGGCATCCATTCTCCTGCTGCGAAATATGCGGTACTACATGTTAGACATTCCTTATTCCCTACCGCTCATGGCCCAGGATGCATATGTCGTGACCGCAGGGATATTCAGATCACAGGGGCTTATAGCCCCTATGCATACAGGCCTTCGATTGTCAGGGTGTTCCTGTGGTGCTTTGGGTTTGGTCTTGTCCACCTAGTGTATGGAACTGCCCTGACCGTGTACGAATGTCAGACGCGTCACATGGGAGTGGTTTGTCCGTGTCTATGATACCATACCCCCCCCATTATTCCTAACCGTGTGCGCTGATTGGCCGGCGTGCCCGTTGTAGATCGTGTTATAGTAATTGCACACGGTCTGGTCAACCGGACCTATTTCCATTACTATACCTCAGTATTGATAACCTGTGTCGCTATGTTACATGGGTTTAACATTGCGTGACAGCTTTCACTGAGCCACGGACATGTCCGTTGCTTATGTTGGGGCAGTCCCGCTCTGCTACACACATTTAACATGGTGGAACAGGTTGAACAGCACAGAAACGGGGACATCGGGCTCTCCGTCGCTGTTTTGTATTGAATCGCTATGTTGACTTTGTTTCACATAGCGAGACAGTGTCGACATTGGCAACGGACATCTCGCACAGTACGTCCGCACCACCGTGGGTGCCGTATGTCTGCGGATGGGCGGCGGACAGGCATTATGCTGTGCCATTATGTCTGGGAATATATGGTTTCTTTCCCTAGATGATATGGCATACTAGCAATGACCCGCGTCTGGGTGTGGGTACTGCTGTATTTACCCCCGGTTGCCTTTGTGTGGTCCCTCGGGCATCGGCCTCGGGACCGCTCCACGTCTACCATGGGTATATCTAGCATTACCCACATCCGGGCGTGGGTTATTGCTATGATATTCCGTGTGTACGGACACGTGTGTTTGGACAACCTACAATAGCTTCTGCTATTGGCATACGATGCTGTGGGTGGTGCCAGTTACCATACATATGCCTTTCTCAAAAGCCGACTTCACACTTCTAAACACTAGTGTGGTCTCCTTTAAGGCCCATGAGCCGGTGGTAAACATTACTCAAACCGCTGAATCAATTACATATGCCTTCTCACCTACAGGACTGCATGGATCAGGCAATCCCAAACGAAACTGAGACTCTTTGTACCAAAGGCAAGCGTCCAGTCTGGTGGACCCCAGCCATAAACAAGCTCTACAACAAAAGGAAGTAGCTACTACAAGATAGAGCAGAATCCTTGAAAGGTAAGACACCCTTGCTCATTATACGTGAAGAACTAAGAGCTCTCATAAAATCATCCAAGGCAAATTCGAGAGATAAATCACCAAGGACTCAAAAGACAATAATAAGGCCTTTTTTAGCTATGTTAGACACCTAGGAGGAAATTCCCAGATATGCTCAGAATTAGTTCAAAATGATGTGAAGATTACTGAACCTACACACATTGCCAACATACTGGCTGACAGGTTCAGTGCAAACTTCTCCCCCCAATAGGAGAGGTATCTATACCAGAGGATTGTAGCCCCCAGAACATCTGTAACGCCCAGGTGAGAACTGCTCTCTCCAAGGCAGGAAACACAGCATCCATGGGACCAGATGGTGTCCCCGGCTGTGTACTCCATGAACTCAATGAGGAATTAAACCCGCAGTTAGGACAGCTGTTTAATCTTAGCCTCACCTCAGGATACGTACCCAAGTAGTGGCGCAAGGCGACTGTGGTCCCACTTCACAGGGGCGGTGCCTCCACTGACCCTGGAAATTACCGTCCCATTAGCTTAACAAGCCTTATCTGCAAAGCCATGGAGAGGATCATAATGGAACTCATAGATAAAGACATAGGGAACTTGCAGACTTTGGATCCAACCCAGTTTGGCTTGGTCAAAGGCAGATCATGCCTTTTAAACTTGGTTGACTTTTTCGGAACAGTCACCAAGGCCATTGATAAGGGTAAGGCAGTCCATACAGCCTACCTCGACCTGGCAAAGGCCTTCGACACAATACCCCCCTCAGGTATCATTGAAAAACTCATCAGCTTGAATGTAAACCCATACATCACAAGATGGGTTGCAAACTGGCTAAGTGACAGAACCCACACGGTCAGAGTTGCTGGCGCCATGTCAGACTCAAAGCCAGTCACAAGTGGTGTCCCACAGGGCTCAGTCCTGGGTCCACTCTTGTTCGGCATCTACTTTTCAGAAGTACAAGCAAACACAGGAGGGTTATGGCTGACAAAGTTTGCAGATGACTGTGAACTGGGTGCCATAGTCGAACACACATCTGACACAGATATCCTTCATAAGGGCCTCACAGAAATGGATAACTGGTGCCAGAGACATGGCCTAAAGGTAAACGCCGAGAAATGCATAGTCATACCCTTCGGGAAAAACAAGGTTACCCCTAGCTACCATATAGGTGGCAATCCACTGAGCACAGAAGAAGTTACCAGGGATCTGGGGACCCAGGTTGACAGTAACCGTTCGTTTGACACTCACATTGCTAAAGTAGTTAGGTAGACCTTCTACATTGCCCATTGCCCACCTGATCATGAAGGGATTCACATCTAGATCAAGGGAGATCATCGTCCCCCTGTACTCATCACTCATTAGACCTATGATTGAGTACAATGCTCCATTCGGAATGTATCTGACCCGACACCTGCAGCAGCTGGAAAGGCCCCAAAAGTTCATCACCAACAGGATTCAGGGTCTCAAGAATATGTCTTATGCTGCCCGACTGAAAGAACTCCAGCTCTATTCAGTCGCATACCGCTTGCTCAGAGGTGACCTGTGCCTGACATACAAGGCCATGTCAAACCCAGATTTGATGAATATGCTTCACCTAAAGAATCTAGATCCCTCAGAACCACAAGGGCGGGAGACTTAAACCTTGACACGGTCATTAATGGAACGTGCTGGAGGGACAGATTCATCACCCAGAGACTCACTATGCTGTGGAACAACATCCCGGTACATGTGGGGCAGAGCAGCTTGCTGGCCTTGTTCAAGAGGACTCTTGACCAATGGATGGGAGATCGCAGATATACCCCAGGGATTACTTCAGTGTCACTGCTTGACAGAGGTACAGCAATATAATAGGCATAGTTTTCTTCAAACTGAAGGGGTGGCGAATGCCACATAACTATGGGCTAGGCTTATAAATGCCCTTGGGCAGATAGCCTACTATGAACCTATGAACCTATGAACCTATGTTCATAGTTTGTCCCATTCACACTTGTCTATCCCCTGTCCTCATTCGTACATGGATATTTCTGTGGCACATGATTGAACTATGTATTACCTGCAGGTATGCTGTGTACAGTGCACATATGTCACGGTTGATTACAGTGTATCTGTGTACCTACCTCTGTGATACTGTGGACTACCACACATCCTTCGCAGAATTACATGCGTATGTCCATACTATTATTCGTTGGCCTGTGGGGGGTTGTCAGAGCAACGGTTACACATGTCCCTGTTTGTGCATGCATCATGGTGGTCTTTGACCAGCCTCCATTGCTATTGTGGGATGGACAGTGGTGTTGGTGTGTGTTTGGGTTGTGTTTCCACTGCCGATACGTCAGGGGGGGTGGGGTTGGCACGTGTTCCTCTTTGCAGGGGGCCCCATCCTGGACATTTGTGTCATGCGTCGACACTTGGCACATGCCATATGTCCTGTGATATTCCCACAGTCGTGTATGCCTTCCTGCATTACTACTGCGTGTTACTGGCAGTTTGTATCTGGTACGCATGGCTATTATGTTGGATAGCTTAGGCTATTCCCATGATATGACATACCCATTCATCCGGGCATATACGTGTTATTCAATCCTTTGCATTGGCCATGGGTGTTTGGCCATCTGGCACCACTATTATCTACGTGTGATGTCCCACCTTCACCTTCTGTGCATGTGGCACCCTGTTGGGGTGTCCTGCTTGGTGGGCGGATGTTCCGCCCTATGTGTTGTGTTTGACATGTCTGCATAGCTGATCATCGGTACAGTGGCTGCACATACTGCTTTGTCCAGATGTGTACAGTTATGGACACAGTGGCGTGTGAACGCCTATGGGGTTTCGACAGGTCCGTACCACATGCGGGATGTATGCATTCTGCCGACACATTCACATGCAGCCATTTGGATATCAGTACCTGAGGTGGGATGTTGACATGTGGGGTACATATTTGCACGCGTGGCACTGCCTAGGACTATACTTCATACTACATTTAAGGTATACCCACTGTGTGTAGGTGTGCAGCTGCGCATGGCTGCTAGCTGGATTGGGTGGACGGTCGTACATGGGTGCGGGTTACGTGCTATGACGGGGCTGTTGTGTATTACATTTGCATGCATGGGTTCTGCTTCTGGATATTCCACTTCGGCATATGCCATCCTATGTGTATGTGACGGGTACGTTGCTGGGTGTAGTACATGTTGCTATGCACATGTTTGTCTGTGTTTAGGGTATCTGGTTTCCTTCTGGTTGTTATATAGACACGGCTGCCCGGCTGTGTACTCTCACTACCACTGTGGAACTGCTGGTGACCATGCCCATGGGGCTACTTGTGTGTAGGTGCGGCGCGCTGACATGCTGCGGTACACCTTCACTGGGTATGCCCACTGACAGTGCATTGCGTGATGGACACGGTATTATGCGTATCCTTTGTTCCTTGGATGGGTACAATTTGGACTTCGTGGGTTAATGTTTGTTTCTCCATTTTGTGTAGACGGGTACTATGTTGCATACTCTGCGTACGTTTCATTATCCACGGACACTGGCTGGTGCGGTTACTATTGTAGGCGGCCTGTGACAGTCAGCACTTTAGGTTGCTCCTCGCATGCCGGCTTGGCCACGCCTACGGGCACATCCTACTTGGGCTCGCGCACGTGCCCTCTGCACGTGGTTGTGGTTGCGGCTCGCACTCATTACTATGCATGTGGCACTGCTACACCAGTTATACACTGCACTGCCAGCGAACGCCTTACACCGGCCTTGCGCAGAGCTTCATGAATCCAGGGATTTGCCTCATGTATTTTTCTACCTCCTCAATCTTTAACTGCAGAATAAAAGCAGATATGTTTTTTGTGTCCAAGATTACACAAAGCTTCTCTTTCCTTCTTTGTAATACTGGAGCATGTCTTAAGCTGAATCTTAGAAGCCAAAACACAATCTCTCTGATAAGACTCTTTGAATCAATTAATATGCATGTTTAAATGATGTAAAACCATGCTTTTACATTTAAAGTGACATAATAACACATTTCCAAATGTTTTTTTTTTTTCCAGCTGAGAGTGTTAAAAAATAGCAGAACAGAACAGATGTAGATTACTTGTATATAACTGACAGAGGCATGAAACTATTTAGTTCTGATGCCACAAACGAGAAAGCATTATTTAATAAAGACAGCTCATTTTCATTTGAAAGAAAAAGAAAATATATTGTGCAAACTACTCAGGTCTTCCATTTGCTTTTTTTTCTTCCACTGCATTCTCTGACTCAGCCTCCTTTGCCTCTATTAGAATAACTGAATGTGAGTTTAAAATGAACTGCTGATAGTTTTGGGCTTATGATAACAGTACTTGATGTCTCAGAAATTTCCCATAAGATTGTCATTCATGTTCAGCCAATACCAGTTTAACAAAGTGTTGATATAACCATCTGAATTCCCTTTTTGCATAGAATTGATTTATAGGTACTCTGGCACATTTAAAGAATTTTCTAGAGTCATAATCTTTTGTATCACATTGAATTTTGTGCATCTTGATTTTCTTAATTTATTAATCCCATTTCTCATAATTATTTTGACACCATGTCATAAAGCTCTGCTGGTCCTAATGATCTTTATACTAGGAAAACTGTTTTTTTTATTCAAAAATATTGCATTTTAATTTGGCAGCTTTTCTGTCATTATTGCCTTTAAGAATATATTATATTAAAACAGACAAGGCTTATAGGTTCATAGGTAAGTAATAGGGCCAGCTACCCTTGCAGTAATAAGCAATAATACAAAGAGGCAACACCACAGCAGATATCAAAAATTCCACGTAGATTTAATAAATCCAATAGAGCAAAACAGTAAGTGCTTTCACATTGTAAAAACGTTTCATCAGACTTTCGTATACAAATATCCTATGTCTGATGAAACGTTTTTACAATGTGAAAGTGCTTACTGTTTTGCTCTATTGGATTTATTAAATCTATGTGGAATTTTTGATATCTGCTATGATGTTGCCACTTGTGTTTTTCTGGATTTTCGTATTTTCTCTAAGGGGCACTTTGTCCAGGACTGTTTTGTTCTTATTTTTCAATAAGCAGTAATAAGTAATTAGTAATATGCAGTAAGTAGTAACTTTTTGCAGATAATGCTCCCAACCTTTTATAGATTCAAGTAAGTCTTGACCAAAATGAGTGTTTTTAATCAAGACTAAGCCTGTTGGAACTAGTTTATTTTTGAGAAAGTTTATGAAGAGATCTACTGTCAGTAGGTGCATTCGGTTTCAAATATCCTTTAATATCCTTTTCTCTTATCTCAGAAATATCAGTAAATACAAACTTTATCATCTGTTGATAGAATTAGCAAATCTTTCACAGTAAACATTAAAAAAGAAAAAAAATGTGGGTTGTTCTTTCAAAAAAATCCAGATTTTTGCAGAAAATAGCACTGATATCCAGCAAAGAAATTTCTTACTTCTACCCATGATGGGTAAGCATTGCTGAAACATTAATAAATTATACAGATGTAATTCAGAGGCTTCATGTTCATCTTTTAAAGCCAAGTCAGATAAACATTATAGAAACCATACGAAGCGTAACTTATTATTGCATATTTTTTGCCCATCAGTAACTGAGCATACAGTGACATATGACTTGTGCATGTCTATATTCAGTGCATATTTATGCTGTCACACTCCATACTGTAATCCTTAAAATGCTCCCTTTCTGGACTTTTCTGTAGTGAGGCATCATGCTAAACCACTTCATAGCTCTCTTTGCTGCCATGATAGGAAAAAAAAGAAATAAGGAAAGAAAGAATAAGAGAGACACACAGAGACACCTCAAATATTTTAACCTTGTCCAGTGCACAGATAATTATATGCACATGGGTCACGGCCATCACAGAGGGATATTAGCCTAATGTTATCTTGTATGAAGCTTGATGTTGCCTTTAATGGGACAAGGAAAGCACACAAAACATACTTCATTGAGGCATACTATGATGAGAATAAGTAACAAGAATTTACTGAAAGGAAAAAAAATGTATTTTAGTCAGAGAATGATAGTCTGGAATTTTGATTAATGATATGATGATCAGAGTTTATGAATAGTTTGCTTTGTGGGAGATAGTACTGATGAATTATAAACCCTGTAAAAAAGTATATAATATACTATTTTTTTCATACATAAATAGCCGGCGATAACCCAGTCTTATCAAAGAATGACTGAACTCTTGTTAAATTCTGTCAAATTTCAGAAAGACCTAAATCTTGAAAAATTGTAGTACATTTACATAGATGTGAGGGTTTTGACCTAGTATATCATAAGGATAATTGTGTTTAATGTTACACTTTCAGAAATAAAAGGGTTTCTCATGCCCTTTACAAATATACTCTAACACATCAAACTGCCAAATTTACCTTTACCATAATAGACAAAATTCATATGAACAAGTTATGCAAAGCTTCATGGCACAATTTACGAAATCAAAAAGAATCTGCTTGGATTATTAGGTTAGGTGCTTTATTTAAACCAGGCTTGAATGAGTTAAGTTAGTTCTGGTTTGAATGAATTGATGGATTATTTCAATTAAGTGATATATATTTATAAGCAGCTGTAAGGGTTTGCCCTAATGAATATTTTTTGATGCACTGAAGAAGGCTACAACTTTTTAGCCGAAACCGGTTTGCTTTTATTGTATTCATGGTATTTGCCACATTAAATTTATAATATATTTTTTCATCTTTCCCTTGTGCTGGATATTTTTTGGACTTAATATTACAATGGTTTCATCCGTGCACTTTTTCTTCACTGCGTATTTTTGGTTTGGTCTGCTGATACTTTCAGAGACACCATTGTCTTTATTTAACGTATTGCACCATTTCAACATAAAACAAGCAAGGGTACTTCTTAATCTCTTAGTGCAGTAAATCTGGATAAAGCCTAAAATAATGGTGGGGGGGTGACAAAAGCCCAGAAATGTGGACAGGTTTTAAATATTGCTGTAATACACTTATAAAGTTGCTAGAATAACATGATTTGTGTTGGCATGCATCTTCTGAAGGATAGGAAGTCTGAAATTCAAATGTATGTCATTATTTGAGTACAGCAAAAAAGCACCAGTGTGGAAACACAGCAGTCACAGTTCAAAATATCCAAATGTAAAGTAGGCAGCAAACAACAGGCAGCAGGTATACCCAAAGAATATGCACCCTTGCGGACTGGTTGGGTGGAACAAAAATTGTTGGACTAAGAGTGAACATGGGACCTAGGCTGGTGGAAGCCATGTCTCAAGGAGGACAATCACAAATTGGAAGAAGCAAAGTAAGTTCCATCAATTCCATGACAATGCAGATTCCATGAATACTATGGAATATTGCAACACCTCTTTGGCCTTGCACAGCTGTGCAAGAATTTTTTAGAGTTTATAACGCCACGCTAAACTTCCTTGTTGATTACATAATAGTTCACATGGCTTTCTCTGGCTTTTACTTTTTGAAATCCTACAGGAGACTGAAATCCCAGAGCTGCTGCTGCTTGCTATCCATTTCTTACATGTATGCAGCTACAGCTATGGCCACATTATTTGTATTAAATCATGTTCATTCAGTGTTGCTATTAGGATTTGCTAAGGGTGATTCTTGACAATATTTATGCCTAGAATTTTCATGAACAGGATGTCAAGTACAGCTGTGGTTAGGATAGTTTCCAGTCTGAGTACTTAGCAGTATCATCCATGTGGTTTGTAGATTATAGCCTTAGGCCCTGATCAGACCATGGCCTCACATGTTTTGCTGGTGATTTTGTGCTAAATGTTATGAGACTCAGTACTTTCAATTTTCAAGCCATGTCTACTGTCCAGAAAAAATGGATAGCTCTTTTGGTTGGGGGTGGCTTTTGCCCTTAGTGTAGAAGATTAAGTTTCATTACGTTTTCTTCATGAGTGAAGGTAAGGGATATAGTGACACCAACAAATGCACACATAAACTGAAATTCAAAATAAACATGGATGACAGTGCTGTTAAAACAGGTCCCAATATCTTTAATTAATAAAGTGCTTTTGACTCCAACAGTTGGAGGTTCCGGACATAGCTGTAGAAGATCTTGTGCTTGAATTTATCCTGTGAGGTTATCCTTACCTCATAATTGGCCTTGTTGCATTTAATTAGTCCTCTTATTTTCCTGTTTAGTTTAATTAGTGAACTCCTATCCTGACGGTGAACTTTGGTTGGAAGCATACCTCTCAACCTCTTAGCACTAAAAATCTGAATAAAGCCTAAAGTAATGGGGGGACAAAGGCCCAAAAAATAGGTACAGATTGTAAAAATTGCTGTTATAAACTTAGAAAGTTACTGGAGTAACAGGATTTGTATTAACATTCATTTTCTGAAAGATATGAAGTCTGAAACTCAAATGTACATTGCTATTTGGTGACTTCAATCCCCTGCAATTTGCCAGAAAACCACAAATTTTATGAAGAACAGACCAAAGATATAAGGCAAAATTTGGAGAGTTGAGAGGTATGGTTGGAAGGGGAATTCAGTTTTGACAAACTATAATTTATTAGGATGTAGTTTGCTTTGGAATAGTTTCTAACCGTGTTTGCTGGTGTTAATGGGGTGATTTTTATTCTGAAGGAGACAACTTTGTGTTTCAACCTCACTCATTGGTGAGTAATAGGTCCAGTTTATTTGAACCTCTGGTAGGTGTATGCACTATCTGGTCAAGGGTATTTGGGTTAATAAAGTCCAGGAATCATTGTGCTTGTGAGTATAAGGCAGTATATGTTACCCAGTCTATAGAGGGGTAGTTAAATTCTCCCATGATTATGGTATTTGGTTTAATGGTGAGTGTCTACAGTATGCCTAGGTATGAGCTATGGGATTCTAGGGACATAGATGGTGACCTGTAGCTTGCTAGGATATGGTATGGGAATTTGTCAATGATGATTTGTGCCTGGATAAATTCCAGGGCATCATCCTGTTTTTCCAGTGTAGAGTTATGTATGTTGCTAATGTAGACTGAGACTCCTCCCCTTTTGCCTTTCTTTGTGCATTGATGGTCTAAATGTGTATAAGGCACTGAAGCCTTGCACTGCTGGAGTACTTTCTGTGGACTTAAAGCATGTCTCAATAATGGCAAAGAGGTCTGTATTCTCAGAGTGAAGAGAGCTTGTAGGTTCTGGAGTTTCTTGTTTAGGCTCCTAGCAATCAACAGTAATACCTTTAGGTTTCTTTGGGTTTTATTTGTTATATCAGTAAGTTTGTTAGTTTGGCATTGTGGGAAAAGACTCTAAATGCATGGATAAACTTTTATCCAATATTCTGAAGTCTAGGGAAGAGAGTTGGAGGCCATCTTTTGCAAAGCAGTGTGGTCTGTTAACCATTGTCTTCCCATGCTGACAAATATTGAATCTACCTGGAAAGACATTAGAAACTAAGACAGTTATTGAAGTCAGTCATCTTTTGTTTATATTTTGTCATCATCCTTTATGAATGTAGAGTTCTGCTCAATGCAAGGCACATATCTGCCTGAGATACATATTCAGAGGTCAACAATGTCTCTCTTCATATAGTTCAGAGAAGTACACTGTTAATGCTCACATGGACTATGATAGAATCATACTGGTGGTCTCCTTCCTTTTCCTGTTCAAAATTACCCTTTCTCATCTATCTAACATGACAGGGTGGTATATCTCTATCATATCCACCCTGTATCATTTGGTCTGTGGTGAGAAGATCTCCAGATACTCTAGCATCTGGTCAAATTCATTCTCCTTAATTGCACACAGCCATATTGTGGTTTTCCTCTGAGGTCTTCCCAAAAGCCTTAAGTCCCTTTCATTATAGGTTTCCAGAACTACACATAATATGAAACATATTGCCTCATCAGGACCAGTAAAGGAAGTATACTATGCCTTTACTTTTGGTGTGTATCTCTTTTCATATTTATCCTTGAACCACAAGCAATGAAAATGCATCTACTTGACACATAGAGTAGGAAATTATTTCCTCTACCCATCAGTCACAAAATGGAATTTGCTTTTATGTAAACACATATATCACCTGCAAAAATAACTAAATGTTTCTGCAGAGTGACAACAATATCTGCAAACCCCACACCCACCTTAATTTATTATTCTTACCCTAAGGCTAATGTGATGTAGACAAAAAGAAGTCAGTATAAGAAATGAAGGTGGTGACATAGCTGTAATGTATTCTAATACCCTGAATCTCTTTCTGTCCAAATAATATCCAACCTTCAATGACGCTGAGATACTCATCCCCAGCCTCAGATTAAATGACAGGAAAGCTTCTGTATCACAATTCTATATTTCTCACCTGGTGATAACACTAACATAACACCTTATAACATTTCCACTCCTGCACTACATCAAAAAGATTTGCTCTCTCACACTGTCAACAAAACATACAGTTACTCGTAACTTATTCATACCCAACCAGACTCAGCAAGTCAAACAGGAAAAAAATCAACTCTAGACTGGTTTCTAAAAACCGGCACCTCACTTGATACATTTAGTGATCATCAACCAGTTCTGCTGTTAAACTCACAACTCTTCAATCCAATAAATACAGTTTAAAGTACAAAATCTAACAAACTTTAGAAAAGAAACTTTCTTAACCATTCTTACCTCCATAAACTGGAGTATTCTCTCAACCATTCACTAGATGATACAGACCAAGTATTTAATATTGACTTCCGCATGTTCTAAACAAGCTGGCATCCATATGCAGATAGGGAGTCAAGAAAAGCACAGCACCCTAGCTATCCAATACAACTGAAAATTATGTAGGATAGGAATAAGACATGGAAAGCATAGCAAGTCAATAAAACACAAGAAAATCTCCAAAACTTTAGACACCTTCACAATTCAACCAACATAAACGTTAAAAACAATAAAATAAATCACTATTTTTAATCAAAAAACAATCAACAAAAGATCCTGTTCCTTTCTGGAGTCCATTAGAGACATAGGTGCCAAAACAGGGATGAATTTCCTGTTTCCCATCCAATTGTACAAATTACATTTGAATTGGGTTAGGGAGGAACTCTGCTTCACATAGATATGGAGCCTGTTCCAGAGAATGGGTAGTTTCTTAGATACATACCTGTCTCTCCAGCAGGTCCTATTTATATCACAGGAAATGTTTAAGTCTTTACAATGGTTAATACTGGTGCTGTTTGTTTTGTAGATATGGAGGAGGTCCATCAGAGTGGAGTCTGACAATGCCTTGTATGCCAGGCATAGATCTCCCCTTAACATCCTGTAGGAGACAGAATGCAGGGATAGAGCCATGAGCTGGTGTGCATAGGACATGCTACTAACATCCTGTATTCTTTTAGTGAGGAACATCTGTGGATATTCCAACTGTTAAATATGCCTGGTTAAGTACATACCAAAGGGGCATTGTACTCAATGATAGGTCTGATGAATGCTGAATACAGTGTAACAATGACTTCCTTGGAACCAGATGCCATGCTTTTGTTTATAAGTTGCACAACATAGAATGACTTCCTCAGTCTGTAGACATGTGATGGTCAAAGGCTAGATTACTGTCTATGAGTGCCCCCAAGTCCTTGACTACTGGGTCAACTCTTATGGGTGTGTTGCCAGTATGATAGTTACCAGGGGTGGAAGACTTCCTGAAGAATACTATTATACTTTTCTTAGCATTTAGTTTTAGCCCATGGCTGTGGCACCAGTTGTTTATCTGTGTCAGCCCTTCCTGGAGAACATTTGTATCAGTGGGTGATTCTATGGCAGCTCGTAATTTGCAGTCATCTGCAAATTTAGTCATCCAGAAGCCATTGACACTGGCCTAACTTAAGAGAAGTAACTGCCATTTCAAAGGGATTCTGCTTATGACTGGCCTTTATGTAGAGGTGGACTCCCCATTTCTAACTTACTGGTCATGTCTTTGATCCAGCTGGCTGTGCACTGATTTATATAAGGGTTTCTGCTCAACCTCTTGAGCTTGTCAACAATGCCCAAGTTGGGTATTCTATCAAATGCCTTGATCAGGTCAATGTAGGCAGTGTGAAACATTTTGCTTTCATCCATTAATTTGGTGACCTTCTCAAAGAAGTTCAGTAGGTTGAGTATGCAACTTGGCCTGGGGGCAGTGCCTGGAGGTTTCCTATATCATTATTCATCATTTATTTCCATGATAGTTGTCTCCATGGCTTGACATATGAGACTAGTGAGAGTTAGGGTTCCTGTTAAATGATCGAAGAAGCATTCTTTCGAATGCATCTTGATCAAACTTGAAAGCACGAAAAGGCAAAATAGTAAAATGGCATTTAAGCAAATTCTTTCTCTGGGAAAGAATTTGCTTGGCCACCTCCATTACTTTGCCATTTTCATCACTGTAGTGTGATCTCAGAGTTGGTATATTTAAGTGGGGGGGCTTTATGTAATGTTTTAATTTTTTTTTTTTTTTTTTTTGTGGAGCAGTGATTTTTTTCCAAGGGAAAAAAATCACTGTTCTAAGCATTCAAGATTGTAAGCTTTCACTTAAATGGGTTTGATAAATAATTTGCTTCTTTAAGCATTCTATGATTTAACATAGAACCTGAGAGTTATGGGTCTGTGGTTTCCAGGGTGTGTTGATGATCCATCTTTGTGGAGAGGGATGACTGTTGCTATTCTCCATTCATGAGGCATGAAGCCAGTTTGGAAGCTACAGTTAAATAGGAATTCCAGATCATATTTCATGTTATTTAGAAAGCATCCTGGGATATTGTCTGGGTGCATTGATGCAGTGTTCTTGGCCTTAGTGAGAGCATTATGGACCTCTTCCCTGGAAACCTTCACACAGAGATGTCAATGTTTAACTCAAACAGAAATAAGATAATAATTAAAGTAAAAAAAAAAAAAAGAAAAGAAAATATGTGTGTACATTGTAACCCAGTTTTAGGACACTTTTAACTCAATCTTAGGACACTTATCAACTGCATGTATTTCATTCATATAACGATATGCAGGGGGAGTTATATTTGATGGTATTTCCTGAGGAAGGTTGATGGGGAGAGGCGGTTAAAGTTGGAGCTGAATTTGTTGGCCAGTAGTTTTGCTATATCTTCTGGCTCAGTACAGGTGACTCCATTTACAGTGAGCTCTAAACACAAATGTGTATTGCCTATGAGGTTACGGACATAGCTAAAGAATGCCTTTTGGTTGTCCTTGGCGTGGGAGGCCAAATTTAACTTAAATTTGGCCTTGGTGAACTTTACTTGTTTTCTGAGAGCTTTGTTTAGTTTGATGAGAATGCTTTTATCCTGCTGGATGATGCACGTCCTAATTAATTTTTGCCACAATTTTCTTCCTTCTGTTATACAGCCTATTGATATTCTGATTCCATCATGGTGGCTTGTTTTTTGAGTTAGCTCTGTGTTTCTTCCCAGTGGGTACAGCTGCTTCTATGCAGCTATTAACATGCCTGTACAGAGTTTCTGTGAACAGTTCTGCATAGGCAGCATTGTTCTCAGGGTTTATGGCTCATAGATTCATAGGTTCATAGGTAGGTACTAGGCTATCTGCCCAAGGGCATTTATAAGCCTAGCCAGAGGGTGTCAGCTTTTGCCACCCCATTGATTAATTAACTGAGCCTCTGGCAAGAAGAGCCAATGAAGTGATCCCAGGGGTGTATTTTCTGTTACCCATCCTCTCGTCAAGGTTTCTCTTGAAGAGTGTTAGTGAGGGGCTCTGCCTAATGTAGTTAGGAATTTTGTTCCAAAGCATGGGGAGTCTCTGTGACAGGAATCTATCCCTCCAGCATGTTCTATTTATTGTTGTGGTGAGGTTTAGCTCACTAGAGCAAGTGGCTCGTAGTGACTTGGATTTCTTTAGGTGGAGCATGTCCCTCAATTCTGAGTTGGACATGGTTTTGTAAGCCAGGCAGAGATTACCTTTGAGTAAGCGGTATGTGACTGAGTGCAGCTGGAGTTTTTCCAGTCGGGCTGCATAGGACATATGTTTGAGGCCAGTAATCCTCTTGGTGAGGTACTTTTGTGGTCTTTCCAGCTGTTGGAAGTGTCTTGTGAGGTACATCCCAAATGGGGCCTTGCACTCTATGATGAGTCTGATGAGTGACGAGTAGAGGGGCACTATAACCTCTTCATTTCTAGATGCAAACCCTTTAGTAATTAGATGGGCTACATAGAAGGATTTCCTAACTACTTTGGAAATATGATTGTCAAAGGAGAGATTACTATCTACCTGGATCCCCAGATCTCTTATTACCTCTTCTGTATTAAGGGGGCTGCCGCCTATGTGGTAATTCATGGGTGTTTTATTTTTCACAAACAGGATGACTATGCATTTTTTGGCATTTAGCTTGAGACCATGACTTTGACACCAGGTGTCCGTCTCAGTAAGGCCCTTTTGGAGAATGTCTGTGTCAGCCAGAGAGTCAGTTATGGCTCCCAGTTTGCAGTCATTGGTGAACTTGGTTAGCTATAGTCCTCCTGTGTTTGCCTGTACTTCTGAGAAGTATATGCTGAACAGTAGCGGTCCCAGGACTGAGCCTTGTGGGACACCACTTGTGACTTGTTTAAAGTCGGACCTAGATCCCACTATTCTTAGCATGTGAGTTCTGTCTGTAAGCCAGTTGGCAACCCATCCCGTGATGTAGGGGTTTATGTTCAGGCTGGTGAGTTTTTCTGTAATTCCCAAGTGGGGAATGGTGTCAAAAGCCTTGGCAAGGTCAAGGTAGGCTGTGTGAACTACCTTCCCCTCATCTATGGCCTTGGTGTCTGTCTCGAATAAGTCAACCAGGTTTAGTAGGCATGATCTGCCCTTAACAAATCTGAACTGGGTCGGGTCAAGTGTTTGGAGGTTCCCAATGTCTTTGTTAATGAGTTCCATGATGATGCGCTACATAGCCTTGCAGACCAGGCTAGTCAGGCTTATGGGGCGATAGTTACCAGGGTCAGTTGTGGCCTCTCCTTTGTGGAGTGGAATAACCATTGCTGTGCACCATTTTATGGGCACATAGCCTGTGGAGAGGCTGAGGTTGAACAGTGTGTTTAGGTGGGAGATTAGTTTGTTCTGTAGTTCGTGCAAGACGCAGCCTGGGACACCATCTGGCCCCATTGACGCTGTGCTTTTGGCTTTTGAAAGGGCTGTTTTCACCTGTGCATCTCTGATTTCTGAGACACTACACTTTTCCGGTATTGTTGTGGGCCCTTTTGTGGGTGAGAGAGAGGTGAAGTTTGCACTGAATTTATCTGCCAGGATGTTGGCAATATCAGTGGGTTCAGTATATTTTGTGCTATTTTGCACTAGCTTAGAGCATATCTGAGTTACCACTTAGATTATTGACATAGCTAAAGAAGGCTTTGTGGTTATCTTTCGAATCCTTGGCTATTTTTCTTTCAAAGTTAGCCTTGGAAGATTTTATGAGAGACCTTAGTTTCTTACTGATACAGATCAGGGATGTCTTTCCTTCTTGGAATATGCTTTTTTTCTGAACTAGTTTCCTCCTTCTATTGTATAGCCTGTTAATGGCAGGGGTCCACCAGACTGGTTTCCTTCTCTTAGGGGGAGTGAGTCTTGGTTTTGCTAGGGATGGCACAATCCATGCATCCTTGTAGGTGCTCATAGAGTGCATTTGTAAAGGTTTCTGCATCTTGGACACTGTTATACTTTAGCGTGGGGGCTGTGAAACTTACCACCTCTGTCTTAAGTAAGGTGAAGTTTGCTATAGAAAAGTTTTTCACTGTGGTTTCCTTGGTTTGAGGTGGTGCTGGGGTGTGGACATCCAGATTGATTAGTTTATGGTCTGATCTAACCAGTGGCGGGTTGAACTGCGGTGTGGAACACCTGTCGCCCATGTTGGTGATGACCAGGTCCGACATGTTTTCACCTCTGGTAGGGGAGTTTACCAGCTGATCCAGGGCATTTGAGTTGATAAATTCCAGGAAGCGCTGGACCTGGGAGTTTGTACTTGAGTAGTTTTCCCAGTTAACATTACGGTAATTGAAATCGCCCAATATCAGGGTGTTTGGTAGGACCTTCATGTTATCCAGTGTCTCCAGAAAGGAGGAGTGGTGGTCCTGGGTCATGGAGGCTGATATGTAGCAGGCCACAATTTGCATTGCAGATTTGCCTGATGTTAGTTGCACATGGGTGATCTTGGAGATATCATGCTGCGCCACTAACCTGGAGGTGTAGGTATCCTTGATGAATATGGATACACCCCCTCCTTTTGTGTTTCAGTGCATGTTCTGTGGCTGAAATGTGTGGCATGAGTTGTAGCCCGGTAGTGCTGGTGTGCTCTGTGGAGCCTTGAACCAGGTTTCAGTTACTGCACAGATGTCAACGTTCTCCATACTGAGGAGTGCTTCAAGCGCATGCATTTTGAGATTTAAACTCCTGGCATTGAGTAGCATAACCCTCATTTTTTATAGGTGCTGTTTACGGAGGTGGGTTTCACTTTTGAGCCTTGCCTAAAAAAGACACTATGGAGGAAGTAAGAGCCTTGGTCAATATTCAAAAGTCTAGGGGTGACAGGTGCAAGGCGTCTCTTGAGAAGCAACGAGGCTTGTCAAGCATGTCGTCCCATGCTGACAGACACTGGGTCCCCTTTGAATGACACCAGAAGCTTAGCCAATTGTTGAAATTGATCATTTTTTTATACTGCAGTATCATTCTTGATGAGGGCAGGATGCTACTCAGGGTCAGGGTCATATCCACCTGGGCTACATGATCAGCGAGCTCTTCCATGTCTCTTTTCATGTAGTCCAGGGAGGTACATCTCAGGTCATTCACACCAACATGAACAATGACAGAGTCATATTTGTACTTGTTCTGGAGTGACCTGAGTGCTTGTGTTATGTGGTGGATTCTGGCTCCTGCAAGGCAGCTAACAGTAACCTTCTCCTTGTCCAGCCTAGTGAGTGGGACATCAGTGTGCCTGAGTCTAGAGTCACCTATTACTAGTGTGTTAGGTATGTTATTTTGCTTTAAGGGTTGTGATTGTGCGGCACACTGATTTTGTGTTTTATGTGTTGTCTGGTTTGTGACAGGAGGTGCAGGTTTTTTGGGTGTCTACTTTGGAGGTCTGTGATACTTTTGTGGGTTTTTATTTAGAGCCTCTGAGTATGATTTTGTGTATTTATGTGTATTTTTTTGCCAGTGCCGGTTTAGTATGTCTATGTGAGGCTGGAGGTCTGGTGCAAGTGTTAACCTTCTCCTCATGACGGCCTGTTCCAGTCTTGGGTGGAGAGAGCTTAGCCTCCAATTTAGCTATATAATTGCATCTCTCACATATGTTAATGTTTTGTGGTAGGAGGAGAGGGTTGTCTGTGTACATGAGGCAGTTGTAACATTACCTCAGGATACTCAGGTTCACTAGCTGGACTGGAGAGTATACCTGAAATTGCCCTTTGGTCATGCTTGAATAGTAGGGTGAAATGCTTAGTCACTTGGTTGGTGAGGGGTGAATAATGAGCCTTACCCTGCTGGGCAATCAAGTGTCGGGGTATATTAGTGCTTGCTATTAGGTCTGAGCAAGTGCTGGACTGTAGGATGCTTTTTAATTGCTTAGATTGAGAGTTAGACTACTTTCAAGGGAAAAACTGAAGAGGAGACTTGGTGGAGCCGGGATAAATTTAGCCCTAGCTAACCGGTGCTGCCCGGACATGCAAAACTGTGCAAACACGGTTTTTAAAGCAGGGAAATGAAAGAGATAGAAATTAGCTCAAAATGGCCTATAAACTACTAACTTCTGGGCTGGAACCACTCCTCCAGGGACAGATGGTTGCTCAAAGCTACCTCTCTCACAGGTGAACAGAGAAACCTTCCTCTATCCAAGTAAGGTATGGGCAACTCATTAAATTGTAACACAGCCCTGAATTCAGCACTAGCCTGAAAACTGGGCTATACTAGCTTAGAAAGGTGGGAAACAAGGATTTTTTTTTAAAAAGATAAGGCAAAAATAGTAAAAAATACACTTAAAACAGCTTTAAATGACTACAAACAGTGAAAAATACACTTAAAACTGATTTATATGACTACAAGCAATCAGAAAAGGCTTTTAAACAAATTATCGAATTAACCAGTAAAAAAATCTCAAAACTGAGCCCTGTTCCTGTAGTCTTCAATCAGACAAGTTTTACTTGCACACTCCTGCCACTGGGGTGCAGGGGAACCTTCTCCAAAAAAGAAGGCCTGGATTAGTGCTCAAGTTATACAAACAAATCTAGATTCAGCAGGGCTGTATCTAGTCTACACTACAGCAAACAAGGCGCACCAATTTCAGTAAGAAACAGTTCAAATATGCAGGCACTATAAGCCTTTAACCAGATATCCAAGCTCAGAAGGGCAGAGTCCAGCCTCTCCTCCCACAAGTGTGCAGACCACAAACCTTCTTAATGTAAAACAACTGGTCTGACGCCCAAGTGCTTAAACCAAAAGGTTTAGAATGACAGTTACACCAAGCAGTAATAAATACAATTGAGTACTTTAAAGATGATGCAAAAGCAAAATAAAGTAGGAAGAAACACAAATACAATAAAAGCAGATGAAAAGAGTGCAATTTTTTTTTTTTGAGTGAGCAAATGAGATGGGCCCAGGAGAAGTATCTAAAAAGCCACCAAGATTAACACCAAAACAAAAGCAGGGTGGGAGGGTGGGGAATTAACTAAAAAACAGAGCCACAACTTCCAGCTAGATAGTATTCAATGCAACACAAATAAATCAATTTTAAATGCTGTATTATTTGAAAAATAGTGCAGATAAAGATTTACTTAAATTCACTTATACGTCCAGTTGATTGCATGTAGGTCTTAGCTGGCCAAAGCTCAGAGTTTGGGGCTTCAGATTTTGTCAGCTTATTACTTAATAGTAGGAAATTATCCATAGAGTAGTTCTTGGATATTTCAGGGTTTCAATTGTTATTTTTAATTCAAAGGGGGACCATTTTGCGGTCTGCCCTTACCAGAGAAAATTGGTGTATTGACAATATGGTTCAGGGGTTTATGTTTACAAAATCCAAAAATCTCTGTGCTTGTATATTTGGTGTTGTATATGATTCCCAGTTAATAGTGAGGTAATTAAAGTCACCCATGAATATATTATTGGGTCATAGCGGGGGACCTATAGCTTCCAAGGAAGTGGTATTGGATTTTTGCCTATGGTGATTTGAACATGGAGAAGTTCAAGTGCATTGTCCTGTTTGATCAGCCTTGAGGCATATTTATTTTTGATCTATATCGAGATACCTCCACCTTTAGTCCCGGTCTGTGTAGTAGTTGGTCTAAATGTGTGGAAGGCATTTTAAACTTGCACTGTTGGGGTGTTCTCCACAGCTTTAAACCATGTCTTAATGACAGCACAGACATCAGCCTTCTCTAGGGTGAAGATAGCTTCTAGTGAGTGAAAATTTTTGTTTAGACTCCTAGCATTGAGTAGTAACACCTTTAGATGTTCTTGGTTTTGATTTGCTATGTTGGAGATACTTTCAGTTTGGTGGAGCCTAAAAAGGCACTATGGGAAAGGACAATGCTTTAGTTAATATTTGAAAGCCAAGAGGGGAGAGGTACAGACCATCCCTAGCAAATCAGCGTCATCTGTTGACCATCTCCTTCCATGCTGTTGCACCCCTTAGATTAACACCAGAAACTAACCAATTATTAAAGTCAGTCATCTTTTCTTCATGTTGTAGCATCATCCATGGAGATGGTAAAATAATTTAAAAAATATTTAAAGAATTTTTAGCCAGTCTAAAGAGAAATTAAAAGTAAATTAGTATAATATAAACAGGAACTACAATATGAAATGAGAGAAAAAAAACAGGGATATGACATATTTTGAGGGTCAGGAGAGATAAATTGATTGTAGTAAGGGAGTGAGTGAAGAAAGGCGAATAGGGAGACACAAGGTATGAATAATACTTGTTCTTATTTAAGAATACAGTTTATCATGACCATGAAATCATGCAGAATGGTTTTAAAGGACTGGAGGAAGGGTATTGACTGATGGATAAGGTAAGGAGTTCCAAGCCTTAGCAAGATGGTATGAGTATAGACCATGCCCAGCAGATTTGATAGGTTTGTAGACAAAGAAGATTTTTTGGTCACTGGATCATAATGACCAATTAGGAACATAGTTGTGTACAATGGTATTTGTTGCTGGACATGCAGATGGATGCTGGATAATTTTATACTTTGTGTATATGTTGGTTGATGGGGTAGTTCTAGCCAATTTAGGCTTTTTATTGGTATACAGTGGTGGGTTAAGAAAAGGGTATTCACTGCAGATTTAGTTGCTTTATTATAGCATTGTGCAAGTTTTGCTGTTTGTGATGCCTGGAGGTTAGTAAGGATGAAAGTACCATAGAATAGTAAGGGGATGAGGTAAGCAGTGGCAAGTATAGTTTTCGTTGAGATATTGAGAACGTTTGTGACTCTATTTTATGAGGAATTTTTTAAATATAGTTCTGTATATGCAGGTTGAGTTTAAGTTTATCATCCAATATCATCCCTAATAATTCTGTATGAGAAGTGGCGTCAGTGGTTGTATTATAAAGAGAGAAGATTTCAAATTTTGTTTTTCTTGAGAGAGGTATTTGTGAAAAAAAAAGTAGTCCTTTTTGTTTGGAGGGTGTTGAGCATGAGCTGTAACTTACAAACCCATGTTTCAGTAGCTGGTAAAGCTTCATGAGTAATTTTTGTAGATGTGCCAGGTTGCCAGATGTGCATATGAGTGTGGTATCATCTACGTATTAGTATTAGTGAAACCTGTTGTTTGGATATGTGTATGGTATTAGGAAGAACATTAAAGAGGAGGGTACCAAGGATAGATCCTTTTGGCATACTGTTGGTGACTGGGAGGATGCAGAGAAGATGTACTGCCATCTTACAGGCAGCTTTTTAACCATAGAAGGGTGGGTGAAGATAGAGCTAATGAGTACACTTTTTCTATGACAAACTATGTTGAAGGCTTTAGACAAGTCTAGAAATAAGGTGGAGACTAGTTTACCATTATCTCCAGCTTTATTGACAGTATCTATAAAAGTTAAAAGTGCAGTGTTGGTACTATGGATGAACAGAAGCCATGTTGTATGTGGGTGGGAGGTAGGAGTTCTTCCTGCAGGAGATAGCGTAGCAATTGTTTTTGAATACATTTTTCAAGTAGTTTTGAGAGGGACGATAAATTGCTATAGATCTAAAGTTAGTAATGTCTGTTGAATTTCCTCCTTTGTGTTAAGGGATAATATGTACTTTTTTTTCCACAGACAAAGAGATCGAGAGAGGGAACATAGGATTCCTGGACTGACCTATTTATAAGGATTAAGACAGGCTAGGCAATTCTTTTGGCTGCTGTTTTAAGGTATTCACTTAGAAGGTTATGAGTGAAAGAACTGCATGGTTTTGGTTTCTTTACAATTAGTGTAGAGCCCAGTGTGTGATGTGTCATTAAGAAGCATAGCAAGTGATGAATGTGCATGTATAAATAGCAGGTCTAGATTATGCGATCGAAGACTCTTTTCTTTGAACACATAATAATCGACACATATGCAGAAAATGCTGTAAACTGCGAACGGCCATGTCCTCAAATTCTTTCCTAGGGAAAACATTCAGTTGGCCGTTATCAGGAATTGCCCTTTTCTTCAATGTAGAGCGACCTTGGAGTTGGTATATTTACTTAGAGGGAGTGTGGGGGGTGAACCCCCCCACACTTAATGTTTTAAAGTTTGTTTTTTATTTTATGGCCACATGACTTTTTTTCGCAAGGAAAAAATTTGAGGACGTGGCCGTTTGTGGTTTTCAGCATTCACTGTATAAGAGTCGATTATTATGTGTTCAAAGAAGAGATTCTTCAGTCACATAATACAGACCCATAAATAGCAGGCACGTGTTGTACCTAGTGTTATTTTGAAAGTGCAGCCAGAGAGTAAGCATTTGAGAATGAATGTAGTAAGTTTGTATGTAAGTTACCTAACTTGAAGTCAGTAGCTATAACCGTAATGTCTTTGTACATAATAAAGCTGCTTGAACAGAACCCAAGAAGACTCGTCTATTACATCAAGACAAGATGAGTGACATGGTGTCAAAACCGGGATTCCAGAGACTGATATTCAGAGCCAAGAGGTGCAGAGATAACAGTGTGAAGGTACACTAAGAGAAATGAGCACGAGAAAGAGCCAGAAAAGAACCAAAGTTAATGAAAACTTGCATGAACAATTTACTTTTAAAAAAGATAAAATGGAGCATTACAAGGCCACAAACCACATTATTAAACAAGCGAGAGGAACAAAAGGTTTATTAATCAAGAGAAATGTTTGAGATTAAGATATTAAAGCAAGACAAGTATGTTTAAAGTGAAATGAGTATGTTTAAATCATAACGAGTATGTGTGAAGCAAAACAAATGTGTTTAAAGCAAAAGGACATGTTTAGAGTAAAACGAGCACAAGAAAAGTACAATGAGCATGAAAAGAGATTAAATGAGCAAAACGGATATAACAAGGGTAAAAAGGGCACATTAACCATAAATAAAACAAGGCGACTGCATGTTTTTTGGTAAAGTGCTGTGTTTTGGTATAACTATGACTTCATATTGTATCAAGGGCATGACTAGAGTTATTCGAAATACCTCAAAGTGTGTAAAAGTGCTTACAGTGTGTGCTTATTGCTGTGCATGTATTCTGAAGAGTTTATATGTGTACAAAGTGCAAATGTTTTGTAAAGTACAGTCAAAGTACAGCCATTTTGAAAAGTTTCTTGTGCTGGGTGTGTCTATTTGCAAAGTACCACCATTACAGAATATTTCTTGTGCTGTAAAGAAATATCTAGCAAAGTATCACCATTTTGGAAAGTTTAAGTTTGCTGTGTACTGTTTATTCGCAAAGTGTAGTTACTTTGAAATGTTTCTTGCTCCGAGCTTCTTTTGCTCAGTTCATTCACACAGTTCAGTTATTTGAAATGTTTCTTAAAATAATGATAAGTGAGCTTTGCTGTACAACAATTATGAGAGTGTCAAAGTGCCCAAGAAACTTATTTTGCAAAATTCAGTCATTCAGAGGCTTGTTGTGCCACTGAGCAAAGTTACAAATACTGGCATACATTTCTGGCATATGTGTATGTGTGTGTACTCATGCATATTTGCAAAATCCTTCACTGGTATGTGTTAATACGACAGATGGATTTTGAAAGCCCTCACCACTTGTATTTGATCAAAATATTGCAGAGAATTGGAGAATATTTGAGCAAGAGCACGATATTTTATACAAGCAGCTTATTCCATCAAAGATGCATGCACCAGGGCATTCATTTTGTCAAACCTAGCTGGGTCAGAGGCCATTGAAAGATAGCATTCATTTCTGTATGCACCAGCAGTATATGAGGGAGAAGGTGAAAATCATCATATTATTGTACAGGCTGAATCAAGGGAAGACCCCGTGTCTGAAGTCCAGATTCAGAAAAATGTGCAATCCCCAGACAAATATTGCATTAGAGAGGCATTTGTTTTACACAATAGATCAGAAACCAGTGGAAACTTTTGCAGCTAATATTACTGACCTGAGAAACAAATCTAAAATGTGTCAGTTTAGTGACTTAAAAGATGAGTTAATAAAGGACAGGCTAGTGTGTGGTATTAGTAGTGTTGCTGTGAGAAAGATTTTGCTTCATGACAGTGATTTAACGTTAAATTTGGGATGCATGGCTAGGCTTAAAAATGCCCTTGTGGTTGTTAGCCTAGTAAACACCTATGAACCTATGTGTAAAGCCATTGAGATTTGTCAAATCCATGAAGTTACAGAAAGACATACAAGTATGCTTGCAAGTGACAAGAGCATGATTTCAGTCGGCTCCAGAGCAAATGTAGATAGTATGCAACATGTGGCAAACAGAAGCAGGCTTAAGCACATGGTAGCCACAGCCCCTGGGAGTTCATCAGGCAATCCACATAGTTTTCCAGCAAGTTCTAAGAAAGGAGCATGCTCAGTGCAGTACAAGCATGAGTTAGCAAAACCCAAATCCAGCTTTATCGTTAACTGTGGTAATTGTGCTGCCAATCATGAGTCTAAAAGAGAAAAATGCTTAGAATTTGGTCAGCAATGCCACAAGAGTAAAAAATAGAACCATTTTCAAAAGTTTTGCAAATCAAGTAAGCCCCACACAGTTACAAAGAAAGGTCACTCAAAAAAGCAAACTGATCAAGTGGAGTTGCAACAGTCCACTTTCTTTGTAGATGGTGTATCAGTAATTGGTGAAAGGGTCGACGCAGTGAATTTATTGGCAAAGAACAAAGTGTTTTGTACTGCCACATCAATGGTAAATCCACTGAGCTCAAAGTAGACACTGGTTCAAAGTGTAATGTTATATCAGCAGACACATTTTCTAAGGTGAGAACTAACGAGCAACTCAATGTGGCTAGTAGTGTGAAACTTGTTGCTTATGGAGGTGAAGAAATTCAAACTGAAGGCTTAGTAGTACTTTTATGTTATTTGGCTAAGAACTGTTACACATGTTATTCTATGTAGTTTGAAGACCTGTACAGTCATTATTTGGTCTCAGAGACAGTTTGAGAATGAATCTGCTTTTTTTACCAAAGAAGTTTGTCATGTAAGCGTATATCCTAGTTCCAATTTTTCTGAAGCGATTTTCTCAGATTATGCTAATGTTTTTGATGACAAGTTGGGCAAATTTCCAGTTCTGTATTTTTATTCTATAAAGTTAGACCCAGAGGTCAGTCTAGTAGTCAGACCAGTGAGAAAAGTTCCAATAGCTATACAAGATAAAGTCAAAGCTCACTTGGATAAAATGGTGCAGCAAGGTGTAATTTGTCCAGTTGCAGAACCAGCTGAATGGGTGTTGTCCATGGTAGCAGCCCACAAGAATGGCACAGATGAAATCAGAATATGTATTGACCCAAGAGATTTGAACAAAGCATTAAAGAGACCACATCGTCCAATGTGTACAGTCGAACATATTGCAGCCCTAATAATGAATGTCACTGTTTTTTCTGTATTGGATGCAAAAAGTTCATTTTGGCAAGTGTTGCTTGATTGCAAATCCACATTACTGACAACTTTTGGTACCCCATTTGGCAGATATAGATTCCTGAGGATGCCATTTGGAAAAACTTATACAAATGAAGTCTTCTAATGTGCAATGGAGCAAATTTTTTCAGGTTATCCTTGTACCACAATAGTAGATGATTTATTGGTTGTAGGCAATGGTGAACCAAAGCATGATAGAAACCTTAAGAGAGTTCTAGACATAGCATGAGAAGTGAACTTAAAGTTCAGTCCTCTAAAGTGCAAATTCAGACTACCAGAAGTTACATATGTAAGACATTTATATACCATCACTGGCTTAAGACCAGACCCATCTAAGCAAGCAGCTATTCTTGAGATGTCAGCACCAGATAATATTCAAGCTCTACAATGTTTCCTTGGCATGGTCAACTATCTAGGTAAGTTCATACCAAACTTCAGTGATCTGACAGCACCTTTAAGAGAGCTAACATGCAAAAATGTTACATGGTCTTGGTTTGAACAGCACCATATGGTATTTGAAGACCTTAAGCAGAAAATTGCCACCCTATCTACATTAAGATACTATGATGTTAATAAACCAGTTACTCTTTCCTGTGATACTTCAAAATTTGGTCTTGGTGCAGTTATTCTTCAGGAAGGCAGAACAGCAGCCTATGCATCTAGAACATTTGCCCAAATTAAGATACAGGATGCTGAAATAGAGAATGAACTTTTGACAATAGTATTTGCATCTTCAAAGTTTCATGATGGTCAAGCTATTCAAATTGAAACTGATCACCAACCTCCAGTTGCTATTCTAAAGAAGACTGTGAATTCTGCTCCAGCGAGATTACTAATAATGATGCTCAAGTTGCAAAAGTACAACTTCAAAATGATCTATACAAAATGCAGACTTCTTTATCTGGCTGATACCTTATCCAGATCACCCAGAAATACAATGTAAGCTTGATTCAGAGAATTTTGACTTTGACATAATGGCATTGCATAATTTTTCTACCACAAGACTTTATGAGCTGGGAGATCATAAAAAGACTAATCCAATTTTGCAAAAGCTCAACTACTACATTAATGTTGGATAGCCATCAAAGCAAACTAGTGTACCACCTGAAGTGCAAACCTATTTTCCTTACAGAGATGAGATGTTGATAGAAGTTTGCATTATTTTCAAAGGTCCTAAAATTGTTGTTCCTGCTTCCTTACAACATGAATATATCCAGATTTTGCATCGTGGTCACCAATGTTCCGACTCTACCTAAAGAAGGGTGACAGAACTAGTATTTTGGCCTTCACTAGTGAAAGACATTGATAAAGTACTTTCTTCTTGTTTAGTATGCAATAGTACTAAACCGCATTTGCAAAGAGAACCACTTCATTTAAGTCAAGTTCCTGAACTACTTTGGCAACAGTTGCCACTATGTTCGAGTTGGACCATCAGCATTACTTATTATTGGTAGACTCTTATTTGAACTGGTTTAAGATTGACTTACTACCTAATTTAACATCCACTACTGTTATTACCATGTTGAAATGTCATTTCTCAGTCCATGGTAGTCTGCACAAAGTTATTTCTGACAATGGTACTCAATTTACTAGTCAGTTATTTCACAAATTTGCAAGAGAATGGGACTTTGTAGATGTTGTTAGTAGCCCAGAATATCCACAGTCAAATAGACTAGCTGAACATGCAGTGCAGAGTGCAAAGCAATTGCCTAAAAGGTCAAAGCGTGACAATACTGATGACTTTTTGAATCTACTTAATCTCAGAAACGTACCCCTTGACAATATACTTGGCTCGCCAGCTCAGAGACTTCTGTCCAGGCAAACCAGAACAACTTTGCCTATTAATTCCTATTTGTTGAGAACTAAAGCTAAAAATAACAGAACCATCAGAAACCAATAGTTCAAGAAGCATTCTATCCAGATGCCCAATTACGACAAATCAAGCAGATTTTTCATCTGTTGAAAGATGGAGAGACAGTGAGGATACAAACAGTGAAAGGTTTTGACTAGATTGTTCAAGTAACAGGTACATGTACTGAGCCGAGATCCTACTTTGTAGAATCGAGGATATGGAGTACAGGAGGAATCGCAGACATCTCCTTCTTGTACCAGAATTGTTATTGCCACATGTATACTCTAGATCTCAGAGAAACCCAAACATTGTTCCTGTTCCAGAACAGGTGGTATCATCTGATTCCAGTCCTGAGAATGTTCCCAATATTCCTAAGATAGAACATTCAAAAGAGACAGCTCCTGTTGCTAAGCCCAATTCCCAGTTTTACATCACATGATTTGGTTGCATGTCTAGACCAGATGTGAGAGACACAGCAACTTGGACATAAATGTATATATGTACATAGTTTTGTATAATGCATGACAAAAAAAAAAACTATTTGTATTATTTGCATGTTAACTGATCCTGTGCATCGAATATTCTAAAAAGAGGGAGGATGTAAAGCACAGTGTGTGATGTGTCTTTCAGAAGTAGAGCAAGTGATGAGTGTGCATGTATAAATGGCAAGAATGTGTTGTACCTAGTGTCATTTTGAAAGTGCAGCCAGAGAGTAAGCATGTGAGAATGAATGCAGTTACTTTGTATATGTTACCTAAGTTGAAGTCAATAGCTGTAACTGTAATGTGTTTGTACATAATAAAGCTGCTTGAAGAGAACCCATGAAGACTTGTCTATTACATTGAGACAAAACGAGCGACAAGTAGTTTTATATAGGATGTGGCCACTTATTGTAATAAGACAACCCAGCAGTTTTGTTTTCAATTTACTTTAGGGTATACCATGACAGCTGTACATGTAATTTACATTAGATTATACTGCACTGGGCAGCACAGTGGTGCAAATGGTAATGTTGCCATGTGAAAGCCAGAGGTTCTCTAGTTAGTTCTCAACTGAGGTTTCTTCTGTGTATAGTCTGCATGTCATCCTAGTGTTCACATGTTTTTTTTTCTAGGTTGCCTGGTTTCCTGTTATATTTCAATGACATGTTATAAGATGGTTCAAGGACTCTACACTACCCTTAGGTGTGAGTGTTTTTGTGTGTGGTACTGAAGAAGGACCTGGCGACCTAATTCTCTTTTCCCATTTGCCTTGAAAACTCAACAAGTAGTGATGGATGTCCCCAGGGTCACTCTTGATGTCAGGTATGACTGATAAAAGTGTGAGCAAGTGATACTACACTAGCTGAGAAGTTACTGCATGATGTGTCAGTGTAACTGGTATAGTTTAATCATTCTGTTCTTGGCTATGTGTACCATGGACAGATCTTCTGTTCATGGAATTGTAGTGGATCAATCTCAATTTCTAACAATCTGTGTGAAGAAAAATGGTCTTGCTCTAGGTCAATAACAATTGTAATAACACAATTGGGAAATCATTGTTACATTATTTTCCTACTGAAGGCTGCAGGGCACCCTGTCAGAAATACAGGACTGAACGTGTGACTACCAAACACTTTGGCAGATAATAATAAATAGAAATTCACCCAATAACTGCATAGTTCATGAAGGAGAAAAAAATCTCTTTAATATTTAGTGCTTTCATCTGATATAGGACTTCAACAGAATACATTAAAGGAGACAGTTGCAGTGGGGTTGGAATAATGGTTAAGGTGTTTACCTCATAGACAGAAGGTACAAGGTTGGATTCTTACCTTTGGATCGGGATATTTGTCTGTGCTTAAAATGGCCTACAAGGGCAACTGACCTATGGACCTATTTAAACCACAGCCAGCCAATAAAAATCAACTAACACTTAATCAATCAATTTCTTAATCAAAACTTAAAGGAATACACATGTATAACATACGGTCTATTTCATATAGTTTTTATCTTTTAAAAAAACATTTAATATTAACAGTCTCATTTAACCCCAGACATTTATCAGCTTGCAAATAAATCTGCCACCAAGTTTCCTGTTTTTCTAAAGCGTTTTTATAATCCCCATCAATGAAATCTAAAGCAACACTTTCCAAAAAAGTAAACTAAAACTTGTTAAAATTAAAACATTCCCGGAGATGTTTAAACAAAGCATTATATTCATCTTTCACTTTAATGTCATACAAATGTTCCTTGATTCTCTTGGACAACTTAGAAATGGTCATACATTAGTTTTTTTTTTTTTTTTTTTTTTTTAAAGTAATGTGTTAAGAAGACTTACTGCACTTAATTCATCATTACAGTCTACTATTCAGGCATTTTATGATTCATGTGAGAAAGAAATCATTGGTGTTTTTAACAAAAATCCTCAAATTAGTTATTTCATTCTTATTAAAAAAGAAATAATTGCTTTATCTGTATTAGTTTGCATGCATGAGTTATTATATAGGAAGCCCAACAAAAGTAGTGGATTAGTCATTATATATCAAAATGAATATGTAGTCAAAACTGAGAAAATCTTTAAAATTGATTTTCTGCTGAATATCTGTGCTGTTTGGCTGGCTGTTATATATCTACATCAATTGCATTAAAAGCTGAGATAAGTACAAACTTGCAGTGTCAAAGATAATACCGCATTTTATTTTTTTGTTTATTTATTTGTTTGATTGAATATTGTGTTAAAAATAGTACTGCATTTTATTTTTCTATTTATTTGTTTCACTGAATATTCTGGTCTCTCTGAATCTCTGTAGTAAGTGGGGTTATTGTTTTCACTTCATTGATATTTGGTTTTGAACTCTTAGCCTAGAGGGTTTCTCTGTGCTTATAAGTTTTAGTCACTTAAATGTGAATTTATTTCTGCTGAATATCTGTGCTGTTTGGCTGGCTGCTATATACGTACATCAACTGCATTACAAGCTGAGATAAGTACAAACTTACAGTGTTAAAGATAATACTGCATTTTATTTTTTCTGTTTATATATTTGTTTCATTGAATATTGTGTTAAAGATAGTACTGCAGTTTATTTTTCTGTTTATTTATTTGTTTCACTGAATAGTCTGGTCTCTCTGCAGCTAGTTTAACCCCCTCCCTCCTTGTTCCTGTTGTGGTATTAATCTTGGTGGCTTTGGAATTGCCCTCCTCTCCTGTAAATTTGTGTTTGAACACTCCTCCTGGGTCCATCATATTTCCTCACTCAACCGAGTACAGTGAGATCATATTTTGATTTCAGACACTCCTACCAGTCCCATCTGTTCAGCTCTATCCCAGTCTAGTGTCATTAGCTCATTCTACCTAATACAGAGAGAACATTTGAGAAGGCAAGCCCACGTAGGTCCTTAACCTTGAATTATATTCTGTTTCTCCTTTCTCCTTTTCAATTTGCAAAAAATTTTTTTTGCTAGAATCTCCTTGTGTTCTGAGTGTGCTTCTCAGCTGCTAAGTATATATTTGGCACTTTTTAACTGCCCAGAGTTGAATAAAACAATAATTGAATTCAGTTCAGAATATAGTTTGAATAAATTCCATTTAATTAAACTGTATTTACTTTAATATTGCTGCACACTCAAGTGTGCTAGGTTGCATTGCATTTGAATTGTTTTTAATGCTGTTTTAGCTGCTTTTCTGTAAAAAAAAATTCTAAGCTTGTTTCCTGCCTTTCCTGTAACTAGTCTAGTCTAGATACAGATTTGCTGTAGCCACGACTGTTTGTAAGCTTCTGAGCCCCCCAAGCCTTTCTGTGTTGGAGGGAAGCCTTCTAGCTTATCCGTGGGAGTGATACGCACTAGGTAGCTTATCTACCACAAGAATGGTTTCTGGCCTAGAAATTGTAGTTTATTGGCTGTTTGGGCAGCTTTTCCATCTCTTTCAACTTTCTGGTCTAAAAGCCTGCATTTGCAATTGTTTCCCACCTTTCCTGTAGCTAGTCTAGTCCAGATACAATTTTGCTGTATCCAGGACTGTTTGTAAGTTTCTGAGCTCCCCAAGCCTTTTTGTGTCGGAGGGAAGCCTTCTAGCTTGTCAGTGGGAGTGGTAAGCACTAGGTAGCCTATCTACCACAAGAGGAGTGGTTTCTGACTCCATAAATTGTAGTTTATTGGCTGTTTGGGCAGTTTTTTCCATCTTCTTCAACTTTCTGGTCTAAAAGCCTGCATTTGCACTTGTCCTGCCTTTCCTGTAACTAGTCTAGTCCAGATACAGATTTGCTGTATCCAGGACTGTATGTAAGCTTCTGAGCCCCCACAAGCCTTTTTGTGTTGGAAAGAAGCCTTCTAGCATGTCATTGGGAGTGGTAAGCACTAGGTAGCCTATCTACCACAAGAGGAGTGGTTTCTGGCCCAGAATTTGTAGTTTATTGGCTGTTTTGGAAATTTTTCCACCTCTTTCAACTTTCTGTTTTAAAAGCCCATGTTTGTGCTTGTTTTCTGCCTTACCTCCAACTAGTCTAGTCCAGATACAGATTTGCTGTTTCCAGGACTGCTTGTAAGCTTCTGAGAGGTGCCAAAGTCTGCTCTTCAAATTCCCCTTAAATCTGCTAGTTCTTTCATCTCCTGCACTTTTACCTAGCTTATTAGTCTAGCACTTTACCATACCAGACTTCTTGTAGTAATTATTGTAGCATACAAAAGTGCTACCAGCACTAAACATTCTACAAGGAAACAGCTCCAGTACTTATTATAAATGCCCACCCCTCCAGGCATGTCTAAAGGTCAGTTCCCTGTGCTTTCTCCTATTAACCTGGTGAATTTGGGCATCCTGAGGCAATGTAGCAAATGCCTCATGTACACCAACAACCCTCTCCTCTTATCTCCCAACACTCAGACTTGCGAGAGATGCACTTATATATCCAAATTGGAAGCCACGCACTCTCCAGCCATGACCAGAATAGCTGATCAAGAGGAGAAGGTCAACACTTTCACCACACCACATGGAACACATAGCCCTCCAGAACACACACACTAGCATTGCCTTCATATAAAAACACAAACCACACATCCACCTTCATGGAGGCTCTCAATAAAAATCTACCCAAACAGCTGAGACCTCCAAGGCAGAAATGCATTCAACCACCACAGCACAACACTAATCATGAGACACATAACTTTCCTAAACAGTGTACCACTCAACCAAAGCCCCTAAGGAAAAACAGCATGACCAGCACACTAGTCATAGGTGACTTGATAGTGAGGCATACTGATGTCCCACTCACTAGGTTGAATAAGGAGAAAGTAACAGTCAGCAGCCTGTCAGGTGCCAGGATCTGCCACATAATGCATGCACTCAGGTCCCTCAACAACAGGTACAAATATGACTCTATCATTGTACATGTAGGTGTGAATGACCTGAGATGTACCTCCCTGGACTACATAAAAAGAGACATGAAGGAGCTCTTGGATTATGTAGCCCAGGCGGGTATGACCCTACCCTACCCCTGAGCAGCATCCTACCATCACCCAGAATGATACCACAGTACAAAAAGAAAATGATTGATTTCAACAATTGGCTAAGTTTCTGGTCTCATTCTGAGGGGATCCAGTATCTGTCTTCCTGAGATTACTTGATTGACAGACCTCAATGCTTTGCCAAAGATGGCTTGCATCTGTCACTCCGGGGCTTCCAGATACTGGCCAAGGCTCTTGCCACCCCTGTAGTGCCTTTTTAGGCAGTGTTCCAAAGACTAAATTACCACCGTAACAGCTACAAACAAATGCAATCTAAGGGTCCTGCTGCTCAACGCTAGAAGTCTAAAATCTCAAAATGCACTCACTCGAAACAGTCCTTAAAATGGAGAACATTGACATTTGTGCTGTAACAGAGACCTGCTTCAAGGGAGCAGAAAGCACCCCTGCACTACCAGGCTATAACTCATTCCACACCTTTCAGCCCCAGAACTTGGACTGAAGCTCCAGAGGCGGTGCTGTTTCCATATTTATAAAGGATGCGGACACCTCCAGACTGGTAGCCCAACATAACCCATCAGTGATACTTCAGGTGCAGATAACATTGGGTAAGACAGCGATTCAGGTTGTAGCCTGTTACAGATCCCAAACCATGTCCCAAGACTCACACTCCACATTCCTAAGCACCCTGGAGAATATTAGGGTCCAACCTAACATTCTCATACTGGGCGACTTCAACTACCCCTTCATTAACTGGGAAAACTACTTATGTACCAATACACATGCCCAACATTTCCTGGAATTCATTAATTCCAATGCCCTGTACCAGCTCATTTTTACCCCCACTAGAGGTAGCAACATCCTTGACCTGTTCATTAGTGACATGGGCGACCATTGCTCTACACCAATAGTCAACTCCTCCCTGGTTAGATCTGACCACAAACTAATCACTTTGGAAATACACATCCCTCCCACCCACCCTCCAAAAGTAACCACCATGAAAAACTTCTCCAAAGCTAACTTTGGGTTCTTAAAAACAGAGGTGGCTAACTTCACGGAACCCATACAAATGGAGAATAGTCGCATGACTAACAAATCATACACCAATGCACTGTACATGCACGTACACAAATGCATGGATCTTGCCATACCCAATAGAACCGAGATGCTCTCCTCCAAAAAAAGGAAGCTGATCTGGTGATCCCCCACCATAAACAAACTCTACAACAGAAGGAGGAAACTGATAAAAATAAGGTAATGTCCCAAGACTGGAAAAACTCCCTTACCAGCATCAACAAAATGTTGAGATCCCTCATCAAATCCTCTAAAGCTAGCTATGAAAACAGAATTGCAGCAGATAGTAAAGACAACCACAAGGCCTTCTATAGTCATGTAAAGAATATCCATGGCATTACCCAGATTTGCTCTGAGCTACTGAACAATGGCACCTCCTATACCGAGCAAAAAGATATTTCCAATATACTGGCCGATAGATTCAATGCCAACTTTACTCCTCTCCACCCCCCAAAGGATCAATCACAATACGAGTAGATTGTCAGGCACCCAGTATTACTGCTGCACAGGTTACAAAAGCACTGCCCAAGGCCAAGAATATAGCATCTATGGGACCTGACAATATCCCTGGTTGTGTTCTACATGAACTACAGAGTGAACTGGCACCTCACCTGTGTGCCCTGTTCAGTCACAGCCTCACCTCAGGCTTTGTCCCTACCAAATGGCACACTGCTATAGTCATCACTCACCACAAAGTAGGAGTGACTACAGTCCCTGGGAACTATCACCCCATTAGCCTGACAAGTCTGATATGCAAAGCTATGGAGTGCATCATCATGGACCTAATAAACAAGGATATAGGGAATCTCCAAACTCTGGATCCCACACAGTTTGGTTTTGTGAAGTGTAGATCATTCCTGTTCAACTTGGTCCACTTCTTTGAGTCAGTCACCAGAGCTGTGGATGAAAGCAAGGTGGTTCATACAGCCTACTTTGATCTGGCCAAGGTCTTTGATACCATTTCCCACTCAGGAATCAGAAAAACTCACTAAGCCAGGCATCAACCCCTATATCACTAGGTGGGTTGCAAACTGGATCACAGATAGAACCCACAGTGTGAAAGTAGCTAACTCCAAGTCAGACTGCCAACCAATCACAAGTGGAGTCCCACAGGGATCAGTCCTGGGTCCTCTCCTATTTGGTATATACTTCTCAGAAGTCCAGGCCAACATGAAGGGACTCTGGCTGACAAAGTTTGCAGACGATTGCAAGTTGGTAGCCATTATTAACTCCCCAAGTAATGTTGACATCCTACAGAAATGCCTCACTGAGACCAACGACTGATGTCAGGACCATGGCCTTAAGCTCAATGCCAAAAAAATGTGTCATCATCCCCTTTGGGAAAGACCCAGTTCCCATAAATTACCACATCGATAGTAGCCCACTGAACACAGAAGGCATTATAAGAGATCTGGGAACACAGGCTGACAGCAACCTCTCTTTTGACCACCACATTGTCACTGTGGTCAGAAAGTCCTTCTATGTGGCACATCTCATTACTAAGGATTTTGCATCCAAGAAAAAATAAGTCATTGTCTCCCTCTACTCTTCCCTCATTAGGCCAGTCATTGAGTACAATGCCCTATTTGGCATGTACCTCACTAGACACCTGCAACAATTGTACAGGCCGCAAAAGTACCTCACAAAGAGGATCCTAGGCCTTAAACACTTGTCCTATATGGACAGACTCAAAAAACTCCAACTATTCTCTGTCTCATATCACCTACTTAGAGGCGATCTCTGCTTGACTTACAAAGCCATGTCTGACCCAGTTCTGTTAGAAATGCTACATCTAAAGAAATCCCAATCCCTCTGCACCACACACTCCAGAGATCACAACCTCATTATCACAATCAACAGAACGTGCTGGAGGAACAGGTTCATAACCCAGAGACTGCACATGCAATGGAATAGACTTCCCATACATGTCAAACAGAGCACCTTACTGGCCATCTTCAAGAGAAATCTTGATGAGTGGATGGGAAATAGAAAATTCACCCCGGGGATCACTCCAGTGGCTCTACTTGACAGAGGCACTGGGAACTAAGGTCAGGTGGCACAATGCTTGGGTAACCATATGGGCTAGGCTTGTAAACGCTCCAGAGCCATTAGCCTAGTACACACCTATGAACCTATTAACCTAAGAACACATCTGAATACAAGTTTGTATCTTTTCTCATATATACACTCTAGATTTAAATATGTAAGCAACGCTTTGTTTGGATTTGCTTGCTAACAATTTTATTGCTGCTGAGATGTACCAGTTTATGAATATTGAATTTTCCAGGATAGCAGTTCTTTTTGGTATATCAAAATGCATTCCCAACAATGTCCTGTGTCTTTTAGGCCAATAGTTTCGGCCTATAGTAGTGCCAGTGAAGGGATTTCTGTTTTTTTGGATTCCCTCTTTAATTCTTTAATACAAAAGTTGGATAGTTATTTTAAGGATTCCTGGGATTTTTTAAGTTCCCTGAACTTTTTCAAATTTGACAACAACCAATATACTTTGTTTACAGTTAAGTCCCTTCAAATAAGTGTTCCCATTGATAAAGGTTTAGAATATTTGGGATTATTTTTGTCTTCTATAATGAACTTTTATAATACCAGTATTAACACCTGTTGCGTACTTATGGATGTGATGTACGAAAATATATATATTTTTCTTTTCAATGGCAAATATTATCAACAGTTGAAAGGTATTGCAATGGGTGCAACAATGGCGCCATCATTTGACAATTTAGTTATGTGATGGCGAAAGTCCAAGATTTTATCCACCAAAGAATTTTTTAAAAAGCATGTTTATTTTTATAAAAGATTTGTCAATGATTTATTTTTTTTGTGACTGATCAACTGGGGATACTAATAATTTTGTTGTTAAAGTTGATGATAATACTGCTTTTTTAACATTCATAATATAACAAGTGAGTTGTAGTGTATCATATTTAGATGGTTTAATTACATGTGATAATGACAATTGTAGCTTTTCTAGTAAGATTTTTAGAAAGCCATGCTTATCAAACAACTATTTACATTATACTAGTGGTCATCCTAGTTTTATTAAAAATAATATACCTAGAGAACAAATGATTAAACTGTCCTGACTACCCCATCAATAAAACATCACACACCCCAGAGGAATTTTACGACCTTTATTAAACTTCAATAAAATATAACTTTATTTCATCAATTAATTTTATTAAACACAACATGAAACATCCTTGTGACCATTCATCAGTGCAATGTATCCTCGCACACCCTGCCCAAATAAGCAGCCTCCTCACCACCACTCAGTTATTCTTATTAATCATAGCAGCGTCCTAATGCTCACTTTCACCCCCAAAATCTCCTTGCATCAACAACCAACACCAGAGAGGGAGTAGAAGAGGGACAAGCCTGCCCCTCTTCTGCACCTATGCACCCAACCACTATTGACTGACTAATTGCATGTCCATAAAAAGGGAGGGAAGGAAGAAGGTGGCAAGGTCACACAAAAAACTGATCCCTCTCCCAACTCCCTGCACATAAAACCTCTAAGTCAAACCCTACACCTTCCTCACTTCCTCTGCTAAATTAACCCTACATATCCCAAGCCCAACCTTACCCTTCCTTTTCCTCCCTGTCTTAATATCTTTAACCCACCACATCACCACCACCCCCCCTTATCTCTCTGCCTACCTTAAACATTGAAGATGTCCCTGGACAAACTGGTTTGTTCCCAAACCTGATTTGTCTCAATCATCTTCAATAAAACATCACACACCACAGTGGAATTTGATGACATTTATTAAATGTCAATAAAACATCATAACTTTATTTCATCAATTCAGTTTATTAAGCACAACATGAAACATCCTTGTAACCATTCATTAGGGCAGCATATCCCTGCTCACCCTGCCTGAATAAACAGTGTCCTAACCACTGCTCACTTATTCTTATTAATCATAGCAGTGTCATACCACTTGCTTTCACCTTGCATCAACACCCAACACCAGAGGGGGAATAGAAAAGGGACAAACCAGCCCCTCCTCTCCTCCCACCAGCCTGACCCAGGGTGCTCCCTCTCACCTATTACAGTACTTCCACTAAACCCTCCAAAAGTAAACCTAGGTGTACATTAAACAGATCTAAACCAAATTCATTCAGGTGCACTCCATCCTCTCTGAACAAAACTGGATCCCTGTCATCAAAATCCCTATGTGCTATCATCTGAATACCCAATGCAAATCAGTTGCCTCACCAACCTATGATTAACAAATCACCAAGCCATTCTAGAGCCATAAAACTAACATCATTCCTCCAATATAAATGAGTTACTATCTCAGACCACACTATGTATATACCTGGATATAAACTCTTCAAAGTAAGCAAATCCTCCCTTATCCGATATACCAATTGCAATTTCAGAATTACTAACAAGTCATTACCTGCCAGGTGTACCAGCAATACTCAAGGATGCCCCATCCATGACAGTATAAATGCAAAATCATCCATCATTCCACCTGAGGCCTCTAACATCATGCCATCCGACACTCCACCTGATGCAATGCAGGTCCAATTGATTCCCATTAGTCCTAACTGCAGACCTCTTTGCCACCCGATGAAAAATAAAATGAATAATAACCCAAGCTCTTTAGCTAATTAGCTAATATAAGACAAAAAAGCGTATGAAGACCAACAACCCACCCTCTTAATGACCTCAACAGATCTACCTTTCCTCGCTAAATCCAAAGCCCTACCTATGCAAAAAAAATGAGTGGAAAACTTCTCATCCAGAAAACCCATACAGTGAAAAGCTCACCTCATCACATATATGAACTGATTACCCCTAATCACTTTACCCCCTCCTGACTAGAAAACCAACACTTGAGGGCCCCCCAAATGAGTCCCCAGTAGTTTCCTAGCCCAACCTACCAGACACAACCAATCATTCCTATCTCTCTTAAGCAGTATCTGCGTGCCCTTCCCTACCTGATCTGTTTTAGATCTACACAACCAAATGTGCTCTGACCCCCAAAATATCATGACCTCCCTCCAAACCAGTGAACCTAACAAATCTGACACCTAAATGCTCTATAATACATCCACAAGTTACCCACAAAAGCATAATTGTCTGAATCACCAGCCACCATATCTAAACCCTGCAATAAAATTTTCAAAACCTGTCTTATCAACGGCCATCGCTTATCCATATTCATGCTAGCCACTATACCCTATCCCTTCAACATATGCCCGACTGTCCATGACTTAATGAAATCATGTAACCCTGCTACCCACACAAATATACTGATTGCACCAGGTCTACCTTAACTGACTGTACAGCCTTACTATGCATCCAAGCCCGAGCCAAGAATTGCAATAATAGTTCCTCCAACCAAACTCTCTCCTCCTCAGGCAACTGTAAGATAAATTTGTCAAAATCATATAATGCCCAACCACATGCCCTCCTGGTAAGACGCTGCCCAAGAGTGCTGCATCAATCATATGACATCAGCCCAATTCACCATACTGAGTCTGGCACTGCCGTTGGTTTGCTCTCTTCCCTTGGAGCAAGCTGCCAAAACCTGGAAGAATGAAAGAGAGACAAACTGCCAACAGTACCATTCCTAGCACCTGCTACATGCACACCTGTAAAAGAAAAAATAATCAGCAAGCTCTACAAAATCAACTTACGCAACACTAACAATAACTGTTCAGACTTAGCCATCTTCATCCGCAAAACCCACACCACTGCAATATTGTACTAATGGAAAATAACCCTCCTTCCCCTCAACCTCTCCTGCAAAATCATGGACACTGCCTAAACTGGCCTTAATTCCAAGAAGACAACATCCTTCTTCCACTCCTCCTTCCACTCTGGCGACCAATGAGCTGCAAACCATTCTCCCACAAAAAAATCCCCCATTTCAATACCCACAAACTGTCTGTAAACAATTTCAAATCCCCTTGACCAACCAGAATAGAATAGATTAGTACTAGGTTAACTGCCCTTGTGAGCCATTTTAAGCCTAGCCAATTATCCCTTGTGAGATTCAAACCCTGCACCTTGTGTTTGTAAGGCAAATACCTTAACCATTAGGCCACCCTCCCAACCAAATTCATCTGTCAAAAGGAAACTCCATTAAACTGTTCCAAGAAGGACAAGCAGAGGTCTAAAATCCATCCATACCAACTTATCAGTCTTTACCCAATGATGCTTCCTTCTCCCCACTTTTAACAAAAAGGTCACCAACCTATAGAAGGTATGACTGAGACAAAATGACCGACATACAGAATTCAAAACCCTAAAAGCTCCATGACATCCTTCACCCACACCTTTCGTCTTTGGACTGCACCCATTCAGTCCATGTTCTGTGTCTACTAACAAGCCCAAGAAATCCAATGCCTTAGCTGGACTTTCCAGCCATACCTCCAAATCATGCCGAATTACTTGTTTTTTACCGAGTTATGGGGTTCAAATGAAGGGGTGCCATGATTCCCGAGTGGCACCCTCTTCATCTCCAATTTTTTTCTTTTGTTTTTTAATGTTTGCGCTGTTAGAGCTGACATCATCATGTGTACGATGACGTCAGCTACCAGCCTGTCGGAATTGAACTCAAGGAGCTTACGCATTTCTGGCTGGCCTCACTGCTCAAATGCGAGTGGGAACAGGAACAAACGGTTGCTGCGGCAGAATTTGAAACTCTAACTCTGCATTTGGAAACTAGCACTAGGACTAATTTGGGCTATACAGCACTAATTCCGTGGTGGAAGAACTTGGAAAATAACATTTGGGTGTATGCTTAAGGAAACTAACTCTCCAAGTAAGGAAACTAACTTTCAGAGAAGGGTCTGTATGTGCATGTGTGTGTGTGTGTGTGTGTGTGTGTGTGTGTGTGTGTGTGTGTGTGTGTTGTCTGCCATATTATCAGTATTGTAAGTGTACACTGTTTTTCAGGCTCTTTTTAAAAATCACTCGCATTTAATACAATTTTGTATCATTAGGTATCATAACATCATACTGTCTTTTCTGAATTAATCATTATTGAAGTATTCTTGGCATTTTTATGTATTACTTAAGGAACTGCCAGTTTTGCTTTCAAGAAAGAGTTCAGTTAAATTGTTTGTTAAACTTTCCTCACAAATAGGTGGACTTAAACAGATTATTTCAGAATTTGCTTTTACAAAATGCTGGTTTTGCATATTTCAAATTCATATTACACATACAACTGAGTAGTATACAATGTGCCAAAAGATAACTTGCAGCATTTTACATCATTACTACTAAAGTAGTCTTAACATTAAGGGTGGGATTTAGAAACCTGGGGTGCAGTTGTACTGGATAGGCTACTGTTTACCTAGCATCCATGATGAGGCCAAGAGTTCATTAAGAATCAGCAGTGGGGAAAATCATTGCAAAATGAGGAACTCCTTATGTATCCTGATTTTGGCTACAACAGGGACTGCATTAAGAGCACATTTTCATGAGAAGCAGCTGTCATATGCAAGAAGGAACAGTTCTAAATGTGGAGCATGCAACATCAAGATGCAGCTCAGTGCACTCATGCACAAAAGCAGCAAGATGGGAAAGGCATCTAGTAACATTAAAGGACTATTACAGGGTTGCTTAATCTATGCATGACCAGTTTAAAGGGTGGAAATGGGATTACAGGAAATAAATGAAAATGCGGAAGCAAGCAATAAATGAACATGGTGGTGGGGAAGGTAGGGTAACATTTTTTTTCTTTTTTGACAGGTGCCCATCAAAAGTATGTGTGTGTGTGTCTGTGTGAAAATGCCCCCCCCCCATTTAATACACCTGGTGGCTAGAGGTACTCAGGCTCAAACCCTGTACCTTGAGTACAGGGTAAAAAGAGCCTAAAGTCCCTAGCCACCACCACTTGTGAGCTTTGCCCAAGTTTTTTGTGCTAAGAGTTGACAGCTATAGTGAGATCTGACTTTGTATTCCCCCATTATTGGCTTTGTTTGTCCAGGTATTTTTGTGCTAAAAGGTTGAGAGTTGTGGTGAGAAATGAGAAATGAATTCACTAAATGATAGCCATTAAGTTCAGTCTTCCCATGTTTCACAAAACTGCTGATCTGGCATAGTGGTATGTTCCTCTGACTGTAATGCATAGGGTGCTGGGTTCAAGACTTGCCAGTGAAATGCATGGTGGTAACACAACATTTTATTCTAGCAACTTAAAAAAAATATGCAAGCAATGTTTAAAATGTGCCCTTGGTAAGTCCCTAGCCACCACCACATGTGAGCTTTGTCCAGTTTTTTTTGTGCTAAGAACTAAGAGCTATGGTGAGAAGTGAGAACTGAATCTGTATTCCCCCATTATTGGCTTTGTTTGTCCAGGTTTTTTGTGCTAATAGGTTGAGAGCCATGGTGAGAAGTGAGAAATTAATTCACTAAATGATAGCCATTAGGTTCATAGGTTCATAGGTAGGTACCAGGCTATCTGCCTGAAGGCATTTATAAGCCTAGCCGGAATGTGTTGGCTTTCACTGCCCCTTAGATTAGTTCCCTGTGCCTCTGTCCAGCAAAGCCATTGAAGTGATCCCTGGGGTAAACTGTCTGTTTCCCATCCACTGAAGTGATCCCTGGGGTAAACTTTCTGTTTCCTATCCACTCGTCATTAAGTTTCAGTCTTCCTAGTCTTCAGGAAGCTGCTTATTTGGCAAAGTGGTATGTTGCTCTGACTATGGTGCATAGGGTCCTGGGCTCAAGATGTACCAGAGAAATGCATAGTGGTAACACACATTTTATTCTAGCAACTTTACAAAATTATACAAGCAATGTTTAAAATGTGTCCCTGGTTTTGGACCCCCCAATAAAAATGAAATTGAAAATAAGTGCGAGAAGCTGTGCAAGATGCCTATGGCTTACACTACTGTCATTCTATTTATAGTGTGGGTGTGGAAGTAGACTTTTATGATGGAAATGTTCTGAACTGGGCAGTTTTGTCATTATTGGTTCATGCATTTTGTTTCATTGCCTACAGTGCAGTAAACTGAAAAAATGTTCAAACAATAAATTTAAAATGTTCTTTAACAAGTGTGGTGTATTATACAAAGAATATACTTTAATAAAGTTAGGAAGGTCTGTCAAAGAAAATAACACATGTATGTTTCTTGTTTTGTGTGCAAGGGGCCAATGATTTGAAAACAGCCCAAAGGTAATCTTTATCCACCACTGGCCAGATGCACTTTCTTTGGACATGGTGTGAGTTTCAATGCTGTTTCAATGAATGTGAGTTTCAAGGGAAGATACGTTTTAATGCCAAGTCTATTTTCATTGTGAGACAGTATTGCTTTGTTTGCCAGATGTCTATTAGTGTTTGTGTGTTGTTTTGCTGTAAAATGTAAAAATAAAATCCAAATAATCATTGTAGAAGTAAAGCAGTATGCACACATTAGTGTTTATGGTAAATGGGGCAAAATAGCCAGGTAATGGGGCATTGGAATGGCTGTAGGGGGACTCTGGTGCCATATTTTGGTTGTCTGTTCTTCAGTTTGAGTTTGAGAGTTCGTATCCCACAATTCTATTGGAGTGGGTGGGGTTACATATTTATGCATGCAAATTAGATGTTAATCAGTGTAGAGATTTGTACCTATTTTTCATGGGCCTTGTCCAGATTTTTTTGTTTCCAGGTTGAACTCCTCCATGTTCCAATGCTCCCTCAAAACCTCCACCAGCTATTAGAAAGTCATCTAGGTAAGGCACTGCTCTCTGAGTGCCCAACCACTGCTGCCAAATACAATGCAGTGCTATGCTAAATTTCTCAAAAGAAGTGCAGGCTGCCGAGCATCCCATGGGCATAGCCTTGTCAAATTAGAAATTGTTTCCCACCACCATGCCCAATAACAGCCACTCTTCCTCCCATACTGGCAGAAGTTGAAACACAGATTCAATATCCACCTTCACCAACCATGGATCCTTAAACCCCAGAATAACCCACCACATATCATCCAAGTTCACATAAGTCACCTTGTTGTCCTCTACTGAAATAAAATCATTAATGGAGCTCCCTTCCAAGTAAGATAAATGGTGAATCAACCAAAATTCACCTATGGCTTTTCTAGGAACCAAACACAATGGCGAGACCTTAAAATTGCCAAAGGGAGGAGTGTCAGAAGGGCCCAATAGCCTACTTGCCTACCGCTTCTTCTCTACCAAGCCATCCAAAATGTCCTCCTAATCCCACACTGATCTCAAGTTTTTAAAGAATACTCCATCCCCTCCCACCTTTAATTTAATAGAAAATCCCCACAAAAATCCATTAATTAATTTTTCCCGAATTGCCAAATCTGGAAATCACTGGAGCATGATCTGCAATACCTGCACCTTAACAAGAGACTGCTTCCCCAGGTCTTTCCCTTGTCCCTCAAAAGGACACCCTCCTCACTGCACACAAAAATTCCACCTACCTTGCAAACTTTGAAATCCCTGTAACAAAGATGGTAACCCACTTGACTCAGGCAAAAACAATGTTTGACTAACTGCATTACCTTCCTGCTGGCCACACTGCACTGCTGGGTGTATACCTGCACACTTTAAGCAAGTGTGCAAAAACCTACATGTCATCCATGAGCACCTCCCCACATTAAAGGCCCAACACACCCCTAGTCCTTCCCTCCAACCTTACCCCCCTTTAACAGCTATCCTTCATAGTGGCCAGCCATATGTCAGAGTGCCTAACCTCCCAACCCAGGGACTAATCAACCACTTTCTGCTCATGAAGCCTCTGATCACACCATAACTAGGTGTTACCTGCCCATAGTTGTGCCTCCTGTACCATAAGAAAATATGCCAAGAGCGGAAGTGCCAGGGTGGTGTCTTTCTCCAAGCAAACCACTATATAGTACACAAAGACCAACACCCAATTTTCTGAAGTTCTCAGTCACAGTCTGCCAATACTCCTTCACCCCAAGGATGCTAAAACTGCTAGAAGATCTTTACCATTGGCAGTTTCCAACTGTAACAAATGCTGAACCCCTTCTGCATCAATTAATTCAAATATATCAATGTACTCTCCCTTCCAGATGTTTTCTTTAACTGAGAAGGTATATGAGAGGTCAAAAAGACTGCCCCATTCCCATGCCTCAGAGGCTGTGTAGCTAACCAATCACCAGGCAGAAACCCAAAATCCAAATCAGCCTCCTCCAGTTGGGACTTCCTCCCAACTATGGACAATGCCAACTCTCCATGTCCAAACCTACACTGGCCTCTCCAGTGAACACCTCAGATGGAACCTGTCCACCCTCACTAAGCCTCTGCAGTCACTCAAACCCTCTTGCAGATTTGCCAGCCTCCCAACATAACTCATCATCATCTATACCCAAACTATCTCCAATTGCACTGAGTGTGCCATGCCTACCGGAACTCCCAGCAGCATATCTTTACCTGTAGGTGCACCATGCACAGCTCCAATGGCCAGAGCCTCCACTGTGGCTGTGTCTCTTGACTGCCATGCTCACTTCCCCTCAAGTCACTGGCTTGCTTTTTTGCCACCTGCCTTCTACTCTTCTGACTGGACCTGTCACATTCTTCATTCACTGGAGCTTCCACATTAGGCAAGTCTCTGCACAGTTCTTCAGCCTGGAAAACAATGGCCACCCATCTCTGGCACAAACTCTGCACCTCAGCCATCTGCAAGAGAAATTCACCAGTGAGACTCTAGGAGGCTGAAGAAAAAAAAATTACTCTGCAAGGCTGGACACTGGAGCTTAACACAACAATGTACACCCCTACCATTATTCCTTTTGAATATTTTTTGCAAAAAGGTGGTATCCCTTGTCCTGAGGACTGTGCCACTCATATCTTTGATACTAAATCTGAGATCATTGAACATTGGCATAAGGAGAAAACTATAAGGTAGAACAATCTTGGATATTATGTATGTTCTCCACATTTATATTTGTCATGTTTCTGTCATGAAAATTGCAATTACAATTTTAAAAAACACTCATAATATTGGTTAACACTTACGAAAAACATAAGACCATCTGACAATAAACTAGCCTTCAGGTTTAGATGTGCATATCTTATGCTTAATGGGAACAGTGAAGTCATAAGTGAAGATGAAAATGAAAGGGGCAAGTAATAGAGAACCATAAAATGGTAAGAAGTAGAAAGCTGCATCTTCACTATAAGACAGAGTACAAGGTCAAACCTGAGGTGTTAAAAAAATGGCGTACAAACATACTCTCAGTTGTACAGACTTTTCCAAAATGACTAGATGTGTTCCTCATAAAGTCTGTGGTTTTCTGGCAAATCATTGAAGACTGAAGAAAGTAAATACTGTCATACATATGAGTTTTAGACTTTATATACTTCAGAAAATATATGTTAACACACAACCTGTTATTCAACTGACTTAAGTTTAAAAAGAAATATTTTAAATCTGTTTCTGATTTTGGGAATTTGTCCCACCATTGTTTTTGGCTTTGTCTGTATTTTCTGCACTTAGAGGTTTATGGGTATGAGTACAAACTCAAGCCATCGTTATATGTTGCTAACTGTTGGGTGGGTCCCAGCGTCATGCGACACAAATAGGTCCACATTCTGTCTAATCTATCAATATATCCATCATGCTGATCACCACTTCCTTGCAAGCACAAGCTGATTTTCTTGCACTAGAGAAGAAACAACAGCTTCAGATTCCAACCTGAACTGATGGCCTATAAATACATTTTCTGAGTTTTAAAAAGGTAGAAGATGCTATTTGTGTGTGTGTGTGTGTGTGTGTGTGTGTGTGTGTGTGTGTGTGTGTGTGTGTGTGTGTGTGTGTGTGTGTGTGTGTGTGTGTGTCTGTGTGTGTTTACAAATGGACATACAATTTCAGATATAATGCTTAGCTGCTGCATAACCGTATACACTTTTTGTGGTAGAAAATGCTAGTAAACATATTGAGTGAAATCAGAACACATGCACAAACACGCACACACATATGCATATATATACATATATATATATATATATATATATATATATATATATATATATATATATATATATATATAGAGGGAGAGCATATCGCAAGTGGATTTAAGTCAACAGTTCATTCTGTAAGGTTTATACTGGCACACATAACTTTAATTATTATGATTATTATTATTATTTTACAAAACAGACTAAATGTGCTCGATTCTACCAACAAGAAGTTAAAGAGAAACATAGTCAAATGCAAATAAAAAGGCAAACATGGGCTTAAGTTCATAGCCCAAGGATAAAACTGTTTTAAAGCCATACAGTACATAATTCAGTAGGTATACCACAGAGATTTGGTTTGATGGCCTCTTGTCTGTCTGCATTTTCTGTGCCCATGCACAGCAATAAATATAAATTCTAGCAACACAGTATTCGCTCAGAATGTGGACTTTTACTTCAGAACTCTCAAATACAGTGGGGCCTTCAACCTATGAATATCCCATCCTTAAGCAATGGTTTTGCCTCTTCCCAAATGAGGCTTCTTTTTTACATAAAAACTTCACAGACAGCCCAAGAAACCAGTGTATGTCTAGAGATAAGGAAATGTGACTGATTTTTTCACATGTAGTAATTGTCTCTCCCGAGATACTCCCATTCCTCCTTTGTTGCTATAGAGACTTTCTCTCCCACACAGTACTCTCAGTTAAGACAATAACAGATACAACCCCACAATGGGTGTGCATTCTCCAGGTTTAGCAGTCAGTATGATAAAATACGCACAGACATACACACACAGATATATAGATTAGAAGAAATATGTGTGAGAGGTAGTAGGATGTTTTAGTTGAAGCAAAACAGACACAAAATTACTCTGCTGGATTTATAGTATAGATATAGTAACTGGAAAAAATCAATCACTGTATAACCCAGTGTCACCAAGATTATCAACATTTTAGGAGAAATCCTGATAAATCTCAGCAATTTTAGAGTGAAGATAGAATTCTGTTTTGTTTTGTCTGCCATGGACCTTGAACACAATAAGAATGCATTGGTTTGATGCTAAGCTACATATTTTTTTATAGTGAAACAAGGAAAAACAGAGAGAACAAAAACAAATATAGGTGACAGAAAAAGGAGGTTTGTTCTGTAAAATGAGCAGCCCATGAAATTATAAATTGTCACTCTTTTGGCTGTGGCTGTTTTTATGCAGACTTATGGGGAAAATGTTGCTGTCATAACAAGGCTTATGCAATCCTGCAACAATTAATCAGTTTTTAATTTTATTTCTTAGTACCTTGTACCAGAAAAGAAAATGCTGGTGTTAACAAAAGAAAAGTTGATCAACCTTATGTTCATATTGTTATTTTATTTGCATATACTAATGGATCCTTTGTGTCTCATAATACTCTGTACAGATGTAAAAATGGAATAACATTTTGGGGCTGCCAGTGAGCAAGAATAATTATTTTGCATAGCCATAAATTGTTGGATGAATCATAAACCCTGAGAGCCAAGCTTGGATTTATTTAGGCATTCAATAATATGAGAGTGTGCAATATACAGGAATTACACCGTCCTCAGTTTTGTTTTACATAATTAATGGCTTTCATTATTTTGCCTGATTAGTTGTAAGAATTAAATTCATGCATATAACTGCCATCTGGCTTGTTTCATGAATACTGGCTTTTGGACAGAGCTGCCTCTAGTTAACTATTTTCCATTGTCAGAGAACCTTACCTGAATGTATTTTTATATTACTTTAAATGAGAGTGACAACCCATACTCCCAGTCATCTATGGCACTATCATTTTCAAGAGGTTTTCTGGTAGCCAATAAGAAAAAAATGAGGTACTTCCCTTTCTAGGTACAAGTGGATATTTCACTGCTGTATCTAATGTCAGTAACCCATTGACTCCCAATGAAAAGCTTGTGTTAGTGCAGAATATCCAGTGATTGCAAAGCATATGTTTGTCCAGTAAAAGGTATGACATCACCTCTGTGTCTTTGCGTTTTCATAGTCTTGAAGGACATTTATATAAGAATACTTTAAGCATACAGTTCCATATTAGATATTCTCACCATTAAATATGCCTCACTCAAGAAGTGTGTATTGGTCTTAAAATAGGATCAGTATTTCCATCAAACTTAATAGATCCCTTTAGAAAACACTACAAACATGCACAGTTAGTCATGCATATCTTCTGTGTAAGCTCACTGGTTGTTTAAATGCTTCTGACAAGGTTCACTTTCTTATTTAACTTTATTGACATAAACTTTTAGAGGCAATATATTCACTAAATTCCTTTCCATGCAGTATCTGCCAGGACTGACTCATTTTTGCTCACATTCTGTAATGCAGAATCAACAAGAACCCATCTGCATACATGGAAAAATGGCACTGGGAAGGAATTCAGATTTTACCTTATATGTAATTTATTTCCACTGATAAAATTCTGTTTTTGTTGGAAACTATACTTTTTTAATAATTGTAATAAAGTGAAAGGCTCTTAGTCACAGTTAAAGTGCACAACATATAACTGTAAGGTACAATGTGATATGTCCTACCAAGTTCAGTAGCAGTAGCACTGAACAAAATATCAGTGCAGAACACATATATAAAACCAGCAGCCATTTTTACCGCTGGTAGACAGCAAAACCAACCCAAAACGTACTTCTACAACAGTTCTCTCTTGCAAATAAAAGTAATGAATATTAAAACTTTTCTTCACTGATTATGTTCCATTGGCTATGTTTGTTTTGTATAGATGTATATCTCCTTCTAAATTACTAGACATGACATTTTCTTCTGCATTCATGCTTACACACACACACACACACACACACACACACACACACACACACACACACACACACACACACACACACACAATATAGTAAATACATCTCTATGTTTTTGAATGTGCACATGTGCAATATATGAGAAAGTCATTTCAAATGACTCAGGTCAGTGGAAATACTGGAAGACAAATTGGAATGTATATTATATATTAGCATTATATTAAAAAGTTAGAGATTTCTTTTTAGGATATTGACATTTTACAACAGTGATGATCTTGGTGATGTAGGTAATTCAGCATCATTAAAGAAAATCACTTTCTGTAAAGCTGACTTCCTTGAAATTGATTATTGAGAAGCAAATAGAGAGTGGCAATGCAGATACTCAAATCGAAGTATTATAAAGTTGGCGGGAGAGTATGCTGCTACGGATATACTCCCTGGGTATTATTCAAAAAGGGAACATGACTATAGATGTATACAGAACAGAAATTATTTAGTCAGTCATCATGGAAGAATCATTTACCGAGATAGCAGAGGTATGTTTTGGATTGTGAAAGAACATAAAAGTCATGACGAAACCAGGTACAAAGAGACAGCATTATCATCATGTTTAAAAAATACTTCACAAGTTTATTGCCAGAAAACAAACGGAAAGACAGTGTGCACTGTAGGTAAAGATTATGATCAGTTGTATATACATTCTTATCTAGGTTTTAGAAATAATGCTGCTATAGACTCCAAGCTGACCCTCCACTAAATGACCTCTCACATATCTAATCCACATAGTTTTGCTTACATATAATAGATCTTGACTAACAGCAAATATTTCATAATCACAGTGTGAAAAGACTTGTGTCAAAGCTATTCCACATCAGTCCTATGAAACTAAATAAATTGAAGATGAACACTGTTTTTTTTTTTTTGGAAAACCAGGTGCCAGGTATCTGTACAAGAAATTATTAAACATGCAGTGATCTCCTCAGCACAGTCTATGGGGAATTCCATCAAAACCTATAAGCCAGCATGTGTTTTCCTTCAAGCAGTGCAAGGATCTCTCTAAGCTGCTAAGCAAATGCTGCACCAGAGTCATAATGTGAAAATGGTCCGTGTGTTTCTTCCTGATACCAGAGATTGCAGCTCATCCATAAACTACATCCCTTCATTCTGCATATCAGGAAGTGTGTCTTGAAACATTCATTCATTGCAGCTTCAGAATCTGTTATGATTTATAGCTGATCCAGGTTCCCCACCACTGTTCAACTAAGTTTACATTCTCTGATTCGCACAGTAAAATAAATTGTCAGATAAAAAGTTATACATATTTTTTGACTTTTGTGGAAGGATCATGATGACAAAGACAGTATTTTATGGATGGTACCATTGCCTATCATTTGTGTGTACACATTGTTAATACTAGTGATATGTCATTGATCTTGACAACCTCAGTCTGTGCAAATCAGCTAGATTTTGCTTGCAATCACTGCTAGTAAAACAACACTGTTGTCAGAGTCCTTTAACAGCTTGTATAGGAATATCTCAGGCCTAGACTGCTTAGGAAACATATCTGCATCTGAATTCAGTCATTGCTGTTATGACACTTGGAAGCTAAGATTGTCCTGTTCTTTGGCATTTTTCATTTACCTGGCTGTTGTAGTTTCGACAGCGTCTTGTTATGTACCATATCAGTACCACTTTTAATAATTTTACATCAAGGGTCAGATAATGAGCACTCCTCCCTGTTAATAGTCATGGTGGTTTAAGACACCTCTGACCTTGTCGTTTGCTCAGACATTAGAAGCATCTCATCATTAACAGACTTGGTGGTATCCACTCATGCTCTGCTTCACTCAGCACCTCCATTTTTCCCCTGCTTTTGGCCTTTTCACACTAGAGCATGCAGACATCCAAGTGTAAACAGAACTTATCTGTTTGGGATATTCTGATGACATAGTTTTCTAGCTCAGCCTACAACGTAAATCAGAAACTGATTAGGATTGTATTCATAGCCCAAGGTTTGCAGTTGTTTAGTAGCTATCTGCAAAAAGCGCCACTAAACTTAAATGCAAATATAGTAAGCACAGATTATTCACATGATGTAAATGCAGACATTTTAAGAATTATGTCCACTTTCATTAAAAGTATAAAGTAGCTGAAGTTAATATTTAAGTATGTCTGAAGCACTATGTGAAAACTGTAAGCTTTGTATGATTTTGTACATACTCAGATACTGAGGCTGAACACGACTGTGCAGTCATACTAACTTAAGATAAGTGGCAGACAAGGTTTAATATGTTTTATATATAGCATCCTTATGTGAACACCATTTTGTTTGCTTTAAAGAATGGAAATGTGGAGATAGGAAAGATTGAAAAAGGGAAGACATAAAGTGGGGAACACACAAAAAACATTCAGAGAGTTGTACTGAAGGAGGTGGAAGAAGAGGGGTACTATCTTTGTGTTGGGGGTAGACCCAAATATTTTTTTCGTATTTTTTATATATAAGAGGGTAGTTTGTCTGGGAAGTAGGTAAAAGGGTGTAGGAGAGAGTATAAGGAAAGGATGGGGTTGAGGAGGAATCCAGCCCAACAGGAACCTCTTGCCCACAGGGCCTCAAACATTTCCACTGCCTGATGTTGCAGTGGAGGAGCACAGTGCTGAGGGGGCAGGGGCCTGTTGTAACATGTTAGTTGGCACCATCCAGCACAGTGAGTCTTCAACCTGCTGAAGAGAATCCTGGACTGATGGAAGGCATCTCTCCACTACCTGCTCCATATCATCCTCAACCAATTCCAGAAGCCCACAGCCAGTAAAGCTTGCCAGGCTGAAATGTGCTAGGGTGCCTATAGGGCCAGTGCCTCTGTCCTGAGCCTATTAAAATATCCCTGGATGAAAATAAGGTGAACATTTTGAAACCTGGGAGATGCATGGCTGGGCTGCTCTTCAGGATTCTGGACCTGCAAAAAAATTAACAGAAATGGGAGAGAAAGAAAATAATAAGGACAAAGTAATTCATAATTAGAATATGAGAAAGACGGGGATACAAAGAAGAAATGCAGACAACAAATTCACACATATATATTATTTATCATTCCAATCTTTATTAGCACTGAATTTTTATTTTTGTTAAATCTTTATTCAACTAAAACAAAATGTCTTGAAAATGCTTATAGATAAATGGGAACAATCAATATACTGGTTCATAGGTGTTTAATAGCTAACGACCACAAGAGCCTTTTTCAGCCTAGCCATGCTCCCAAATCTCTGGCAAGTTCTGGTACCCTTGATAAGTGTAAGCAGGGTTTGGGAGATAAACATTTACAAGCAAGGGCCTGGGAAATGAACAATTTATAGGCTGTGTGTGTACATTACAGACATAGGTGCCAAACCAGGGATGAATTTCCTGTTCCCCATCGAACTAAGTTGTACTTGGATTACAGAGGAACTCTGCTTCACATGGATATGGAGCCTGTTCCAGAGAAGAGGTAGTCTCTGGGATACAGCAAGTCCTATTTATATCACAGGCAAGGTTGAAGTCTTTAGAATGGGTAATTCTGGTACTGTTTGTTAAGAGGATATACAGGAGGTCCATCAGGGAGGGATCTCACAATGACTTGTATGCCAGGCATAGATCTCTCCCATACCTTTCAACTGTACAGATTTTCGCAGAATGTCCAGATTTTTGCCACATATTTTTGATGTGTTCCTCCTAAAATCTGTACTTTTCTGTCAAATAGCTGAGGATTGAAGTAATTAAATAATGACAAACATTTGAGTTTAAGACTCCACATCATTCAGAAAATTCATGCTAATGCAAAACCTATTATTCTATCAACTTTCTAAGTTTGTAAGAGCAATATTTAAAATCTGTCCCTATGTGTACCCCCATCATTTTAGGCTTTGTCCAGATTTTTTGCTCTAAGAGGTTGAGTGGTATGATCTCCCCTCAACAGTCTGTAGGAGACAGAATACAGGGATAGGCCCTTGAGGTGGTCTGCAGAGGACATGTTACTTAGACCCTGTATTGTTTTAGTGAGGAACCCCTGTGGACATTCCAATTGTTGGATATGCCTGTTTAGGTACATATCAAAGGGAGCATTGTACTTAATGACTTCCGTGGACCTAGATGACTTACCTTTGTTTTAAGTTGCACAACATAGAATGATCTCCTCAGTACTGTAGACACATGATGGTCAAAAGCTAGATTACTGTGTATGTGTGTCCTCAAGTCCAAGACTACTGGGTCACCTCTTAGGGGTATGTTGTCAATATGATAGTTACCAAGGGTCGGTGACATACAGAATGATTATAATATGCATATCTTGGCATTTAGTTTTAGTTAATGGCTCTGACACCAGTTATTTGTCTGTGTCAGTTCTTCCTTGAGAAAATTTGTATCAGTGGAGGATTGTATTACCGCTCCTAATTTGAAATCAACTGCAAATTTAGTCAGCCAGAGGCCATTGACATTGGCCTTGACTTCAGAGAAGTAAATGCAAAAAAGGAACGGTTCTAGGACCAATCCCTGAGGGACTCTGCATGTGACTGCCTTCTTTGTAGTGGTAGGCTCCCCAATTCTAACTTCCTGGATCCTGTCTGTGAACCAGATGGCTATCCACTGGATAACTTAGGGTCTGTACCTAATCTGTGAGTGTGTCAACAATGCCTGAGTGGGGTATTGTGTCAAATGCCTTGGCCAGGTCAAATAAGTCCACTAGGTTGAGTAGGCATATGCCCTTCACAAAACTAAATTGGGGTGGGTCCAGTATTGTGGTCAAGAGATGCTGGTTTTTACATTTGCAGTTTACTGATACTAAAGACATTTGCAGGTTTAGCATAAGAATATTAGTAATACATTTCAAATTCCTGCTTGATATGAATCTGGCTGTAATACTGTACTGAAAGCATTTTAGTCCTTCTGATATCTTTGTCTATAAATACTTTTGCAGTTATAATAACTAAATCAGTTAAAGACAAAAAACAGTATTTACTACTCAACATTTTTCTTTTTTAAAGGGTATTTTTTAATTCATACTTACAAGCACCTTCAGTTAGCCTTGCCAGTCTCCTGTTTTGTTGGGCTGAGTTGTTCTGTATGTCCTCTTCAGCTTTATAGAGAACTAATAAAAGCATTGCTGTATTTTCAAAGGAATACATTTACATTTCATTTATACGGTAGATCGAAGTTATAAATGAAATCATCAATTTTTATTTAATTTACACTTGTTACTGCATGTGTACCTTGTTGTTGTTACTTTTTTGGAATATTACACCTGAATGTCCAGAAGGAATAATTTGTTAATGCATTTCTTCTTCAGTATAGCAGCAATATTAATTTATTTTTTGCCTTTTGTTTATTTCTGAGAGATAAAGCTTCCTGTGTGAGTCAGTATATCCTTAAGTAAATACTGACTGATTTGGATTGTTAAAATGTGACAGATTATGTTGGATTGACAGAGATTATGCTTCCTGGTTGTACAAACTGCCCTGCATATGATTCCATTTTCCCTTTTCTAAATATTCTGATCTTCGAGAAAAACTGAGGTTGCCAGTTCATTGCTGTGGGCTTCTGGGGATTGCTGGGGATGGCTGTGGTCTCCACTACTGTCTGCAGTACTTTCATGACTATCCCAAGTTGAGTTCATGAGTACCCAAGGACTGGTTACGCGGATAAATTGACTTGCACATTTACATATTACTGCAGTTCATAGAGATAAATATAAAATACCCTATTTTGCATGCAAAAAATGTATAAATGACATGAATAAGTTTAACAGTGGCATATTAACTTGTGATTACTCAACTTAGGTTGTAAATGGTTTAGGAAACTTTTTAAAATGAGAAAAGAATATTGCAAATATTGCAATTAATATTAAACAGTTTGAAATTATGTTAGATTACTGGGTTTACTTGAGGAAATGTTTCCTTTACTGATATGACAGACAGATTTGGATGATTTATGTGAGTACTGTTAAACTGTCATTTCTAAATGGAAGTTCATTGCAGCAACAGTGAAATGCATAGTGAGCACTGAGAAAGATATGTTTATTTTGTTGTCATTTAGTGATTTTGTACACGTGGTAGAATTAAATATTTTGCAATGATTTAATTGTGAAGTTCTGAACTGTCAAGGGTATTTTTCTGGTACAACATACATGGTGCTTTACTGGGAGATTTCCGGTTAATTGTGAAGTTCTGAACTGTCAAGGGTATTTTTCTGGTACAACATACATGGTGCTTTACTGGGAGATTTCCGAGTGTTGATCCTGAATGAAAAATGACAGTATGAATAGGGAAAGAGTCAGGTCTGTTAACTAACTGCTTGCCTTACCATTATGAATGTATTTATGATGATGCAACCATGGTGTGTATAAATATAGGTTTTGTGTCATCTAACTTATATATTTTTTTCTGGATAATAGTAAGTGTGCTTTCATTGTTGCTTTGCTTGACTGATGACTACATCAAATGTTCTTTGTGTATGACTGTGGCATATTATTTTAGCTGCAGTAATGATGCAAATCCAGGGATCAAGGTAGAGAAAGAATAATTTTAGCCATGAGAAGAACCTCATCTTCAAGGCAACCCTTAGGACATATGGCAAACAACACTTTAAGAAAAAGTACTCCAAATAAGCTTTGAAGGCAAAGGCCTGGAATCAGGTAGTTATGGATATAAATGCTGTTTTAAGATGCAACCACACATTAACATAATGCAAAAAGAGGGCAAATGATATAGTGGAATGTGCTAGACTCAAAGCAAGGCAGAATGCAATTGCCTGTAGCAGTACTGGGGATGACCTCTTACCTTTATCTCTTTAACACCAGATGAGGAATACCTTCTCTCATTTCATGGGGATGATTGTGACACAGAAGATGGTAAGATGGGAATTATTGGAGGTGACATGGAAACTGGCTATTATCGTCATCTCCAGGAGCAACACATGTCTGTTCAGGAAGGTTGATTTAAAAGTAGTAATATACATTTATGTAGAAAATTAAACACAGGCATGGAATGATTACATTTAACACATGACAATTCCTATTAAAAGGTAAAACTTCCACTTCTGGATAGAATAACAATGAAGGCAGTGTGCATAGGAAGTGTCTTCCATATTTCCTTACTCAGCATACAGTACTGTAAACTACTTCTTTATTACTAATGTATTCATTTTTTACAGAGTTATCAGTAGAAACAAACAGTCCAAATATATACCAATAAATATGGAGGACAGCAGCAGAATGCCTGTTGATGATAATAATGATGGTAACATAGTTATATTTATGAGGCAGCCTGAGAAAAGTGGCATACAGTCCCCAAGTTTAATGGAAAGATCTTATACCCTTTAATATGTTAGTAACTCTGCAAGTAGTTACAGTGCATCACAAAATCAAACGCATGCTGACATTACACCCCAGCTCCTACATGCAGAAAACCCGTGCTTTTCTTTAGTCCCATCCCCAAGTCTAGATGAACACTTTCACAATGATGGCAGAAATTCAGAGGTGGCAGTGTCCTCAGTCACACCTTTACAAAGAGGTGCCAGGCAGAGGAGTTTCTTACAGCTACCACATGAAACATGTAAAGCATTGGCTGCACGGCAGCAAATAAGCCCCAACATTGTTACACCTCAGAGCATTGCCACACAGAGTCAGCTAGAAATGGTTAGGTCATCTAGGGTATATGTCAGGATTTCTAGCACTACATGGAAATGGCAGACAGTAGGAGCAATGTCATGACCACACTGATACATAGCATGGTGGCATACCAAGCATCTATGGCTTCATCCATTTGTACAGTAGTTAGGACTTGCCTTAAGTAGGGGTCTGTCTTGGAAAGGGAACAGGATGGGGTGCTGTCCCGACACATTGGGTCAGATCACATGAGACTACAAGTGCTTCCCAAGAAAGTAAAGTAAGCAGTTGGGAGAAACAAATACAACAGATTTCATGCAGGTCATTTCAGCATTCATCTAAAAGAATCTCTTGTTTGAGGTCCCAGTCCTGCAGGGATCACATTAGTTTCTGCAGGATCACCTGCATCAAGTAAGTCATGACATTGGACCAACTTGCCATCCAGCTTTTATGAGAGCTCCTTTTCAAAATCACTTGCACCATCACCTTTGCTATCTTTAGATGTGTCTGACACATTTGACTTTGCCCTACACTGTTACTTACAATGTGACCTTCACATAAAGATGCCAGTGTTTAACTCAAACGAGAAATGTTAATAAATATAGTTAAAAAAAGATAAGAAAAGAAAAAATGGTTGTACACTGTAACCCAGTCTCAGGACACTTATCAATAAACGTATTTCATTCTTATGATGATATTTCTATAAACTTCATGGAGATGAAGAAAGAAAGCTGTACATCATGACATAAGAATGCAGTGATTAACACCATTAATGCTCTATGCATTACACTTGTTACAGCTGGAAATTACCTAGAACATAAAGGTAGTAATGCACAAGTGATCAATGAAACACTAATAAAAAAAATGACAAAGATTAAATGGCCATCTTACTTTGTAAACAATCATCACTGCGATCTTATCCTCACCACTGCACAAATAATGGTATTTTATGTTCCTGAAGGCAGAAATTATGTGTATGAGAAAAATGAAGTTTTATTTATTTAACATTTGTTAACTGGGAAAGTCTGACTTGGAACAAAGCCAATTTTCAGTGGAGGCCCAGTGAGAAATGCTCCAGACGCATGTCTTTGCAATGTGAGAGGAAACCAGAGCACCTGGAGGGAACCCACACAAATGCATGGAGAACATGCAGACTCCACACAGAAGGCACCCCAGCCGAGCATCAAACTGGAAACCCTCTTGCTGTGAAGCAACAATACTACTGCTGCACCACTGCACCGTCCAGATATGATATTTCTTATTCAGTTGCAAGGTAGGAGTTCTTGTTGAATATTGAAATAATACTTTTTATTAAATGCACCCCTTCAGGACATTCAGTACACTCATGTATATATACACCACCTCAGCAGATCTTATTGTACAAAACATTTAAAATGTGATTATTCCTTACATGATGCCTTACAACATCATTGAACAGGAGTCAATGAGCCCTCAGGCATGATATTTACAAACAATAATATGAGTACCAGTTCTGAAAAAAAAAGAAAAACTCTAAAGGTGAGAGGGTATGTCTGATGAAAAGTGATAATAGACCCTGTATTACACATGATAACCCACACATATCATTGCATTCATCCATTCTATTCTGTGTTATTTACAAGAAAGGAAACAGTAACCTGAATGTCATGGTCCACAGTTCTGGACTATATGCCACCTCTTTTCTTGTACAGCCATATTGTTCCATTTGCCAGCAAGATGGTCACTGGGTATCTTATCATGCAGGAAGAGGTAATACAGTGCATTACTGTATCTGAAATGTGCACAGCCAGGATGCTGGGCAGAGACTTTGATTCACCCCCATGCACCAGGCATACATGACAATTGATGGAATGGTAGCCCTTCCTATTGTCTGACCTCTCACCCAGTGGCCCAATTGAGAACCTATTTGAAACATGGGTGCAACCTATTGCACCATGTACCTCAGGGAAATATGCCACCCCATAAGAGGCTTGGTCCTGGTGTAACACTGGGAAGCAGATGCAGTAATCCACACAAGTCAAGAGTATGTGTATATATATATATATATATATATATATATATATATATATCCAGGAACTGCTGAAATATCCTCAAGGTAGAAGCTTGTGAGATACCAACTGAGTCCCCAGTCTGTCTCTACAATGTCCCCATGGCAAGTATAGTGAGGGATATACATACTTTTGTATCTACAAGTTTAGGATGGCCATGCATCCCCCTTGGGGGGGCTTATGCACTCACTAAGACCCTTACAATATTCCTATCCACTCTAAATCTGTCAAGTATGTCCTAATCAAAATTATAGTGAGTTCTCTTTCTATATCTCTTGCTTTCTTGGCCAGGAGCACAACTGGGAGCAGGTGGTTTTGGCTTGAGCAAGACAAGTTGCTCACATTGGAAAATAGCAAGGCTAGCAGCAAGTGACAGTATCATCATGGATTTTGCAAAGTAAATAGACAAGGCATGGCTCTGCCTTTTATAGCAAATCTGTGGAAAGAGTAGAAATCCGTGAAATTATGACTATGAAAAGCAAACTGGCAGAAGAAAAAGTCATTAATAATCACCCTTTTATATTATTTCTCATTTGCATCTCATTATAGTTTATTGCTTAAGGTTGTTCTTGGCAATCATGCATTGGTAAATGGCCTCTATGAATAGTGCCTTTGGTGTTGAAATGTGCAACAATGCGAATAGCCTTTATGAGTTCTGCTGAAAACACTTGCCCATGCAATCATATAACTTAGTGATAAGTCTGATAACCTGTACTCAAAATCTCTTAATGCTAGAAATGTATTATTCATTGTTTATAATACTTCATGGTAAATTATCACTGTAGACAGTGAATAAATGTTTACAGTGATAGTGATGCCACTTGCATTAATATGTACTATAGGTAGTGTTTCTTTAAAATCCAAGGAATCTCGAATATACAGTGGTTGATATTTGAACCCTGTCTCACTACTATGGGTCAATGTGGAAGCTTTGCTTCATTTTTTTTGAATTCTGTATCCTTCAAAAATGATAGATAATGTAGGATTAGGAACATATAAAAAATAATAAATATCTTTAATAATCTTTTTTGATAAAACCTGTTTCAAACATGTCTGTTTATCCATAAACTTAATATTTCTCTCCTACTTATTTCATTATAAAATCTATCATCAGACAGTAGTGAGTGTTCTGCATGAATTCATGTACCTTTGTGTCTATAGCTGGCATGATTTCAAATGCATTACTCTTCTCCATCTTAGGGAGTTGTGGTTAAATGCTACTACCACATTCTCAGTGCTGAGAAATCTGGATCACCTGATTGGCAGAACTGTTCCTGTCTCCTTGGATTGGTGATGGTAGGACTGGCCAAAGATTGCTGTTCTTCTGTGCTGCTGTCCTTTCCCTTATTTAACACTTTTATTGAATTATCACAGACAAAGTCAAACATACATTTGTATATTAAAAAAAAATGTTTACATGTTCACAATTACAAACATGACATGCATACTTTCATACAGTTATCTTCAATCTAACATAACATAAATTGTTTAATTCCTGCCTTCCCTTAAACCTCAGTCCTCCTCCATGTAGTTTGCTCCTCCCCCTTTCTAAAGATCCCACTTCCCATTATTTTATCTCTGTTACAGTATTCACTATTCAAGATACAGTTGGTTTAGATTTTGATTTCCATTTTCTAGTAATATTTTTTGACAGACATCATTATTAAACTTAACAAGTCCATACTATGTCTAGGCATTTCAGATCTGAATCCCTGCTCAAAAAAGTAATTTTCTTAGGTACACCCATTTTCTCACCCAATATTTCTGATAGAGTACTATGCAGGGAATTTTGAAAGGGTACCAGTTCATTGCATGCCCAAAACATATGTTTCCAGTTACCTCTTTCCCATCATACCTCCAACATGTGCCATCTACTTAAGGAAAAATTAGTTGGCTTCTGCTTAGATTATAAAAACGCCTATGCAAACACTCCCAAGGAAAAATCTTAAATCTTCTAGACTTTATTGCATATTTAATAGTCATGCATGTGTCCTCCCATTGTTTTCTTCTGAACTGCTTATCCAGTCTCTCATCCCAATCATTTCTAATCTCCTTTGATTGATTCCTACAGTTATTGTGCAATATTTTATATGCCCTTTTAATTATCCCCTTTTCAGTAGCAGTTTCTGTTCTAGATTCAATTAAAAACTCTAGTAGAGCAGGTCTTTTACTTAGGATTCCCCTATTCTTTTCTCTTTGCCTGTACTCTTAGTCCCTGATAGGGAAGGCCGTCTGTAGCCTCTAGTCCAAATGTCTACTTGGCTTCTTCCCATTCTATTACCTTTCCCTGTCTAGTTATTTGCTCCCAATACCTCAGTTATTTTGCAAGTTTTCTCCAGTAAATTCCACCCTCTCTTGAATGTTCTCTGTATCCCTAATTGCAGTCATCCCTATTGGCAGAACCTCCTTCCTCCATTCTCCCATTAGATTAGTTTTTAGAATACTTTCTGCTACTTTATGAATATAATATTCTGTATGGCTGTTATTCTACTTAAGGATCTGCATCCAAAATCTCTCTCTCTCTCTCTCTCTCAATTATTTCTTAAATTTCACCCTGCTTCATCATCCCTTTCCAGTCTGAATTATAGCTTTCTGCTTGTGTTACTTTTATGAGCCTTAATTTTGTACCTCTAAAATATCCCTTCAAATCAGGTAATCCTAAGCCACTTTATTCTATTAGAAGGATCAACTTATCTCACTTGACCCTTGCCCTCTTACCCTTCCAGATAAAATCCTTCAACTCTTTATTAATTACTGTCCACAGTTTCTCCTCTGGTTGATAAACATTTGCCTGACTTGCACATAAAACTAAAGGGACTAAAATACATATTCACTGCTTGCATCTTGCTATCCCAATCCAAAAATAAAAGCTTCCAGTTTCTCAGTTTTTGTATTATCTCTTGATTAGTCTCTTTGTATATATTCTTAGCTGCCATAACAGAATCTTTTTTTTAACCCATACTCCAAAATACTTTGTTTTATCATGTCTCTAAAAATATGGGTATCACTTAACCATTTAATGCATGGGTACATAGTTTACAGCTATGGCCTTTGTTTTGTCTTCATTAATTTTATATCCTGAAAAAAATTTAAACTGTCTCAGACTATTCCACAACACTGACATGTTCTTTACTGGTTTTATCAGGTACAAATAATATAACCTGCTAAAAATGCCAACTTTCTTGATGACCATACCTTGAATTACTGAGGTCCTTATTTTCTTTCCCAAAGACTCTAAATATAATGCAGATAACAAAAAGGAAAGAGGACACACCTGCCTGTTTCCGTTATATATACACAACTTATAAGAGAAGAATCCTCACACTTTAATTTTTGCCTCCTATCCATTATATCCTCCTAAGTAACCTTGCTATTTTATCAAAGAATACAAATGCTTCCATTGCCATACTCATAAAAAATCCCAGCTTACTCGGATGAATGCTGTCTCTGCACCAAGACCCAACAACAGCAAAACAACAACAGTATTTTCTTACATTCTACCTCATTTTGGATCATCAACATTGTTCTATTAATGTTGTGAAATGTTTGTCTCTCCTCTACAAAACCACATTGATCCATATCTATCAATTTTGGTAACATCTTTGCCATGCTATTATTGACATATATATTATATAACTAGCTGTACCCGGCCACACGTTGCTGTGGCTCAGTCTGGTTAAATGGAAAAGAAAGAAAAGAGAAAGTGCACGTTTCTAATATGTTTAATTTCACAATGCTTGTGGGTATACAATATTTTTTTGTCTGTGCAGATATAGATATTGTCTGGTTTGCCGACTTTAGAACACGCAACATATAATTTTCCATGTGAGAAGCAATCCGTGTGTAGATCTAAACCGCACAATTCTAAAGACTGGCCCTGAGCTTTGTTGATGGTGATTGCAAATGCCAATCGAATTGGGAATTGCAATCTCTTAAATTGAAATGGCATATCCGTTGGAATCATAGGAATGCGAGGAATGAGGACATCTTCACCTTTGAAAGGTCCTGTCAAGATTGTTGCTTCTATGATGTTGCTCATTAATTTTTTTACTGCAAGCCGCGTGCCATTGAAAAGCTTTGGCTGGTTGATATTTCGCAACATGATAACTGGCACGCCGATTTTCAATTACAGTACGTGTGGTGGCATCCCTGGCAGATCGAGTGAATTCAAAAATTCTGTTGGATAATTAACCGCTTCATCTGCTTCCACAACAGTGTCGATGGACTAGTATGTGACTGCCTTGCTTTGAATGTTAGACTGAATAATATTGTTAAGTTCATAGACGTCTTTGTTCTTGGCCGCAAGAATAGCTCGTTCAGTCAGCCAATCATGATTCTTATAATTGGTTTCAATATTGGGAAATACTTTTTCAACCAATTCTTCTTTTGATGTCACTAAATTGCAGAAGTTATGAGGCAATGAAATTCGTCCTGAGGTCAGAACAACCGGCACCTTTCCATTCCCAATTTCCAGCAATTGATGTGAGAATATCTCAGCTGATCGATTGTTTTGCAGCTGGACATGCATATTTGACATAACGTGAAGAAAGTGTCGCCACAAAGTAGAGTATTTCAGGTGAGCATTTATTTCGTCCACTGGTGTCGATCGAGGAAGTACATGTAATGTTTGCCTGAAATCTCCTGCAAGCAATATTAATGCATTCCCAAATGGTCTGATGTTTCCACGCAAATCTTGCAATGATCGATCAAGAGCCTCGAGCGATTTTTTGTGCACTACTGTGCATTCATCCCAAACAATAAGTTTGCATTTCTGCAATACTTTTCCCATGCCGGATGCTTTGGAAATGTTGCATGTGGGAGTTTCAATGAATTGCATGATCAATGGAAATTTCAAAGCGGAATGAGCAGTTCTTCCACCTGGTAGCAATGTTGCAGCTATTCCGGATGACGCAAGAGCTAAGGCTATGCCATTTTGGGATCAAATTGCTACCAGAATCAATGTAATTAGAAACGTTTCACCAGTTCCTCCTGGCGCATCTAAGAAGAAGATTTCTCCAACCCCGTTATTGACAGTTTGCATTATTTGATCCTAAATGCCTTTTTGCTCAAGCATTAGCTTAGGAATATTTGATTGCACATATGACAAAAGATCACCCGTGTTGTAATTTTGTTCACGACGCAATTCTACATCAAACAAAGCAGCAGCAGATCGATTTGGTGATGGCATTCCAAATTGATTGAGAACTTTGTTCGTAATTTCTAAGCACAGATCTTCAATCATTATCAACGCTTTGTTGTAGATTTCTGCTGTGAAATCCATGTTCATATTTGAATTTTCCTTGTGTATTTGACGGAAAATATCTTCAGCCATGTGCAATTTATATTTCTCCCATAACTCTGTTGGAGATGAAGGAGAACATGCGGTCAAAATGATTGCAAACAATGCACGAATTTGAATTGGATGTGACGTATTGCACGCGTCATTAATGCATGCATCCTAGTGTCGGTCATTCTCCAATAAATTCAGAGCTTGACATGCACTGTGGAAAGTGGCATGTGTAACGTCGCTGACAATTCTCAATTGCTGGAAAAACATTGGACCGGGCACATTTACCAACAATATGCGAAGAAAGAAGCATTCATCTTGATTGGGATGCTTGGTGTACAGTCTGCCTATCGCAGTTTCTTTGAATATGCCAAGTTGTCCAGTGACTCGTTTTCCTCATGTTTGTGTCATTCAAATGATTTTCTCCTCACATTCCATGTGTAATATGTAGGCACTTCCGAATACAGCAGTGTTTTTGTAAATGCGTCATTTTGACATAACGTGAAGAAAGCAGTTAACGTTGTAGCCAGTGGATTCAGGGCTATTTGTTGCACATTTGCAGCTGTGAAATAAACGTGTTGTCCATTTTCTAGATGTACTGCTAAGTGAACAACAGCTGGACTTCATTCATGTATGGCAAATTAAAGAATTCGTCATACAGCTTCATTGCTGCTTATGTATCTTCCAGCCTGATACTGTGCGATTTCATCGATATGTATGACCGCATTCCTCTCACTTCTTTCTGGTTGCACGCCAAAAGCTGCCATGTCGCTGCCTTTATTCATGTACTTACAAATTATTTGATCGATTTAATGGAGTTACAGCATTCCAAGTTTATGTGCGCTTTGTATGTTTTTGATAGCAAAGGCGAATATGGAACAACCCACCGGTTATCTACTTCGATGTCACCGTTTCACATTTGTATGGTTGCTAATTTACCCCCATCTTCTGCTAATCTTCTCCTGTATAAAGGATATCCATCGTTTCCTGTAACTGTGTTGGATACTAATGCTCGAGGATATCGCTTAGAGCATTTTCCGTCTATCATGCATGGTGAATTTGGATTCAGTGTACCACAAGGTCCATGTATCATATTTTTCGTCACAACTTCATGCAAATCCTTATCGACGTTGGCATCGTGTATTTCAGTGCATATTACATTGTCGATTTCGTTTGAAGTGATTTTGTTATACAGCCAGATTAGTATATGTGCATGTGGCAATCCTCTCTTTTGCCATTCCACTGAGTACATCGAGCAGCGCACAGAGCCAAACACTTCATGTTTTACCATGAAATCCATCAGAGATTTCAGCTTCTGTCTAAAAACACATGCTGTGATGTCATGCCTATCCACAGGTGATTGCCCAGGAAGTAAGAGCTGTTGTATGTTGTCCCAAGCTGGATTGCATCTGAATGTAATGAATAGTTCTGGACACCCGTAGTGACGAACATATGCAATTGCATCCTGAGCGTACTCATGCATATGACGTGAACTGCCTGTATATGAAGATGGCAAAATCATTAGTCTTCCAACGTTAGTTGTATTACCGTCATTTACAACTGCATCTCGCAAATGAACGTATTCTTCAGAGCGAAGCTTGGTCTGATTCAGACAGATGAATATCAAACATTCTGTTTCGATTTTTGCATACATATCTACGAAGTATTGGTGAAACAATTGACGGCATTTCAAAATGTGATTGTCTTCATTCTCTCGAATAATTAATCGGTATGAATAATAGTTCATTGCGCGGCATTTCATATTTGTTTCTTTGCCACTGACTGGATTTATCATCTTAACGTTGAAGTGATATCCATTGGCACCATCCCAAAAAATGATTGGATATTGCAGGGCATTGTAGCATTGATAAGTTTCTGCAACTGTTGTCAATTGTTCATTTCTCCAATGAAGAACAATATCTCTACATTGGAACTGATCTCAGACTATAACAATTGCCACTTCGTCTATAGTTGGAGCATTGAATATTCGCACATGTTCTCCAGCAGGCGTTTTGTCAGCATGAATAACAATCTTGTGTGTATCAGATGGCATCATGTCAATTGCTGTTTTGAACAAACGCACTAAATTATTTTTTTCATGAAGAAGCTCTTGCAGTTGGGAAACGATGGACCTTTGTATGCCGGTAGAAATTCTGCAATGTGCATTCAATTCATAATTGCCATCACCGATGAAATACATTTGTAGGAATTTATGTTGACCATCTGATAACGGAAGCAGGGAGCTGGCTTTATGATAAATTTGTCCTTTCACTTTGAAAGTTGGCATGTATTGAGCTGTTACAATTTCTGTGCCGAATGACATAATTTGGAAGCATGAGTTATATTTCCTGCTGTTAGATAGGAAATGCTTTGATTCGGCGGTATATCCGGCAAGCAAAGTTTTTAATGGCTCTGGCCGTTCTCCAAGTTGAGGCAGTTTAATTTTTCTGGTGGCACAACACATTCCTTTCATTTCTCCATTAAATTTCAGAGCCTTGCAATAAGGACACACTTCAGTCATAGTGCCAATGAGAACATGCCGGCTCAAACTATAATCATCAGCTGGGTTATACCGGAATGCAAGGCGATTGTAATCGCATGATTGCTAAGCATGAAGTCATGTTTGACGCTGATCTGCTGTTTCTCGTTGACGTCTTTCAGCCACTCTCAGCCTGTCGCATTCATTCTGTTGAGAATGAAGCAGAACTGAAGCTGCAGAACGCGATCGCCGTGCTCGCAACCGTGCATCCTCAAGTCTGGCTGCATTTCACCCTGCTGCTTCCTCAACACATATTTGAGCCATTCTTTGTCTGTTTTGCTCGTTCGCTGATGCCCGTTCTTCCTCAGTGTGATTTGCAATTACTTGTCACACTGATTCCGCTCCGCAAGTACGACAACCTAAGTTTGATCTTCTGCAAGGCATTATTTGGATGAACTAAAGCAGATCGATTGCACTGAAAAAGAAGAAAGAAAGTTATAACAAAACATATAAAATTGCATATTTGTATACAAATATATAGAATCCGTTGTAGGTATATAAAAACACGCACGTATTTGAATGCAACGTGTAACATCTATATAATAGTAGGTATATAAAAATGCGCGCGTATTCGAATGCAAAATTGTGTGAAAATTTCAAAGCAATAGGTGAAGAACTTTCGGAGATTTAAGATGTTATAACAAATGAACATTTACATTTTTATTTATATAGATGATGGTTTAAAACTGAAATGGGCTATGTGAAGCTGGATCTGGCAGGTCTTTAAGAGGTAGAAATCCAAACCAACACACAAAAAGCTCCAAATGTCAGACACGTTAAGCTTATTCTGCAACATACAACTTTATTCCAAACACCACAAAGCTTTTGGGAAGATGCCCTTCTTCAGTGTGTGTATAATAAGATACAATACAAGTCTCAATGTAAATAGTTCATACATGAAACACAGCCAAATCAGAAATTACATTCAATTAACCAACTAGTCAGTGCAAAAATTAACCATAAGTATATAAAGTTAAATAATACATATAAAATCCATTACAAAAAAGTAAAAAAAAAAAAATGCATTCTGTATGCAAACTATGGGGGGGATTCAATAAAGCCTACATGGAGTGATTTTCCATGTAGGCACAGTGGCACTGTGCTACCATGGAATCCAGCAGTCATGAGATCCAGTAAACGCAGCAGAGGGGCATGCGCAAGTGTGTGGACACAGAAGTGTCCATGACTTACAAATTACCTCATAAGCACATGAAATGTATGCAAATTAAGGTATTTTGGAATCCAGGAAGCAGACATGTATCTATGCAGAACCTGTGTTGGTGTTTGAATTGTACAGGGAAAATGTCCATATACAGACATGTAAAAACTGAACAGGGGCTGTAAAAGCCCAATTAAAAGGTCAGAATTGTCATAGTAGGCACAGATGTGTGCAAAACTATGCCATGTGAGTCCAAAAACTAATGCAAAATAATATAAAATATTTTTTTTTTAATACACATATTACATTTGAGCAGCACGAAGCAATACGCAAACATGCCATTATGCAAACAAAAATTAAAATGTTTAAAAACTAAAAATAAGTCATATGTGAGAACAATGCATTATAAGGCCCTGCATGTATGTACAATGGTAGATTTCAGTGGTTGCTAAGGAGGCAGGCCCTGGAATATTGAAGTATCCAGGCTATGTGCAAGGATCTGTATGCAAATGAGCTGGGGTTACTGAAAAGAAAAAATGGGCCACTGTGTCTGCAGATAAAACTTGTCTAGCCCCAGAGCCATGTTGGTGTCTGCAGACCAGCTAGCTAACATGAAAAGGAGTGTATCACTGTATATTTAAGTGGATTGGAGCTCAGCAGTGCCCATTTGCGGATTGCTTAGCTCTGCTAAGCAAGGGGTGTGTCTAGTGATGCTAAGCTGCGGGGTGCATGTTTTAGCTGGTTTAAGCTATGCTGAGTGTACTAGTGCATGGGGTTGTGTCCAGACTGCTGAGCAGTGTTTACACCAATGCCACAGGTTTGCATGCAGTGCCACAGTGCTTAGCAGGGAGAGCATTTTAAAAAAAAGGAAATAGCCTGGGAAAGCCAATCATGCATAAATTACTGATAAGACCTGTTCCACTGATACTGGGCCACTCAAACCAAGCCAATCACATAGGCTGCATCTGCAGCACACCACTATAAAGTATGTGTACACCCTACAATCTGATTTTTCCCACATACTTTGCACCATTGGAGTACAGACTTGGAAATTTAACTGACAGAATGCTAGGGGCTTCTGCTGTTCTGCTACATCTCTACGTGCTAGAGGCTGAGGGCAGTGCTACTGCTGCTGCTGACAATAGGCCTACGCTGAGAAGGAGAAGAGTGTCCAGGACCAGGGTAACCTTCCAGAAGCTCCATGAGCTAGAAATTGTAGAGCACTACAGGGTGGACAGGGACATACTATAACAACTCACTGAGATTTGCCTCCTCAGCTTAGACCCAGAGCCAACAGAGAGGAACCCATCCCAGTGGAAACAAATGTATATGTAGCCCTTAGAATACTAGCTACAGGTACTTTTCAAAGGCCAACTAGGGACATGATGGGGTTCTCATAGGCATCTGTATCCAGAGTACTCCATTGTTTCCTGGCTGTCATGCAAACACATGCCAGTGAGCACATTTATTTACCCCACACCCATGAGGAGAGGGCCAGCAGTATGCATCTCTTCCACCGAGTAGCACACTACCTTGAAGTACTGGGTGCCATAGACTGCATTCATGTCCACATCAAAGCACCACCTGGTGAGGAGGATAGAGTATACGCCAACTGCAAGGGGTATCAGTCCATCAACTGCCAGGTTGTGTGCAATGCCCAGGGCATTATTATGAGTGTGTGTGTTGGCAACCCTGTCAGTTATCATGGCTCCCATATCTGGCATGCATCACAGCTGTACCAGATGTTTTTCCGGGGAGACATCCCATACAACCATCTACTGGGGGATGCTGACTATGCACTGGAACTGTAGATGATGACACCCATCAGAAATTCACATGCACCTACTGAAGAACGCCATAATGAGGCACACACACAAACTAGGAACATCACAGAGCATGTGTTTGGGCAGCTCAAGTGTCTCGAGATACCCGATGGAGCCCTGCAGTATTCTCCAGCCACATGTGCACAGATGTTCACAGTATGTGCCATGCTACACAATATGATCCTGTGGAAACAGCTGCAGCATGATCATCACAAGGAAAGGACACACAGCCCCCCACCAGTGTCAAGGTCCCCACAGGGGGACTCAGAGGAGGAACTCCCTAAGCCTGTCCCTGTAGGCAGATGCAGTTGTGCCCAGTATGCCCTGGTTTTGGAAAAGAGGCAATGCATAGCACATGCACTGACAACCTAGGGTCTTAGGGACTGACACATCACTCTATCTCACACACATAGTAAAAAGGATGCCAGCCACACCACACAGCCTGTACCTTACCATGTCCTGGCTGTGTACCGCATGCATCAGTCAGAGTCAGCCCTGAAGCACAGTTTTCTCAACTGTTGCATTCACAAGGTAAGTCACTCTTCTTCCCAATAAATGTATGGGGTACTAGACTATGGTAGCATATGTATGGACCTGCTGCATGTATGCAAGGGAATAGAGTGGGCTACTCAGCTACCTGCAGAGAACTAACAGCTATGTGGGACAACAACTCTCTGTCCAATACTGGCTGCCCCATAATATGCAGTAGGCCACAAGACAGCAAAACCCACTGTAGTAATTGATGGAATTGCAAAACAGTGGGGTTATATGACAGACACATGACTGTCAATGCTAGAGTCCCCTACCCCGAATACAGCCGTGTTACCATACGACTTCATTAACATTATGTCTGCAAGGTTACAGCAGCAGACCACACAATCCCAGGGCTGTTCCAAACAACCTGGTGAAATGTTCTATTTCCTCAATATGCAGGGGTCATAGTGTATGTCTGTCTGATGTTGATAGTGTCAGGAATTAAACCTCACTTTCTGGTGAATGGTATGGTTTGTGGCCTAAGTACATTAGCATGGTCGATGGTGTTCATGGTTCGAAGTCGGCTGCACCTACAATTTTGCATTTCAGGTACTCGTGTGGTAGGAGTCCCACAGACTGTCAATATGTCACTATTTGTTACTGCATGAAAGCTATACAAATCCAGAGACAATGGAGGGACAGTGGGCCACAGGTATAGACATTACACATGCTCTGAGTAACTTAGAATGTGGCTAGTATAACTGCAGGTTGTAACAGTCAGAGTAGCAGCAGGATGTAAAGGCCATCATGTAACTGTGTCAGTACCTACAAAAAGTCAATGGGCACCATGTAGTAGTATATTACCAAAAATACGCAACTGTCTGAGGAGCAGAGCAGGCGTATGGGGCAGAATGCTGAACATACTGCTAAACATGTACAGAGGTGTGAAGTTTGTAACTCTGTGTGTGGTGTTACATCATGTACCCTAGTCACAGAAAACCTACAACTACTTAGAGCAGGAAATATGGACAAAGCCATGAACAGGAGTGGGACAAAGGCCCACATATAAGCAGAAGGGTTAACTAGTGGCCAGATGAATGTAAAAAGTGCAGAGAATAACAGGTTGTGCAGTAGAATGGGTTCTCTGCTGTGTATGGAATCAGTACCTCAAATGTCTCTCATGAGCTCCTAACGTCAGTCTGTAATGATGATGTGCCATTGATGTACCAGAAAATCACAATGTTATGTAAAATGTATCAGACATATGATGCAAAATCCTGTACACTCACTTACAATCTGAGCACACTCTAGGTATGACTCAGATATTATGTGCAACTCACAGCCGGGGACATAATATCAGGGAGGTTCTGGACTGTTGAATCAGGTGCAGTAGCCAATTGGATGTAGTGCACAAAATCCCGGACTGGAGTACAAGTAGGTCTGGCATGGAGTCACCTTGGAAGTACAGACAGTCACACTGGGCATGCTTCTGCACTTAGCTAAATTTGCCCCATGTCTGATGCCTCATCTGTCTGAAGAACTGAGATGTGTATTATATCTCTGTGCATACAGACAGCTATGTATATGTATCTGTCCCTCTCTATCCCCCACAGACATGATTACCCTTAACTATCAGGATGTGACACACACACACACACACACACACACACACACACACACACACACACACACATATATCTATATAAATAAAAATGTAAATGTTTGTTTGTTCAAAATTCGCACACACATATATATCTATATAAATAAAAATGTAAATGTTCATTTGTTCAAAAATTTAAATCTCTGAAAGTTCTTCACCGATTGCTTTGAAATTTTCACACAATGTTGCATTTGAATACGCGCGTGTTTTTATATACCTACTATTATATAGATGTCACACGCATTCGAATACGCGAGTGTTTTTATATACCTACTATGGATTCTATATATTTGTATACAAATATGCAATTTTATATGTTTTTTTCTATAACTTTCTTTCTTCTTTTTCAGTGCAATCGATCTGCTTTAGTTCATCCAAATAATGCCTCACAGAAGATCAAACTTAGATTGTCGTACTCGCGGAGTGGAAGCAGTGCGACGAGTAATTGCAAATCAAACTGAGGAAGAACAAGCATCAGCAAACAAGCGAAACAGACAAAGAATGGCTCAAATACGTGCTGAGGAAGCAGCAGAGCGATGTGCAGCTAGACGTGAGGATGCACAGTTGCGAGCACGGCGATCACGTTCTGCAGCTTCAGATCTGCTTCGTTCTCAACAGAATGAATGCGACAGGCTGAGAGTGGCTGAAAGATGTCAACAAGAAACAGAAGATCAGCGTCAAACACAACTCCATGCTCAGCAATCATGCGATTACAATCGCCTTGCATTCCGGTACAACCCAGCTGATGATTATAATTTGAGCCATCATGTTCTCATCAGCACTATGACTGAAGTATGTCCTAATTGCCAGGCTCTGAAATTTAATGGAGAAACGAAAGGAATGTGTTGTGCCACCGGAAAAATTAAACTGCCTCAACTTGGAGAACCGCCAGAGGCATTAAAAACTTTGCTTGCCGGATATACCGCCGAATCAAAGCATTTCCTATCTAACATCAGGAAATACAACTCATGCTTCCAAATGACGTCGTTCGGCACAGAAATCGTAACAGCTCAATTCATGCCAACTTTCAAAGTGAAAGGACAAATTTATCATAAAGCCAGCTCCCTGCTTCTATTCCCAGATGGTCAGCATAAATTCCTACAAATGTATTTCATCGGTGATGGAAATGATGAATTGAATGCACGCTGCAGAATTTCTACCAGCATACAAAGGTCCATCGTTTCCCAACTGCAAGAGCTTCTTCACGAAAAAAACAATTTAGTGCGTTTGTTCAAAACAGCAATTGACATGATGCCATCTGATACACACAAGATTGTTATTCATGCTGACAAAACACCTGCTGGAGAACATGTGTGAATATTGAATGCTCCATCTATAAGCGAAGTGGCAATTGTTATAGTCGGAGATCAATTCCAACCTAGAGATATTGTTCTTCATCAGAGAAACGATCAATTGACAACAGTTGCAGAAACTCATCGATGCTACGATGCCCTGCAATATCCAATAATTTTTTGGGATGGTGTCGTTGGATATCACTTCAACGTTAAGATGATAAATCCGGTCAGTGGCAAAGAAACAAATATGAAATGCAGCGCAATGAACTATTACTCATACCGATTAATGATTCGAGAGAATGAAGACAATCACATTTTGAAATGCCGTCAATTGTTTCACCAATACATCGTAGATATGTATGCAAAAATCGAAGCAGAATGTTTGATATTCATCTGTTTGAATCAGACCAAGCTTCACTCTGAAGAATACGTTCATTTGTGAGATGCAGTTGTAAATGACGGTAATACAACTAACGTTGGAAGACTAACGATTTTTCCATCTTCATATACAGGCAGTCCACGTCATATGCATGAGTACGTTCAAGATGCAATTGCGTATGTTCATCACTACAGGCGTCCAGAACTATTCATTACATTTACATGCAATCCAACCTGGGACGATATACAACAGCTCTTACTTCCTGGGCAATCGCCGGTGGATAGGAATGACATCACAGCACGTGTTTTCAGACAGAAGCTGAAATCACTGATGGATTTCATGGTAAAACATGAAGTGTTTGGCTCTGTGCGCTGCTGGATGTACTCAGTGGAATGGCAAAAGAGAGGATTGCCACACGCACATATAATAATCTGGCTCTATAACAAAATCACTTCAAATGAAATTGACGATGTAATATGCTCTGAAATACCTGATGCTGACGTCGATAAGGATTTGCATGAAGTTGTGATGAAAAATATGATACATGGACCTTGCGGTACACTGAATCCAAATTCACCATGCATGATAGACGGAAAATGCTCTAAGCGATGTCCTCGAGCATTAGTATCCAACACAGTTACAGGAAATGATGAATATCCTTTATACAGAAGAAGATCAGCAGAAGATGGCAGTAAATTAGCAACCATACAAATGCGAAATGGTGACATCGAAGTAGATAACCGGTGGGTTGTTCCATATTCGCCTTTGCTATCAAAAACATACAAAGCGCACATAAACGTGGAATACTGTAACTCTGTTAAATCGATCAAATACATTTGTAAGTACGTGAATAAAGGCAGCGACATGGCAGTTTTTGGTGTGCAACCAGAAGGAAGTGATAGGAATGCGGTAATACATATCAATGAAATCGCACAGTATCTGGCTGGAAGATACATAAGCAGCAATGAAGCTGTATGGCGAATTCTTTCATTTGCCATCCATGAACGAAGTCCAGCTGTTGTTCACTTAGCAGTACATCTAGAAAATGGACAACACATTTATTTCACAGCTGTAAATGTGCAACAAATAGCCCTGAATCCACCGGCTACAACATTAACTGCTTTCTTCACGTTATGTCAAAATGATGCGTTTGCGAAAACACTGCTGTATTTGGAAGTGCCTACGTATTACACATGGAATGTGAGTAGAAAATCATTTGAATGACGCAAACGAGGACAGAGAGTTGACGGACAACCTGGCATATTCAAAGAAACTACGATAGGCAGACTGTACACCATGCATCACAATCAAGATGAATGCTTCTTTCTTTGCATGCTGTTGGTAAATGTGCCCAGTCTGTCTTTCCAGCAATTGAGAATTGTCAACGGTGTTACACATGCCACTTTCCGCAGTGCATGTCAAGCTCTGAATTTATTGGAGAATGACCGACACTGGGATGTATGCATTAATGACGTGTGCAATACGTCACATCCAAATCAAATTTGTGCATTGTTTGCAATCATTTTGACCACCTGCTCTCCTTCATCTCCAACAGAGTTATGGGAGAAATATAAATCGCACATGGCTGAAGATAATTTCCGTCGAATACGCAAGGAAAATTCAAATATGAACATAGATTTCACAGCAGAAATCTACAACAAAACATTGATAATGATTGAAGATTTGTGCTTAGAAATCGCAAACAAAGTTCTCAATTGGGAATGCCATCACCGAATTGATCTGCTGCTGCTTCGTTCGATGTAGAATTGCGTCGTGAACAAAATTACATCACAAGTGATCTTTTGTCGTATGTGAAATCAAATATCCTAAGCTAACGCTTGAGCAAAAAGGCATTTACGATCAAATAATGCAAACTGTCAATAACGGGGTTGGAGAAATCTTCTTCTTAGATGCGCCAGGAGGAACTGATAAAAAGTTCCTAATTACATTGATTCTGGCAGCAATTTGATCCCAAAATGGCATAGCCTTAGCTGTTGTGTCATCCGGAATAGCTGCAACATTGCTACCAGGTGGAAGAACTGCTCATTCCGCTTTGAAATTGCCATTGAACATGCAATTCATTGAAACTCCCATGTGCAACATTTCCAAAGTATCCGACTTGGGAAAAGTATTGCAAAAATGCAAACTTATTGTTTGGGATGAATGCACAATGGCACACAAAAAATCGCTCGAGGCTCTTGATCGATCATTGCAAGATTTGCGTGGAAACATCAGACCATTTGCGATTGCATTACTATTGCTTGCAGGAGATTTCAGGTAAACATTACCTGTACTTCCTGGATCGACACCAGCGGATGAAATAAATGCTTGCCTGAAATACTCTACTTTGTGGCAACAAGTAAAGATGTTAAAATTAACTACAAATATGCATGTCCAGCTGCAAAACAATCGATCAGCTGAGATATTCTCACATCAATTGCTGGAAATTGGGAACGGAAAGGTGTCGGTTGATCTGACCTCAGGACGAATTTCATTGCCTCATAACTTCTGAAATTTAGTGACATCAAAACAAGAATTGGTTGAAAAAGTATTTCCCAATATTCAAACCACTTATAAGAATCACGGCTGGCTGACTGAACGAGTTTATCTTGCGGCCAAGAACAAAGACGTCTACGAACTTAACAATATTATTCAGTCTAACATTCAAAGTGAGGCAGTCACATACAAGTCCGTCGACACTGTTGTGGAAGCAGATGAAGCGGTTAATTATCCAACAGAATTTTTGAATTCACTCGATCTGCCAGGGATGCCACCACACATACTGCAACTGAAAATCGGCGTGACAATTATCATGTTGTGAAATATCAACCAGCCAAAGCTTTACAACGGCACACGGCTTGCAGTAAAAAAATTAATGAGCAACATCATAGAAGCAACAATCTTGACAGGACCTTTCAAAGGTGAAGATGTCCTCATTCCTCGCATTCCTATGATTCCAGCGGATCTGCCATTTCAATTTAAGAGATTGCAATTCCCAATTCGATTTGCATTTGCAATCACCATCAACAAAGCTCAGGGCCAATCTTTAGAATTGTGCGGTTTAGATCTACACACGGATTGCTTCTCACATGGACAATTATATGTTGCACGTTCTAGAGTCGGCAAACCAGACAATCTCTATATCTGCACAAACAATGGAACAACAAAAAATATTGTATACCCACAAGCATTGTGAAATTAAACATATTAGAAACGTGTGCTTTCTCTTTTCTTTCTTTTCCATTTAACCAGACTGAGCCACAACAACGCGTGGCCGGGTACAGCTAGTATATATAATATATATATATATATATATATATATATATATATATATATATAAAATAAATAAATAAATAAAAAATATATATATATATAGAGAGAGAGAGAGATATTTATATATAGATATATAGATATAGATATTTAGAGGTAACAGATAAATATATATATATATATATATATATATATCTATATATATATACATACATATATATATATATATACATACATATATATGTATATATATATATATATACATATATATATATATATATAGATATATATATATATATATAGAGAGAGAGAGGTAACAGGTATATATATATATATATATACATATATATATATATATATATATAGATATATATATATATATATATATAGATAGAGATACATATATAGATATAGATATAGATATAAACATAGATTATATATATATCTATGCGTCTACTTGATATGGCCGAAATTTCAAAATGTCAACTTTCATATGGCTGAGACCATATGATCGACATTTGAAATCTCGACCATACAAGTAAAACACAAAACACAAACACAAACTTACCTTAATGCTGCTAGCAGAGGCGTTTCGCCCCCCCTGCACCCCTGTGGAGGCTCCACCTCCCCACCCCACCCATAACTTAAATATACCAACTCCAAGATCGCACTACAGTGCGGAAGTGGAAATCTTTCCATTCCACACTGTAGCATGATGCCGGTTCCCCATGATCGACATTTCAAATGTCAATCACATGGTCTCAGCCATATGAATGTTAACATTTTGAAATGTCGACCATTATAAAGGGACCTATATATATATATATATATATATATATATATATATATATAGAGAGAGAGAGAGACACACACACATAAAGGTATAGAGTGATGTAGTGCTGCAGCCACTTGTACAACAAATGTAACTGGTGGTGCATGTAACTAGTACTGTGTGCTGTAGTGTGTAACGGTAGGTAAGTAGGGGTTCTAAGTTGATATCAGCCACCTTGTGTGTGTGTGTGTATGTATGTAGATATTTCCCATACAACAGTACAGACATGTCCATCAACCTTATGTTTGCGCAATGGTCATTCATTTTATGGCCCTGTGACTAGCGTCCTCCACAACAGTGGCCTCCCTGTCAACAGTTGCTGATGTCATCCACCTTAACAGCACTGGCAGACATCCTCAAAACAGATAAGCTCCATGATGAATGCAATAAGTACTTACTGTTATAGTATATACTAGATAGGTAGGGATCCTAATCTAAGAAAGGCAACTCTGTGAGTGTGTGTGTGTAATTATATTCTATTGCAGCAGTGTGCCTGTCTCACCTGTCTGTGTGCAATGGTTATACATTTTTAGGTCCTGTCAACCCCCCCATTGGCCTTCTTTACATGGCCTGCTGATGTCAACCACCTAAACAGCACTGCCATACATTCTCACCTCACATGAGATCCATGGTGCATGCAATAAGTACGTAACACTCTAGTATATACTACTAGATAGGTAGGGGTTCTCATCTCAAAAAGAGCAACTCTGTGAGTGTGTGTGGGTTTGTGTAAATATATCCCTTTGCAGCAGGGTGTCTATCTTGTCTATGTATGTGCAATGGTTATACATTTTAAGTCCTTGTGTGTAGCTGCTGGCCCTAAATAGCCTATATCTATTTAGGCATGAATGCTATCTGCCACCACCTACATTTATAGGTACAGAACAACCAGGTGACACGTATTAAGGGTAGCATGCCTTGTCACAGGGTATGCATGCAGGAGTATGCTGTCATCCCCCATTGCCCAGACACACTGTTCTACACATATGTACTTAGGTAACCATGCACATATACAGCTGTGCCTTGCTGATGTCATATTTCTGCTTTGCTAGCATGCCATCCTGAGCTGCTGTATTGCTACCAAGTCTCCACAGTGTAACCACTCAGACCCCTCGAACAGAAACATACAAAGTTCTGAGAGAAACGTGTCAGTCTGCAGCACCACTGCCAACCTAACATCATGCAACAAAGGTGCAAACACTTTGATGTGTACTCATGACACATGTCAGCATACAGCACCTGTGATGGCATAACAAAACCGCACTGCAAAATGTCATGTAGTGTACTATAGTCACCCTGTGCATTAGATACATATTTGCATGTCCCTGCATTTATGGTATGGATGGCAGGGATGTGGCATACGTATCATCACATGCACAGGGTGTGGTGTGGGGTGACAGAGGCCTAGGCTGTGGTAAACAGTTGACATCATGTGTGTGAGTCAGGAAAGGGTGCTGGTCAGCTGAGCCATGAAGGGATGCTGTGTGGGTTTGTTGGTGACCTGCATGTGACAGTGATGTTTGAGTGTGTGCATGTAAACAGTCAAGCCATGTGCTAATCCTACATGTGGGTATGTTGGGCAGCAGTGGACCGTACATGGCAGGATGGACAGTTCACATTCTCCGGCAATGAACACAGGAACTGGATCTGCTAGGAGTAGCACTGGCACTACCATGCCCAGGGTCAGATGCGGTATTAGTCGCTGATTGTGACTGGTGACTGATGTGCTCGTGTACCTCACGGAACCATCCAGGACCATGTGCCCATGGCCTGCCATGTTGTGGTGTGAACAGCACCCTCTCTTCTATAGTGCTGGGGGTACTGTCACTATGGCAGCATGAGTGTGCATGGCCATGTGGACTCTCAGCAGATGTTGTTGTTGACCTACGGCCATGTGTCTGAAGCCTTACTCCCACCACATGTTCTAGCACAGACGATGTACGGTCAAGCAATGACAATGTCACACCCCACCATATGTCCACTACATCAGTGAAATGATGCATGGCATCACCAATGCAGTGGAGGGAACCACAGATGTCAGACAGTGAAGCATCCATGATCCTAAGCATCCATCTGGTGTTGCGTTCGGAACATGTCTGTGCCTCCATGATGGACCAAAACATGCATTGAGTCACTCATGATGTGACACTTGTGAAAGGTAGTGGATGAGCAGCAGTCCTCCTTTGAGCACCCCTGTCAATCTGCCTGTGTGGGACCTCACCAGCTGTCTGGATATGGCTAGTGTCTACACTCACTGATGCCATAGTTGCCACACTCTCCTGTCCTATGCAACTACACCCTGACTGTCCAATATCTGTGGCCTCAGGGGACTGGGGTATGTGTGGGCATCCTGACTGTGTGCAAGGACAATGAGGGAGGAAGTGGGATATCAACTCATGGGAATGATTCAGTCCCCAACTACCCCACCTGTACCTCACTATGGCCATCATTATCATCAGAGTTCGATGAGACACTGACATCAGGTTTTGACGGGGTCACACTTCATCCCCCACAGTCACCTGTGAGGAGAAAGATAACACAAGTACATTAATACCTGCACTATTATGTCTGGTGATCTACACACACACACACACACACACACACACACACACACACACACACACACACACACACACACACACACACACACATACAAGTGAGGTACCACAACTGCATTACACATACCACATAGTATTTCTGATCCTATGCACAACACACAAGCAGACTACAACATACACAGATAAGACAGGCCCTTTATAACATGTACTGCAGCTATGTCTAGTTAATGTTGCCTCTACTATGCACCTGTGAGATAAGCAATATATCAGTGTATGTGATAGACCTACACCTACAAAACAGTGCACCCGTCTTGACCAAACTATTGACCCCTGTAGAGCAGACTGCATAGACCTTCACAAAACTAAGTGCAAATATGTTACAGCTCTTGCAAATACGCTGCTGTGATTACTGATTCAATGCACTTCAGTTAACACCTCCAAAACTGAACATACAAGTATTGTACTCTGGCTAAGCATATCAGTTGTGTTTACAGCAAAATGGCAGCCCTTAACATTCTTAGGGTATATATGATACATACAAAAACAGCTTCACACTTACCACCTACAGAATGTTGGACTCTGCCCATACCTGATGTACCTATGGAAATGTGAGGGAGATGTATTGTCAGAAAACACAAATGTGGCATTGTTACAGGATAGTATGTGTGCATATTGACAATGTACAGTAGAACCTGTGATACTGCCCACATTGCTGACATTCTGAGTATGTGTGCAAAAGTGTGCATTACAAACAACCCCCCCAAATACAGATTGACCTGACATCTGTGCACTGGTATGCAGATGCTGCCACAATAACTGATACGGTATTACAGTGATGATCACAGGAGGCTTACCTGGATGCTTCTCTGCTGTGAAAGTTGTGGCACCCACCTTCACAACGTATGGAGTGATGGATGCTTGGGAGCTGGCAGTTGATCCCAGGTTCACCAAGAATTCCTCTGTGGCCGAGAGTGGTTGTTCTGTTGCAGGCCATCCAACAGTGGCAGCACAGTCCCTGGCCACAGCAGCAGCCCATTGCCATGCAGCATTTATCATATCTATCACCCGGTGTCAGACCTGCTCATAACTTCTTTCCTGTAGCCCTACTTGGTTTACTGCTGTGATGAAGTCAGCCCACAGTGCAGCACATTGCTCATGATTCTGGCGACTCTTGGACAGTAGTATGTTGTGATGCAGTCTAAGGTCATCCAGGATCACATAATTTTCTGCAGCTGAAAATGATGGGTGCCAACGTCTATACATATCCTTTCTGAAAGACAAGAAGAGGGGAACACATCACAGGACCACATACATTGCTCTCCGCTATGTAAAAAACGCAAATCCAAACTGGCAAAACCGAAACAAGAAAAGAAAATGAGCAGGCAATGGAATATCCAATTGTTTATTGTACGTAAGCGCTTTCACTGAACAAAATATTTCAGCTTCTTCAGACAAGTAAAAACTATTCACTTCCCAGTTTAAAAACCTAACACAAACCTGCTGAGCCAATGGGCTGGGCCAGCCCAAGTACATGATGTCATGCAGCATTAAACATTTAAAGCAACACTGACTAATTAAACCATGTTGCCCAAATGATAGTTTTAAGCATCTAAAAAAGGTTAATAAAAAAGTTTACCATTTCCAACCCAAGACAAAAAGTAAATACAAATACAATTGGGATGGTAAATGATGCTTAAAAATAGACCATTGTTATATAAAAAATAAAAAAAATACTGATAATAAATAAAGTGTGTACTGTGTAAATGTGTAGCATTGAAATATATTATGTTATGTTATTAAATTGAGCTACATTATGCTAATGTAAAAAACCAAAATGTAAATACACCATACAAGACTCGTACTCGCCTTATGGTGTTATACATGTAAAAACATATAAAACCATAGAAAGTCTTACTCATAAACCTAAAAAGAAGAAGAAGAAAAGTCAGTTAGATGTTTTAAACATTTTTGTGTGAAACAAACTTTCTATGGTTTTATATGTTTTTACATGTATAACACCATAAGGCAGGGCGGACGAGTCTTGTATGATGTATATATATATATTTTTTTTACATTGATATAATGTAACTCAATTTAATAACATAACATAATATATTTCAATGCTACACATTTACACAGTACACACTTTATTTATTATCATTCTTTTTTTATTTTTTTATGTAACAATGGTCTATTTTTAAGCATCATTTACCATCCCAATTGTATTTGTATTTACTTTTTGTCTTGGGTTGGAAATGGTAAACCTTTTATTAACCTTTTTTTAGATGCTTAAAACTATCATGTGGGTAATGTGGCTTAATTAGTCAATGTTGCTTTAAATGTTTAATGCTGCATGACATCATTGGCTCAGCAGGTTTGTGTTAGGTTTTTAAACTGGGAAGTGAATAGTTTTTACTTGTCTGAAGAAGCTGAAGTATTTTGTCCAGTGAAAGCGCTTACGTACAATAAACAGTTGGATATTCCATTGCCTGCTTGTTTTCTTTTCTTGTTTCGGTTTTGCTCTCTGCTATGTACACACACTGCACATCCAAATTGGCCTGTACTATCCTTCAATAACTTCCACATCATACCCCACCATCTATCAACACAATATGTATGTGGCTATCAGCAACATGGTGGCAATACCTTTTATGTCCATGTGTGCTGTGATGGAGTGCATTTTATGTTTCCACTACCATCAGTGGAGTCTACTGTGGTGTGTCCCCTATGGGCAACATCCCAGTGCCAAGTCATACCACCACTGTCTGACAAATAGGTGAGTGTTACTGCAAGTATATGGGGATAGTCCAGCAACATCCATGTGATGCAATGCCAGACGTGCTGCAGATGTGCTGTAGGGTATCTTCCTTGTAGGTGTCCAACTTCTGCAGTACACAGATGTTTGCAGAATGTGTACATGTGCCTGATATATGTGGACCCTTTGCCAGAAACATGTGAATATCTGGCAACTGGATGGACAATACTTATTGATTGATCTCAGAATGTGGGGAATCTGGCTGTCACTTGTGAGAACCCTCAGAAAACAGTTATGCTACAGTAATATCTGTTACTGTATTCATTACCTTACTTTGTATGATCAATATGTGCACTCTGTCGCTGAAGTTGCATCTGCCCCCCCCCCACTACTACTGGCTATGACCTGAGATCCTGCTGTAGGGGGTCACGACGTATGCTAACCATACCTCTCGGGTGATGAGATATGAATGTCAACTAAACAGTACCTAGCCACAGTACATCAGGGACAGTCAGGGACACCTGTACAATGTTTAAATTATTCCTGTGTGACATTCACAGGCTGAGACAAGCTGAATGACATTACATCATGTGATATGCCAGCTGTGTCTACCATTACATACTGTCACTACTGTCTAACAGATAATCCAGTAGCATTCGTACAGGAGCCGACCATTATAGGAGGGGCTGAGAGGGGCAGAGCTGTGATCTACATCACAGCAGACTATCACCAACATGTCATTCCCAGAGATATACTACAGGCCTACTGTTGTAATCCCTATTCCCCATAACTGCATCCTCTCATCTGCATCCCTTGAAATGGGGACTTCTATTACATACCTGGTACAGTCCTGTACTCCTTTTTGTGCAGAAATCCTGAAGAAATATGCTTCTGAAAAATCACAGTCTGTATTGGTAAAGCAAGTCACAGACCTGTTTTCCATAGATAGCTGCTTGTCTTTTGTAGGTAATACTAATTAACAGGTGATTGCATGTGCAGCAATCCATGGCTCAGACTTGCTAACTGCATCCAGAACAGCTGGGTTGCACTTTCATTTGACAATGGCATGGCACAACAGTGCTATGTTTAAGGCCTTCGTGTAGGCCTTGGTCCCTTTCCGAGTCTGTGAGATGGATATTATCGAGGTATGGAGACTACAGCATTCCAGAGGGTAGGTAAAAATACTGTCCACTGTTGGGATTTATGTGATATGTTCACAGTTTTGCATGCTATGTTTAGCCTTTGTGAAATGATGTTCTGATTATGTGGCAGTTCAGTGTTAAATAATGGGGGTTGAGGTTAGTAAGGGGGAAGACAAATGTGAGTGCCATATGTCATATGCTTCAGAATATGAATGCTGCTGCAGTAGCTGCTGGTCTATCAGCTGTGTATGTTTGCAGGAGAAGACTGTAACACATGTCCCTGTCACTTGACCTTTGACCCCCACCCATTTATGTACAGGTGTTGTCTGGATCCCTTGTGCTAGGGGGTTGTGAGGTATGGTAGGTCTGCAGCAGGTAGCTGAACATACTGCTGCATAAGTTGCAGGCTTCAGCTACTGTATTTTGCCCAGGAGTCACACTGGAGAGTGCAAACACATTGGAGGACAGCAAGCTGTATGTGTCAGTGAGGTAGCAGTGGCAGCTCTGTTGTTACAGCAGAGCCAGGGTGAAGGTACCCATAACAGTCCAAGTGAGGCATGTACTTAAGGTACATATGTTATGTAATAGTGCCATTCAGAGAGTGATAGGTGACATTTAGGAAGCGTATACATATTTGTGCAGTGTATTCTTAACTACAGGCCTTTGAAGTGCTAACATGGGTAGCAGTGAATACAGTAGCAGCAACCTGTTCTGTTTAAAATTGCAGAACTCAGTCATTATTTGTTGTATTCACAAGCATGTCATTGAAGTGCAACACACTGGATTTGAACCTAGGACTGTGGGTGGCAAAATGTACAGCATGCTAGGAATTTAGCAAACTGAGTTACAGAGTCAATACTAAAGCAGGTGCATTTGCAAGATATATGTGCATGCATACAGTCTGTTACACAGGATTCACGTAAGCATGTACATTCAGATAGGTATGACGTGTGACACTGAACTGTCTCTCGTGACTTTCTAACCTCAATCTGTACTGACTTGCCAGTACTACAGCACACAGAATAGGTTTTATGACAACTGTGCCAAGCGTAGGTAGCACAACTGTGAACATTCTGCAACAGTCTGTGCAGTTGACAGCTATACCTGCTTTCCCATGCCTCATGTACATCCATCATTATTTATTTGGCTGTGTAATGGTTTGGTGTCTGCATCACAGTGTCAAGTACACTGTCAATTTTCACAGGATATGTACAAGCAGTGTGTCATTGGCAATCAGGATATGCGTATGGAATCTCCTGCAGTACTTTAGAGCTGAGTGGTGTATTGGGCTAATGCACTATGCTATAGTGACAGGGGTCTGGGTTTGAGACTTGACATGGGTGATTATTTTGCTGATGTGCCTAACAGTGTCATAACAGAGAAGGTGATTAAGGCAGTTTTAACTAATTTTAAGTGGGTTTGCGTGGGTTTGTGTGGTGCTCCGTGCCACTTACCTCTGGTTAAACCTGCAATAATTTTGAAAAAAGAAAAGAAAAAAGAGGTGATAGGAAAGTGGTCAAATGAAGGCAAGCAGGGGGAAAGACACACTGAAAGGCAAGTAGGGATGTGCAGGACGGGTGTATTGAAGGACTGTAGCTCTCCATTTCTTGTACAGCAACAGCTATGTAGGTTGTAGAGAATTTGGAATTTGGAGCCTCACATCCCAGAGAGAGGGATGAGGGCAACAGAACTGTGTGCATTAATTATTGTAATAATTGATTATATCCAGTGCACGTGGGTATGAAATGGAGAGCTATGTATGGGGCAATTTTTTTTGTGGGACAGATGCCCTTTTTTTTTTTTTTAAGGACAGAATGGAATGTTGAGGAAGGGATATAGGTACGTGTGGGGAGGTAAGTTGGGAAGAAGAGGTTGCATTTGCAAAGAGACAAGACAGACAAGGCAATATACAGGGGCAGTGTGTGACATGAGTGGGGTAAACACCTTGGACGGGGAGAGTGCTGTGGAATTGGAGAGCCATATGCCCCCAGATGGCAGCGGTGAGACAGAGCTCCCCACCCATGGGCAGTCAACTCTGCTCCTTCACTGACCTGAGGGTGGCTGTGCTGGGGAATGGGCACTGGGCACTGGGGCCTCCTTGCCCCTCCAGGTTGGTGAGTCTGTCCTCATTCCGGTGCAGGCAATCCTTGTAGCTATGATGCACGATCCTGTGCACTATCACCGGTAGCTGTTCTCGGGTGACAACACCCCTCCACACCCACTCCTGGGGGGACAGGACCTATCCCCTGAGGCGATTCCACCCATAGGTGGTGCAGGGCAGCGGAGGAGGTACTACTGGCCTTGTTCCCTACCCATCTGAGCCATGGTGTTGAGGTATTTCAAAGTGCATAGGTTAGTAATGAACAAAACATTTAGTTAGTTGTAACAGCATGCCAGAATGTTAACATAACATTGCATAGCATACAGAACACAACAATAGGTGACACAACTCAGTATAGTAACAGCATGTCAGTAACAGTTACGGCATAAGGCCGTAACATAGGTAATTCAACAAGGTATGTTAGTATGCAACCATTGTAATACATAACAATAATAAAACAATAATAAAACATAAGGCCCAACATAACGTTTTGAAAACAACATATGTTAACATTAAACCATAACCCATGTGGAACAGTAATAAATTATGATGCAGATAAGGGATGGGGAGAGAGAAATACAGTCCATTAATACCAGTATAGGCTATATTGTTTGCAACAGTACTCTTATATACTCTACAAGTCTGCCCTTTCTTTATGTATACACGTGCTGAATAGCTTCTGTAGCATGTACATACCTCTCAAGCTATCCACATGGGACAGTATGGGCCAGGCTGTAATTCGTACAGGTACACAACTGTAGTGGACTATTACATGTCAGAGGGACAGATATGTCTACCAAGGTGTACTGTGGACTGATGTAGTGTGACTGTACTATTGACATAAATCATATCCATGATAAAGGGATTAGGCAACAGTGATTACAGTCCATGACAGCGTGACATCTGAGAGACATGTATCATGCACAGTACAGAGACTTTATCACTATCATGCTATCCTTGGCAGGCATGGGGTTAGACTATCAGCAGCCATTCACAGACACATCAGACATACAGCCATACCAAGAGTACACATTTTATATATTGTATTAACTTGTATTAATATTGTACTTATTGCCTTTATTTTCTGAAACCTTTTCACATTGCTGAGCAATGCTGTTAACTCTCTGTTACATCTGAACACACAAATTATTAACACATTCTAAAGGCTACTGCAACCATTTATTTACCTGTAATTCCTGTGGGGAGAACATCTTTTAACAATAAATAAGTGATTCAATAATATTTACTAGTACTTGTCACTGGACTCAAACCCTGGTCTGTGTGTGACAAAATGTACATCACACCTAGCATTTATCAAACTGAGCTACTGAGCCACTGCTGCATATTGATTCACTGATATTTGCCTACAGTTCACCTGCTGACAACATCTGACCTGGCAATAGAAGTAGATTGTTATACAAGACTGCACTATCAGTTGACCACACATGTGTGAGATTCATGCATGACAGAGGTATTAGGTGAACTGTATATCAATACATAGAATGCGAGTATACACCATATACCCCTAGTGGGTTGAAATATCTGTGATGTGTAGAAACCACATCGGAGTGCTGGGTTGGCTACCTGACCCATACACAGTTGCAGATGGTATATGAGAAGTCTACAGCTAGTACATTTTCATACTTGCCTGGAGCAGCGTACCTCAGAGCAGTAATGCATATAGCTGAAATACAATGGTTAACACAAGACAATCCTGATATACACAACATACCTGGAGCATTCCTATTATTACTTCAGATCTTAGTGTGGAACAAATATCAGAATACATTTATATCTTATAGTACAGCTCCAAATCTTCAGTTTATCAGACACTCTTTATTAGTTAACCTTCAGTCAATTAGTGGTATTCATTCGTGTTTTTAGTTCACAGCAGGTATAATACTCAATTTCATGAACAACAGCCCAAACTACACACATATTGCAAAATAGAGGTTTATTGGGGTGACTTTGTGCAGTGAGTGGTATATTTTTCCAGTCTTTATTGCAGAATAGTTCATATAATGCAGGTGTTGCAATACAGCTGTAATTCCACAATTAATGCAGTAGAAACTTTATTTCCTCAACATTCTCAGGTTTCATGCTTTCATCTTTATTGAACTATACCTGGCGTTACTCTGTTATTGCAGTCCAACTCTATGACCACATTCATTGTAGTACAATAAAAACTTTATATACCTAACAGCAGCTAATATATTACTCCTTCTTGCTTATATGACTATAGATTGCAAGATACATCTGTACTCACCACACTCATGGTGCAACCTGGCCAGGCACCCTGCATGGTCCTGTAGGTTGCGAGCTCTCTTCTTGTCAGTTGTAGGGAGAGAAGCACATCATTATGCATACCTGTCTATCACACATTCAGATTAGGTATTGGTAAAGCAATGCAAACAGTACTTACAAACATCTTGGACCCAGGTGGCCAAGAAATCCCCTTTATGATGCTTCAGGTCATCAGAATGATGATGCACCTGCTCACCTGTGTGGGGGATACCAGATGCACTGGTGAGATCATGTGCCAGTCGGTCTCAGGCCTCTGACTTGTACTCTGACCCCTGGTACTAGCCCTACAGCAGCTGAATGTCATGGTATTTAATGGGGAGTCCAACCATGACCCGGGACTCCAGAATGCCTCACACGGCACCCGAAAACATGCATCCTCTCCAACACCTGCCATAGTTCCTGCCAAGTTCAAACTCCAACTGGTTTTGCAGTGCTCCCACCTGTTGCACTTAAATAAGCCTGTTTTCCTGTCCTTTACTGCCATTGGGCAATTTTTAGAAATGTGGTGCATTGCTTAACACCACGCAAACCCACTAAGCTTAACTGAGCAGTGCTTAAAGTGGCAATGCTTGGCAATGCTTAGTGCTGCACAAACCAGCTTAGTGGGGCTGAACAGTGCTTAAATGGGCATTGCTTAGCAGTGCTTCACAGCACTTAGCAATGTGCAAACCAGCTAAACACAGCTAAAACATTCCTTGTTTAAGCAGTACTTGCCAAGGCTTAGCTATGCTTAGCAGAGCTTAGCTGAGCGCAGCAAAGCAGAACTTAAAAATGCATTTTATAATGTGCATTTGCAACCAAAATGGTTCATAACATATCTGTTCATACATACAATATTCAGTCAAGGGTTTACGCATACTTCTCATAATGTGTATTTGCAACATAAATGCTTAATAATCTGTGTATTCATACAAAATTCAATCAAGGTTCAATAGCACTTCTCATAAATGTATATTTGCAAAATAAATTTAATAACCTGTATGTGTAATCATTCAAAATGTAATGGGGGGTTAACATTATTCTCATAATGTGCATTTACAAAATAACCTGTCTCTGTATTCAAACCCTGCACCTACGACTGTCACTCTAACCATTTGGCTTCATGGCCATGTACATTGCTGCTATACTTTTACATATATCTGTCCACTACATTTAAGCACCGCTCAGTACCACAGAGTGACATGCAAACCCGCTCAGCTATGCTTAAACATGACCTTTGATTTCATAATTAAATGCATCTGGTTTCTATTTTTAGAAGTCTGGCACATGTCCATTGCTGCTTGCTGCACCACATCATGCAAACATACAAAAAAATGTTAACTTTTTATTACATACACATACATTGATATTCATCACTTTGATAGTGCAGGAGGTGTGTTACTCATTTCTGGACACAGTAAAACACTCCCTACACTGATTTAGTACAGTGATACATGGCTCTCCCTCAGTAATGCACCTTCATTAATATGCATGGCACACTACTGAGGGGGTACCACATACACGGCCACTATACTTTCAATGTAGACTTTACACTATGCCTACATGGATGTTATTAAATTCCAAGGTATATTTTAAATGGTTAGCCTTAGTGCTGTTCTTATTTGTTGTTTTAACTACATTTCAGACAGGTCTTTACCATCTTTACTGCCACCACAATTTTCTTCCAGAATGTTGGTGCTTCCCCTCCTTTTAAAATACTATTAAACAAAACTTTCCAGATCCTTAAAACTTTCTTCCCTTCATAGCTTCCAAACTTCCACAGAAATAGCAACCATTCCTGGAGACATTCCTACAAATTAATTATACAACACAATGTTTATCTCATCTCATGTCTATCCTAACTGTTAATTGTTGAGCCTCATCTACCTCTAAATTTGGCATACTTAAGTCTTCAGTAAACATTTTCATATGTACTTTTTCTTAATGTCCACATTCCTCTGCTTTACACAAAGTTTAATCAAATTTCTGAAATATCTCTGATACCTCTATAGGATCTCTGGTTATGTATTTATTTTTTCTTTTGTTATAGGCTCCTTAAGTTTGGCAACAAACCTTTTCACCTTCTGTTTCCTATTAATTTCCACTACCCATTCCTGAAATTCCTTTCTTTTTAACAGATAAGCAGGGAAGTGTCATTGTCTTCTTTTTACTTCTTTACCATTCATTTTTAATCTTAGTTATTATTGGCACATGCTCTGAAATAGTTATTAGGTATGTTCAAAGCTTTGAATTAAATGCATATGCTCCTGTGAAATATAATGTTGGTCTAGTCTATATCAGTTATTGTACAATGACAAACAATAAGTAAATTCTCCCTAAGTACCTACTACTGAATTTACATCTTTCAAGCCAAATATTTTCATAAATTACTTCAGAAAGCTACCCTGTTTTGTTATATTTCCCTTCTAGGTCTCCCAGATACATTCTTACTACTGAAAATCAAGTTCCAGTCACAGCCTATAAGTAATATTCTTTGCTGAAAACTGATTATTTCTTTCAAAAATGCCTTAAGCCCCACATTAGCAGTTTTAGGTGGAATATAAAAACATGCAACCATAATCTTCTTCCCTTGCCAGTGGCACCTTACTACAACAAATCTACCACTATTATCTTTTTGTTCCTCTTTTATCACCATTGGAGCTCCTCTAGCAATTCGTATAAGTATTCCCATTTTCCTTTGTTCCTGATATTCTGCTGAATATCCATCCTGAAATTCCTCATCAAATTCACATGCTCACTTATTCCAAATGCTGCATTTCTTAGTATATGTCAATATTATTAGTTTTTTGTCTATTCTTGTGAGGCCATTCATATTCCAAATAATATCCTTAGTGTAGCCGTTATGATACGAAGTTATTATTCTCCCCCACCATATATGACAACTTTTTAAATGTCCATTTCCAGCTTTTGTTTTACATGTGTCCACTAATGTCTGGCAGGCTGACCTCTAACACAGTTGATTCTTATCATCTCCATTTGAATCTATGTCACATTTCACAAGACTTTTTGTTTCATTGAAAACCCTTGAACAAAAGCAAACCTGCATAACCTATTAACTTAAAACACAAAAAAAATGTGTATATCTTCAAATAATGATATTTAATCCTCCCAGTAGGAACAATTGTCCCAAATCAGCAGCTGGATACATAGATATAACTTAGCAAGAATAACCTTGATGTTAGGTTAAAACACATACCACAGCCTGTGGTTCTGCTTTCACTAATTGCTCTCTGTTCTAAGCTTATCTTCATTGGCCTCCCATATGTGAAAAACAAAGTATATGCTTTTGGAAAATATTAACTTTTAGCCTTAAAAAACTGTTCTGGCTTCTATTGTTTCCCCCTATAGTCAGCCTGTCTCCATGGAAACAAAAGTAACAAATGTACACCTCTGCAAGTATCTCAAGTTACAATAAACAATTGTTTGCCAAATGAAAACTTTTTATGACATTCATTGCCCTCTTACTTATTTCCAGTTTCTTTTTTTCACATTGGGTGAGCTCAGTATGCAACCATCTTGGAAGTAATGCCTGTGCATCTCTTTGGCAATATATATAGAGAATCAGTAGGCTCAAATGTTCATGGATACCGTTTCTTATATTAGCTGAATTGTTACCATAATCAATATTCATATTTTTCACATCTTATTCAGTTGCGATACTAGGGATAAAGGAGCAATGTGAAGTCTTTAGGAATTAACTTTCCTTTGATTGAACAGCTCCCTCATAGTCACAAATGCATCAATTTCTAGGAGACGCATGTGTAAAGACATTCATAGGTTCATAGGTAGGTACTAGGCTATCGACCCTGGGGCCTATACAAGCCCAGCCAAAAAGGTACCCTGGCTTTTGCCACCCAAGAAAATAATTTTTCTGTGCCACTGTCGAGCAGAGCCACAGAGGTGATCCCTGGGGTGAATTTCCTACTTCCCATCCAATCATCAATCTACCCCTCCTGCATGTTCTGGTGACAAGGTTTGGGTCCCTAGAGCATGTAGCTCGGAGGGATTGGGATTTCTTTAAGTGGAGCATGTCCAACAGCTCTGGGTTTGACATAGCTTTGTATGTTAGGCAGAGATCACCTCGGAGTAGGCGATATGTGACGGAGTAAAGCTGAAGTTTTTTGAGACGGTCTGCATAGAGCATCAGTTTGAGGTCAGTAATCCTCTTTGTGAGGTATTTCTGTGGCCTTTCCAGTTGTTGTAGATGTCTTGTGAGGTACATACCAAAAGGGGCATTGTACTGTATAATGGGTCTAATACTATATAATGGGTCTAATGAGTGATGTGTAGAGGGGAACAATGATCTCTTTTTTTCTAGATGAGAAACCTTTTGTGATGAGATGTGCCACGTAGAAGGATTTCCTGACTACTGTGGTGATGTGATTGTCAGAGGAGGGACTACTGTCCACCTGTGTCCCAAGGTCTCTTATCACACTTTCTTTGTTAAGTATACTACCGCCTATATTGTAGTTCATGGGTACAGAGTTTTTACCAAAGGGGATGACAATGCACTTTTTGGCATTGAGCTTGAGGCCATGGCTTTGACACCAGGCATCTGTCTCAGTGAGGCCCTTTTGTAGGATGTCCACATTGTTAGGAGTTTTGATTATGGCTCCTAGTTTACAGTCATCTGTGAACTTCATTAGCCAAAGACCTTCTGTGTTAGCCTGTACTTCAGAGAAGTAGATACCAAACAGGAGATGACCCAGGACTGAACCCTGTGGTACACCACTTGTCACTGGTCTGAAGTCGGATTTGGAGTCTGCTACTTTCACAGTGTGGGTTCTGTTAGTGAGCCAGTTGGCAACCCATCTTGTGACATAGGGATTTATACCTAGTTTAGTGAGTTTATCTATAATTCCAGAGTGGGGGATGGTGTAGAAAGCTTTGGCAAGATCTAGATAGGCTGTGTGAACCACCTTACCCTTGTCTACGGCTTTGGTAACTGCTTCAAAGAAGTCTATCAGGTTTAGGAGACATGATCTGCCTTTTACAAACCCAAACTGGGTGGGGTCTAGAGTTTGGAGATTACCAATGTCTTTGTTTATAAGTTCAATGATGATACGTTCCATGGCCTTGCAGACCAGGCTCGTCAGGCTAATGGGGTGGTAGTTCTCAGGGTCTATGATGGCTCCCCCCTTGTGCAGTGGGATAACCATCGCTGTGCGCCATTCAGCAGGCACAAAGCCTGAGGTGCGGCTATGATTGAACATGGTACTTAGGTGGGGTGCCAGTTTGTTCTGTAGTTCATGTAGAACGCAGCCTGGAATATTGTCTGGTCCCATGGATGCTGTGCTCTTGGCTTTGGAGAGTGTGGTTTTTACCTGTGCAGCCGTGATTACAGGAACTTTGCATTCTTCCAGTATAGAGATGGGCTCTTTAGGGGGTGAGAGGGGAGTAAAGTTAGCACTGAACCTATTTGCCAGAATGTTGGCAATATCAGTTGGGTCTGTATATTTAGTGCCATTGTGCTGTAACTCAGAGCAGATCTGACTGTTGCCACTGAGATTCTTGACATAGCTATAGAATGCTTTGTGATTGTCTTTAGAATCAGTGGCAATGTTGTTTTCATAACTAGCTTTGGAAGAGTTTATCAGGGATCACAGCATCTTACTGAGGCTGACCAGGGAGCTCCTCCACTCATGGGATTTTACTCTCTTTTGCAACAGTTTCTTCCTTCTGTTGTACAGTTTGTTTATGGCAGGGGACCACCAGATTGGCTTCCTTTTTTTGGAGGATAGTGGCTTGGTTCTGTTTGGGATAGCACGAACCATGCATTCATGTAAGTGCTTATAAAGTGCAATTGTGTAGGATTCAGAAGTCGTAACTGTATTGTCGATCTGCATGGGTGTCATGATGTTCACCATTTCTGTCTTAAGAAGCATGAAGTTGGTTTTAGAGAAATTTTTTACCATAGTTTCCTTAATGGGGGGTGGGGGGGGGGCAGGATGTGGATATCTAGGAGAAATTAGCTTATGGTCAGATCAGACCAATGAGGCATTGACTCAGGTTTGGAACACCGGTCACTCATGTTGGTAATGACTAGATCTAGGATATTGTTGCCCCTGGTGGAGGTGTGGATAAGTTGATCCAGGGCATTGGAGTTTATGAATTCCAGAAAGTGTTGGGCAAAGGAGTTGGTACATGAGTAGTTTTCCCAGTTAATGGTGTGGTAGTTGAAATCGCCCATTGTTAGGGTGTTTGTTTGAATCCTAATATTTTCCAGTACATCAAGAAAAGAAGAGTGGGAATTCTGGGGCATGGTGGGTGATTTATAGCAAGCTACAATTTGGATTGCAGTTTTGCCCAGAGTTAGTTGCACTTGGATAACCTCGGCTGCATTATGCTGAGCAACTAGCCTGGAGGTGTGGATATCCTTAATGAATATGGACACACCTCTGCCTTTGGTGTTCCAGTCCAGGTTACATGGCCGAAAGTGTGGTATGAGTTATAGCCTGGTAGTGCAGGGGTGCTCTCTGGAGCCTTGAACCAGGTCTCAGTTACTGCACAGATATCAATGTTCTCCATTTTAAGGAGTGCCATGAGTGAGTGCACTTTGAGATTTAGACTTCTAGCATTGAGTAGCATCACCCTCAGTTTTTGCTTGCCTGTTCCTGTTACAGTGGTGAATTTGTCATTTGAACCTTGCCTAAAAAAAGCACTATAGGGCCGGCAAGACCCTTAGCCAGTATCTGGAATCCCAGGGGTGATAGGTGCAGGCCACCTCTGGCAAAGCATCATGGTCAGTCGACCATGTCATCCCAGGCAGACAGATACTGGATCCCTTTAGAATGGCACCAGAAGCTTAGCCAATTGTTGAAGTTAATTATTTTGTCCTTGTACTGCGGCATCAGTCTGGGTGATGGCAGAATGCTACTCAGGGCTAGGGTCATACCTGCCTGGGCTACAAGATCAGAGAGCTCTTCCATGTCTATTTTCATGTAGTCCAGGGAGGTACGTCTCAGGTCGTTCACACCAACATGGACAATGACAGAGTCATATTTGTACTTGTTGTGGAGTGACTTGAGTGCGTGGGTTATGTGGCAGATCCTGGCACCTGACAGGCAGCTGACAGTAACCTTATCCTTGTTTAGCCTGGTGAGTGGGACATCAGTGTGCCTGACTATAGAGTCACCTATGACTTGGGTGCATTGTTTTGCCTTATTGGCTGTGGTTGAGTGGCACACTGAGTCTGCGGGCTATGTGTCATTTGGGTTGTGTTGGGAGGGTGGAGGTTGCTTGCATTTCTGCTTTGGAGGTCTCTGTTGCTTGAGCAGATTATTATTGAGAGCCTCCACGAATGTTTTTGTGTTTCTATGTGTGAATTTTGGTGGTGTAGATTTAGTGAGACTATGTGATGCGTGTGGTGTGGTGCAAGTGTTTACCTTCTCCTCCTGACTGTCAAGTTCAGTCTTGATTGGAGAGAGCTTTACCTCCAGTTTGGCTAGATAAGTGCATCTCTCACAGGGTGTAGTGTTGGGTGGTAGGAGGAGAGGGTTGCCTGTGTACATGAGGCAATTTCTACATAGCCCCAAGATGCCCAGATTCATCAGATAGACAGGAGAGAACACTGGGAGCTGACCCTTGGACATGCCTGAATAAAAAACTATTTTCCTCTAAATAAGTGAGGAAAGTGAGTACAAGAGCTGTTTTTCTCTAAGCAAGTGAGGAAAGTAACTACGAAAACTGTTTTCCTCTATGTAATGAGGAAGGTTGAGTGCTGTAGTAATAAGTAGGTTATTTAGTGCTTACAAGTTCTAAACAAGTGCTGATCATGAATAAGCAAATTCAAGTGCTAAAACTAAGAATCTGTATCTGGGCTAAACTAGTTACAGGAAAGGGAGGAAACAAGTACAAATGCGGGCTTTTAAATCAGAAAGTTGAGAGAGATGGGAAAACTGCCCAAACGGCCAATAACTACAATTTCTAAGCCAGAACCACTCCTTTTGTGGGGTTAGGGAATTACATTTTTCCCCCACTGTAGTGCGACCTTGGAGATGGTATATTTATTTACAGGGGGTGTGGGGGGTGTAGCCCCCCACATGGGGATAAATGCAGTACTAACTCTGTGGAATGTTACTTCTAGTTGCTTTCAAGTTTTCAATGATTTGAGATTCGATGATATGGGTTTTCGACGATTTGGATTTTTGACAATTTGGTCTCGATGTTTTGGGCACCGATGAAATGAAATTCGATGATATGAAGTGGAACCATATACACACACACACATATATATATATATATATATATATATATATATATATATATATATATATATATACTTTTTTATATATACAGAAAAGTAGCTAAAACAGCAGTAAAAGCAATTCAAATGCAATACAAGCTAGCACACTTGAGTATGTAGCAATATTAGACCAAACAGTTTAAAAATGCAATTAAATTAAAAATTACTAAAACAAGTGCAGAAGGAGTCTATTAGGTAGAATGAGGTAAAGAGATGGGACTGCAGGGAGTGTCCCAGATCAAATCTACAGTGGGGGCGGGCAACTGCAAAAGCCTCCAAATTTAAACAACAACACAGAAATAGGGAGTGTGGGCATGGGAAAACCAACACCTTCAGCAGGTATCTGAAAAACTATACAGTGAAGCAAAAATAACAGTGCACAACTCTGAAGTCAGCCAGCAAAGATATAAAATTAGTCAAACAACAATTACCAGTACACAACTCTGAAGTGCCAGAAAAATATACTCAGCTCTGTATAGCTCCAGATAGTTTGGAGAGCACTCTGTCAGGACACAGGAAGGCTCCAGCAATGATATGCAGACTTTTACTAAGAGGATCTAATTTTATGCAAGTAATCCTTGAGATAGTCAGATAACACACAGGATGTAAAACCAGTTATACCAACTTAAGACACAGAGAAATAGGAAAGAAAAAGAAAAAACACTGTTAGATGAAAACTGCATGAAGTTTTTTGTCATGCAAATCTCCCTGAAGAAAAAAAAATACATATCAATTAATTAGTGGTTCCACAAGATCAAAAGATAATTAAATTAGCATTAAGCTTGAATGCTATGTTACTAGTCAGTGTTAAGTTTAGTACTATATATGTAAATTTGAATGCTTCTGTATATACCTTATATTTTGTTAAAATTTAACTGGAAGTTGTTCTCCCCGGGCTTCTTCTGAAAATGGACATGCATCCAGTTGGACTTTCCCAGTCAACAAATGTAAAATAAATAAATAAAATAAAAAAGCATTACATTTAGAATGTTAAACCTACACAGATCATCATTTACCTGGCAGTCTACAACCTGTAATAGTTATAAACAATAAAATCATCTGTATTATTGAGTTGTTTTGTTCCATTATAATGACTTTCAAATTTACAGGTTGCTATTTTTTTGTTTGATTCCCTAAACCATGACTGTGACCTAGATGACATCTGCTCAGTAAATGGGACAGATCAGGGAGTATGAAAGAGACAAGCAGGGGAATATGGTAGTGAACTTAGTTTGCCTTTTTATCCTTCCTGGGATAAAGAAGATGTGTCTGGCTCACCACTCGTGTGGCACCTAGCAGGGACACTAGGTGTTGCTCTCATGTAGAATGTTTTTGCCTTAACATTTCAGCCCAGTCATGCATTTTAGTAGTCAGGGATGACATATTTGCAGAGACATGCTTTATGGAGATCACTAGAACTACCACAGGGGTTATAAGCTGCTGGGATTTAAGATTGGAGTCTATTGGGCCCAGCAGCCTTATCCACTCCATAATGCCTGCATTGGGAATAAGGGGGCTGGTTATGTCTTCCACTGAGGGAGATAATGGGTCATAGGGTAGATGGGGCAAAGGAAATAGATCCATTGGCCAAGTCATAGCAGTGCAGACATTCTACTATGAAAGGAATAAAAACTTGTAGGGAAAATAGCAGCAGGAACTGATAAATGCCAACAATAATTTATTTATGGTTGAATAGTATTAAATAATGTTGTGGGACATTGTCATAAGTGCAAGTCCAGCTCTTGTGAGTAACTAAACTGAAATCTCTTCTCTTCATTAACACAAAGCAAAACAGCATTTATTATTATACTGCTTAAAATGTTTTTGCAGAGGGTCAAGCCCACATGTACCTCTGTTAACTCTATATACTACTTACGAGGTCACTGTAATACTTTAAGATGTGTTATCATCAGGCTTACGTGGATTCTCTCACAGTCAGTTTCATGGTCTTGTTATACTGACAATTGTAATTAATGTCCTCAGTAATTCAGCAACACTCAGTGTTCCATTGCTGCATTGACACTGACAATTCAGTACTTCATGCTCTGTGTCTGTCTTTCACTTATTTTTTTCCTTTCCTCCATATACCAGCTGTACTTTTTTTTGAGCAACTTTATTTTTAGTAGGAAAACACCCATGGAATGGCAACAAATGAAGAACTTACCTTGTTCATTTAACTGATACCTTGTGGCCTGTTTAACAAGTGCTATATTGCCCATCTTTAACTAAGATGGACCTTTTCTTTCCTTTTTGTTTCTCTGACTTACAAACATTTTTACGCGATATTGGGCCATTATGAGAAAGAATGATGCATGATGGTATTATAGCCTTGATTAAATATGTTTCTGTTTTTTTCATCTTTCTTATTATTCTTGTCACTTACTTTTACTAAACTAATGTCTTTCGGCTTTTTCCCGGTTAGGGGTCACCACAGCGGAACGCCAGTCCACTAATGATTGGCAGTGGATTTTTACAGTGCCGAGGTGCCAGCCCAACACTCAACCTTCAAAGAAGGCACACCCATTCACGCACTCACCTACCTGCATGTCTTTAAACATCACTTGACCATGGGGAGGACATGCAGACTCCACACAGAAGGTGATACAGCCAAGAATTAAACCAGAGAACCTCTTGCTGTGAGGTGACAACGCTCACTGTTGCACCACCATGGCCTCCTTGTCACTTACTTTTACTATTATTTTTAAAACAAGTATTAGTGATATAATACCAGTAGTGCATACAAAGAAACAAAAAAGAAAGATAACTATGTTAATGAAACATCCTTAACTAATTTCTGCTTATCACATTACTTATTTAATTTAATGTGTTTACTCATATACATGGTCCTAATGACCTACCTAGTTGGCAAAATTGTAAAATATGGGCACAAAATATACAAAATAAGACTTTTCAAGTTTTAGAAGACGTTGCTCATTTTTATTTACATATTTTTTTCTTCCTGTATGTTTATTTTTATACTAAGAGTTTTAGCAGAGAGATTATGTAATTTTAGTGGGGTAATTGATATATATACGTTTGAGTATTCATACTGGTATAATTTGATATGAAATTTAAAGATGACAGTTTGTTGTACTTTTGTAATATATATATATATATATATATATATATATATATATATATATATATATATATATATTCAACATGCCCCATTTGAATTATTGATGCATTCAAGTGTTGATTAATGTGGTACTGACTATGATGGGTAGCTTAACATTTTCATATTATTATTCTTTTGGTCATTTTCTTTACTTTTTTAATATTAGCTGCACTTTAGTTGGACCAGTGATGGAGAAGCAAGGCACCTATCTGTTTAACTAGACTTAGGCTACTGGTATGGCCAAATGGGAGGGGTAGGATGAAATTTCATACAGCCCATTGTCCTATCAGGGGAATGGGGAAGGGATCTCTACCCATGTTATCTCTGGGAGAGACAAGAAATCTCTCAGGACCATAACAGTCAGAGAGGAAGTGATTTGATGTCCCTGATGTTATTGCATACATCACTTCACCTTGGGAACAGAGTTCCTGTCCAGTGAGTACATCATAGGTTCATATTTATATACTAGGCTAATGGCCACCATGGCCTTTAGAAGCCTAGGTGTACAATCCAATCTAACTTTGTCTCTATGCATCATTTGCATTTATTAGTAGGGGGTATGTTTCTTAAGAAGTCTCTAGAGGTTATATGTGGGGGAGGGGTATGTTAGTTTAGGCATCACTGTCTGCCTCTGTCTATCAGAGACATGGGGACCAGATCCAGGCTGAATTTCTGATTTCTCATCTATTGGACAAGGTTGATCATGATGGGTCCTACTATCCATTTGGTCATCACTATCAGACCTTTAAGACTTCACTGCAATGATGACTTCTGAGGGGTTTGGATGCCTGACTAGCCAAGGGTCATAACCACAACTGCTAGAGATGAGCAATAGAGATACTTAGGGAGATAAAAGAGGTGAAAGGTAGGAATCAGACAGAGATCTAGCTGGGGGCCATGAAGGAGTACTATAGGTTAAAAAGTTTTAGTCACATATTCTTCTTTTAAGTTTTAACTCACTTTTTCTTTCTCTTTGGCATTCAGATAAGGCTCTTTAGGCACCCCAGATACTCCTGCCAAAGAAAAAATATATACACATTTAACTAATTTTGATATGAAGGACAATCAAAAGTGTTAACTATGGGTCATGTCAGCAGCTGGAGTGTTGTTTGACTAAGGTTGCCAGTGTTAGGTTCTGCATACTTGTATATACTGGCTACTGTTTTATTAGTAAAATAGCTTTGTTAGTAGTTATACAGAGAAAATTAATAGCAACTCGAGAGTTTTGGTTAGTGGATTTATTCTGTGCTTCTAACCAATTAATATACGTAACCAAGTTAGTTAGGACCAGGTATAATTAGGTATATAGTACAAATTCTAAATTAAATCTTATGTCTTAGCTTGACTGTATTAACTGATTTATTATTTAAATTTGTTTTGTGCCCCAGTTTCTGTCTTGTGGGATGGATCATGGATGTCAAAGTTGACCAAAGTTTTTTTGATTGTCTCACTCACATATTTACCAAATGTAAGATAAAAAAATTACAAGCATAAAATGAGTTAGATAAAATAATTACTAAAGGGTTCACATCTAGAAATAAAGAGGTTATAGTGCCCCTCTACTCGTCACTCATCAGATCCATCATAGAGTACAATGCCCCATTTGGGATATACCTCACAAGACACTTCCAACAGCTGGAAAGACCACAAAAGTACCTCACCAAGAGGATTACTGGTCTCAAACATATGTCCTATGCAGCCCGACGGGAAAAACTCCAGCTGTACTCAGTGGCATATCGCTTACTCAGATGTGATCTCTGCCTGACTTACAAAGCCATGTCCAACTCAAAATTGATGGACATGCTCCACCTAAAGAAATCCAAGTCACTGCGAGCCACTCACTCTAGTGAGCTAAACCTCACCACAACAATAAATAGAACATGCTGGAGGGATAGATTCCTGTCACAGAGACTCCCCATGCTTTGGAACAAAATTCCTAACTACATTAGGCAGAGCCCCTCACTAACACTCTTCAAGAGAAACCTTGACGAGTGGATGGGTAACAGAAAATACACCCCTGGGATCACTTCATTGGCTCTTCTTGACAGAGGCTCAGTTAATTAATCAATGGGGCGGTGAAAGCTGAGACACTCTGGTTAGGCTTATAAATGCCCTCGGGCAGATAGCCTAGTACCTACCTATGAATCTATGAACCTATTATCAGCAGCAAATCTGAGGCCATATTATTTTCTAAGAAAACATGTATTGCTGTCTTCATGGTGGGGGGAACACATACCATTAGAAGAGAAGTACAAGTACCTTAAAACCTGCTTGGTGAACTTAATGAATGGTAGCAAAGGGAATGTGATGGTGACATGCAAACTTGGGTGGAAGTTGCACTTTGGTCAGTGCTAACTAATTTGTAGAAGCAAAGCACAAGGTAAGTTCTCTGATAAAGTTATCACATGACCAGTCAGTCTATATCCACATTTTCAGCACACACATTCAGTTTTCTCCAACATCATCATTCTAACTTATGGCTGCTAGCTTCTTGTAATGATTGAAAGAACAAGATCACAGGTAGAATCAGCAGAGGTGAGGTTTCTGTGAAGAGCTTCTAAAAATTGGTGATACAGAGGAGGTCCACAGTAGAGTCAGTGCCAAACCACTCAACTACTTAGTGCAAAATATCTGGACAAAGTCTAAAATATTTGGGGGACAAAGGCCCAGAAAATTGGGACATATTTTAAATAAGGTTGTTAGAAAGTTAGAAAGTTGTTAAAATAACAGGATTTCTGTAAGCATGCATATTCTGAAAGATGCAAAGTCTGAAACTCAAATGCTTGTCACTATTTAATGACTTTACTCCTCAGTGATTTGCCAGAAAAAAACACAAATTTTATGAGGTACAGTCCAAAAATATAAAGCAAAAATCTCGACATTCTGTGAAAATCTGGACAGTTGAAAAGTACGGTCAGTGCTCCTCATGCTGAGAGGAACCAGCTGAGGTGGTTTGGATAACTTATAAGGATATTTCTCCGTGATTGTCATTGGAAATGTTGCCTATTATCATTTGGGGAATGTTTCATAGTAGACCCAGGAATATGTAAAGAGATTATATCTCTTGAATGGCCTGAGAATGTTTAGAACTTTGATTGTTCATAAGAAGAATTAAGAGAATTAGCAATGTATCCAATGCCTGTTATAAAGCAGTGTAGGAAAAGATATATATTTATTTTTTTAATGTATTTATTTTTAAGCAGTAAGTGTAATGGTTCTGTAACTCTTTTCAGACATGATCCTGGTCACAGGAGCAAGGGAAATGCAATGCATACAGAAAGTTTAGAGGAGCCAGTCAAGCAGCATGTTTTATAGGAGTGGGGAAAATCCACTATACCCAGAGATAACCCATACAGGTTCTAACCCAGACAGTTACCAGAAGTCAAACTTGACCTGTGGACCTCAGACCTGTATGGCAGAGATCTTATCACTGAGCCAAAATATTGCCAACAAAGACCCCCCAAAACAAATATGGTGTGCTGATACGTAGTTAACTACAACAGCTTATTTCATGTCCTGTCAGCACATTATCATAATAGTGCAGCTTTTTTCACTGCCTACACTACAGTCATCAGTTTCTCGGCTTACTGATGGTGCAGGTGCTTCCTACCCCTGCCTCATCAGTGATAATGCAGACAACACAAGTTAGAGGCAACAATGCCAACATATCCTGTTGCCAGCAAAAGATAATGTCTTACTTGGTAATGGTATTCAATACTAATAAAGATAATACTTACAGCAAATGTGTTGCTCTTTATTACTGTTAGCAGGTCTTTGGGATGAGGTTCAATTTCTGCCTAAATCACATACACAAAGAGGCAGTGTAGGATGCTTATATTTCCTTGGCTGTAAATCTGTTGACCTAATATCTTCCCTGCAGTGTTGCTTGCACTTGCCCAGTTGTGTATGCTTTCTGACTGATGGCTACCCTTCACTGATGGGGTCCATCTGCATGGTTGTATCAGTTAAATACAAGCTGACTGCTCTGCTGCTTTTCAGGCATTTTGAGGAATGAAAATGGCCTTATCCATCAAACCAATTTAAGGGAATTTATCATGTGATTTACTTAAGGAAATTCAAACCAAGTTACTTGTAACCATGTCATGGGGGTTCCACTTCCTACTTCTCCCTGTTCTTAAATATTATTATCTCCTGAGATGCACAACTTTGAGAGAATTCACTTGATTGCTGAATGGTGCCTTTGGTGTATTCATTGAACCTGGAGTATGCATTTTAAGTAGATATATGGCTAATATACAGTTATATGCGTATCACATGTGTGTGTGTGTGTGTGTGTGTGTGTGTGTGTGTGTGTGTGTGTGTGTGTGTGTGTGTGTGTGTATGTGTGTGTGTGTGTGTGTGTATGTGTGTGTGTGTGTATGTTTGTAAGTATCCCCGGATTTACTATTCCTCCGTGCGGGACTAGCTTAGTCCTGCATGGAGGTGGCTGTTTAGGAGCAGGATGGCAGTGACATACCCCGAACTGGTGAGCAGGTCAGGCATCACTATGCCGACCTGAAGCGGCATAAGGGGCAACTCTTGGAACAGTGGATCCAAGAGGCTAGAGCGGCAGGGGATGTTCCAGTTGTGTTTAAGTATCACCCGACTATGTGTGTAATAATTGCCAGCTCATGTATATCATGGATAGGTATGGCTAAATATTCCTCTTATGTCCCCCACAGCTGCAATGGAGCGGACCACGAACCAGGAGGCCCATGTCAGTCGCCTGGCGAGGTTGCGACATGAGGCAGGTCGGTAATACTCATGCATTTACTGTCACAGGAAATAAAACTAAAAGTAGTAGTAAATCAATTGCCTGCATAAAACCTGTATTGTTCAAGACAAGTACTGCATACACCAGAGAATATGGCAGGAAGAGTCTCATATAGTTTGTATATAAATAAAAGCATAACAGCCTGACAATAAAGGTCTAACTACCGGACTGCATGTGTATATTATGGTATCATATGGTAATGTAGATTTGCAATCATGTAATAGTACTGTTGTATTAAGCACTGTTACCCACACCATGTGCCATAAATTGAATGTGTAGGAATGCCTGTATATGACTGGTGTAATTCCCAGAGGCCATTTAGTACAACTGAGAGACACATAGACAGAAAACAGGGAAAATGCAGACAACAAAACCCAAATAGCACATGCAACTGAGATGTGAACTGTTTTTTTTTTAGCACACACAGCCATGGTTCGAATCCTGCCAGTGGTAGTAGTCTGCATACAGAGTCATACCCCCAACTGTACATATATGTCCAGAATGTCCAGTAAAGTGTCCCATATCTGTTGCCTATCAACCTGTCCCCTTGGGAAATCAGTAGGATGATCCCAGACATATAGGCAGCAAACAGGAAATACAACTGATTGACACACATCTATGAGAACAAAGCTGGCACACAAGCAACTCCCCAAAAGCTTATAAGACTAAGAAGCCACGTATGTCCCATTTACACCCCACCTTGTCAAGCTGTGGCCAGAGTGTGTACAGTAACAGAGTGAAATGTATGTACATAATAGTAATGTGGAATTTGGTACTCTGGGTGGGAACATTCAGGTAGTGCTAACAAACATTTCTCCCACAGGTCTGCCAGATACCAACACTGTACCCAGAAATACAAAATGATACCCTGTACTGGTACTGTTTACATTGGTATTGTATGGCATTGCGACTGATGCAGTTGCTCTGAATAATGAGGTATTAAACATCACTGTCACCCACACTGTCCTACAAAATATTACTGTCTAGGAGATCTGTATAAGAGTGTTGTAATACAAGGTCAGAATGCAAAAGCACAGGGGATTAATAAGACAGAAAGCAAATAGGAAATATACAGCAATATCAATATAGCAGACACAACTGTGATAGACAGTGTTTAAGTTGTAGCAGACACAGCCATGGTCTGAATTGTGGGAGTGGATATAGGCTGCATACAGAATCATACCCCACAACTATACAGGTGAGGCCAGAATGCACAGTATATGGGCCCATATCTGCTGTCTGTCCCCCTATCCATCTGGTAAGTCTGTGGGATGATCCCAGATGTTTAGCCAGCAAACTGGGAATACAAGTGATTGTCAAACATCTATGAGAACAAACCTGTCACTGTAGAAACCCCCGAAACAGTTAGGAGAGTAATATGCCAAGCATATTCTATCTACACCCTGATGTTGTCCAGTTGTGACCAGAGCATGTAAAGTAACAGAGTTAGATGTATGTGCATAATACTAATGTGTAATCTGGAAGTTTGTGTATTAACAGTCAGGTAGTGTTAACAAACATTGCTCCCACAGGTACATTGGATATGAACACTGTGCTGAGAAATAAAGACTATTATAACCTGTACTAGTACTGTTCACTCTGGTATAGTAGGGAATTGTGAGTGTTGCAGTTTCTATGAACAATAAAGTATCACAAATCACTGTCAACCACATTGTGCTACATAACATAACTGTGTAGGAAAGCATGTATATGTGTGTGTCAGGTCACTAAAGGTTGAAGAGGGCAATATTCTAGATATGTCCCGGGACACCTGCATGTGGTCAATACATGGCCAGAGTCTTCGCAGAAAGGGTTGGATAGTTATGTGCACAAAATTAAACCAGAATCTGGGAGAATGTGTAGAAACAGTTAGTGTTAACAAACATTCTCTCCACAGGTATACCAGGTAAGAGGTGTATACTGCAGGTAAAACCAGTTCATGTCTAATGATGATGACAGCCATATCACTGTCCAAACTAAGGCTATAGGATAGTGTAGTAAGACTTGTAAGGTACAGATAACAGCACTGACTAGGAAATTAATGTGGAATACAGGAATATACTAGTTGTTAATTGACATCTTTCTCTTCCCCCCACCATATCTCCAACAATAATCAACATACCCCCCCCAACTGGTACGTAATGACACCTATGCTCTGATAATGTCCAATTGTTTGATAAATATTTAAATTGTTCCCATGCATGTGCTATACTGAATTATTCCAACATTGTTGGCATGGTGCCATCAATGTACCTGTATGCTGTTCTTATTACCACTGTGGTCCCATATATGCATGTGTTCTGTTTGCTATGCAACTGTTCCGTATCTGGTGTCTGGGTTAATGGGAATATCTATGCATGCTGTTATAACTAACCCTGGAATATAAAAAACAAAACTAAAAGAAAATGAAAATGGCTAAACGCAATCCAATCCACAGACAAATTTATTGTTAGCGCTATCATGCACTATACCCTAGTGCACTTCTTCAGACAACACAGCATTAAGAAAAACCTTTTAAATAGAGGATACAATTAAGACATAATTGTCGACACTCCCAACAATTAATTCATCACTTGACTTTTAAAACAACATACTGGTTAAGACCACTAATACACACAACCTGCCTATATTCAAAAATAGAAATCATTCTTAGCAATGCATCAAATACAGCTTAAGTAAATATACCTAAAACATTCTTAATAAATATACCCACAAAATTGTGTATAGAAAAACAAACTAAAAAGTAAGAACAGCACATAGTATGAGACTTAGTTATCCAAGTATGTTAATAGTCTCAATAATATTAGTTGTTTAGCGTTCTAAAGCTTTCAATTTAAGAAGGCATTTAATAGAGCAGACATCATTAATATCAGGGTAAACATAGGCATTAGTTTTTAACTGCCACAAGAGTTCTTGTTCCTCTAATTTTAAATGCCATGGGCCACCTCTAGGGTTCCTAAGGACTTGCTGAACTACTAAGAATTTGAAGCTATGGGAATTATATTCAAGTATATGCCTGGCTAATGCATTAGTATTATTGCCTTTTAATATGGCATAAATATGCTCATAAATTCTCTGCTTCAATTGTCGTTCAGTTTTGCCAAAATAAAATGCAGGGCATGATTGGCATGAAGCTAAATACACTACCCCTTGACTTTCACAGTTGAATTTATTAGGAATATTATATCTTATGTTATTCACATAGAAAAAATTCCCTATTTGAATATGCTTGCAATAATTGCATCGACCACATTTATACATTCCACTCTGTTGTTTATGTTGTCCATGTGGTAATTCAAACAACGTTTTCAAATTTGGGCCTCTTCTGAATACCATAATAGGTTTTTTGCCTAAGGCCTTATTAAGTGTTCATTGTTGTGAAATAATGTCCCAGTTATAATATCAAATATGCCGAAATTGTGACGATAAATCGTTAAATTCGGTCAAAAAACTGGTGACATATTCACTCCTATTTATCTTAACCTGAGATATTATTTCTTCATTGATTATTTCTCTAAGACCATACCCTTTAGTTAAAAGATGACCTAAAATATTGTTGGATCTCTTATCACTTATTTCCTTACATAAACTTTTAATTAATTTTAATGGATACCCACGATTTAGGAACATACTTTCTAAATATTTACATTCTTGTTTAAAGTCATCGTCATTAGAACACATCCTAGATGCCCTAACTAACTGTCCTTTAATTATCCCCCTTTTCTGAAAAAAGGGATGATTGCTTGAAAAATGTAAGAAAGAGGCAGGTTGTGTGTATTAGTGGTCTTAACCAGTATGTTGTTTTAAAAGTCAAGTGATGAATTAATTGTTGGGAGTGTCGACAATTATGTCTTAATTGTATCCTCTATTTAAGAGGGTTTTTTTAATGCTGTGTTGTCTGCAGAAGTGCACTAAGGTATAGTGCATGAAAGCGCTAACAATAAATTTGTCTGTGGATTGGATTGCGTTTAGCCATTTTCATTTTCTTTTAGTTTTGGTTTTTGTTCGTTTTTATGGCAGTTAGTAGTGGCAACGCAGACTCCCAATCCTTGTTTGACACAAGTCCTAACAGTTATGGAGTTCCCATTTGAGAAGAAGATTCCGTTGGGTATCTAACAGCATTAATACAGCAGTTAACTCAGCGAGTCGATGACCTGGCGAGGAGTATGTCCAAACAGGCAAATAACGCTGAGGTTGTGGTTCGGCCAAAATCGGGTGTTACTTTTAATACCGGCTTTTCTTCAACACGTAACCTGCCTGTTCCAACGCTTGGTGCTATGCCTAGCAGATCAAGCAATGTTGAGCCGGTGCCTGCTTGTGCATTAAGTAACCATGAGAACAACCAACTTAACAATGGTGTGAATATTGGTTCTATTGACAATGAGAACAGTAATCAAAATTCAGTGAGTAACAACATTAATGTGTTACCAAAATTAAATGAATTTATTAGCACACCTAGCATTTTTGAAGTGACTGACAAAAATGTATCAATTCATAACCTTGAACAGCACGAATCCAATAACAATATTGTTTTGAAGCTAAAACAATTTGATCAACGCTTGCTAAAATACAAAAAGTTACAAATTGAAATTTCATATTTTAAGGAATGTATAAGACTTGCAATTATTCCTAAAGGTTTGTGCCAATGGAAATATCCAGCAGGCGTTATTAAGAACTCAGATTTTCATTTACAGTTAGTCCAATTTTTTAACAAACAGGGTTTGGACTTTTTGCATATTCTCATCGATCAATATGAAAAACAACTGGTAGATTTGAAAAGCCAATTAGATGAAATAGACAGAGACATTACTACCGACCTAGATTTTTCTAGGTATGAATTTGATTATAGAAGAATATTTTCTAGCATTGAGGCTTTGTTAACTAAAATTATGGAAACAAAAAACGGAAAATCATTCGGGATAGGCTAGCATATGGACATAATCAAGCCTATCCAGATCCCCCTAACCATCCAGAGACTGTTTTAAGGCCAGGAGCATCTTTGGTTTCCATAGACAACAACGTTAGCATTGAAGCGCCTATAGATGACATCATGGATTTTTCTCAGGGCGACAATGGTAACCTGAACAGTGGAATTAGATGCAGTGAGCGCATTTCTAAACAAAATCAACAGCTTCGTAACAACCAAAAAGTTGGACAACAGGGTAACAACCAGGGTTTTTACAGGAACAACAAGAATGCTACATCTACCAGGGCAAACTCCAATTGGAGCCAACGTCCACAATGGAAGAGAAACAACAAACGCAAGAGGTAATCCCCTCGGAACATCAAAGACAGTTGAATATTTTGCGAAGTAGTAATCAGGACTTCCATGTGTATAATTTTACTTCTATTTCCATTTCTCCATATTTGGTAGAGTTTTTAGCCAAAGGCTTTAATTTTATACCAAATACTAGACCTAATCTATCATGTGTCTTATGTGACCTTAAGTTATTTACATGTAAAATGAATTTAAAGGTCATGTTTGGTAATTCTGGCGGTGTTCTGTCTGACGAACGAGTTACAAGCACATTTAACCCTCCTTTAGAACACAATATTGCATTGTTTGAAAAAATGTCAGAAATGCATTTTAGAGCAGCTATTACTGATTATTATCGCAATGCAATTCATTTCGAAGGCAATAACGAAGTGAAACAATTTACTGAATTTATAAAATCAAACAAAATCCATGTTATGAAACCGGATAAAGGAGGAGGCGCAATTCTTATGTACGAGTCTGAATATATTGATAGGATGCGTAAAATGCTTTTAACTTCTAGGTATAGTAAAATCTCATTAAATGAGTTTAACCAAGCATACCAAAGGGTAAAAAAATTTTGAGTGACCTTTTCATTGAAGCTAGTATTTCCTTAGACAGCTACCATTATTTTACCATGCCAGCACCATTAACCCCAGTTATTTTTGGAGTACCGAAGTTACACAAAAATATGTCAAACCCTCCTTTAAGGCCCATTATAGATGGACGTAAATCCATCACATATGCATGTGCAAAATGGGTCGATAAGAAATTGAAGGATGTTCTTAAGTCAGAAGCACAAATATGCCGAGATTCATAGCATGTTTTATATCATCTTAATAATATTATATTCAATGCTTCTTATGGGTTTTTGACTGTAGATATTAAAGACCTTTACACGGTAATTCCACATGAGTTGGGGATGGAATGGGTGGGAGAGTTTTTACACATTAAACATCTTTCAGGCGAAACCATAGATTTAATTATATCTTTATTAGATGTGATTTTGAAAAAAAAAATTTTTATGTTTCAAGGTGAATTTTTTCTGCAAGAAACGGGGATCGTTATGGGCTCCCCATGTGGAGGGAGCTTTGCTAATGCCGTAATGGCATATTGGGAGCATACTTATTTATTCCCTCACCTTATGTATATAAAACAGGTTGTGTGGTACACACGGTACCAGGATGACATCTTAATTATCATGAAGGGGTCTAAAGACGACGCAGAAAAACTAATTGATGTTATGGGTTCTTTTACTTCATTTTTAGAGTTTACATTTCAATACAATGAATTGTATGCTAATTTTTTGGATATTCAACTACATAAGGATTTAGTTCATAAGAGATTTAGAACGTTAATATATAGAAAGCCTCTTTATAGTAACTCTTTTTTCAGAAAAGGGGGATAATTAAAGGTCAGTTAGTTAGGGCATCTAGGATGTGTTCTAATGACGATGACTTTAAACAAGAATGCAAATATTTAGAAAGTATGTTCCTAAATCGTGGGTATCCATTAAAATGAATTAAAAGTTTATGTAAGGAAATAAGTGATAAGAGATCCAACAATATTTTAGGTCATCTTTTTACTAAAGGGTATGGTCTTAGAGAAATAATCAATGAAGAAATAATATCTCAGGTTAAGGTAAATAGGTGTGAATATGTCACCAGTTTTTTGACCGAATTTAATGATTTATCATCACAATTTCGGCATATTTTATATTATAACTGGGACATTATTTCACAACAACGAACACTTAATAAAGCCTTAGGTGAAAAACCTATTATGGTATTTAGAAGAGGCCCAAATTTGAAAACGTTGTTTGAATTACCACATGGACAACATAAACAACAGAGTGGAATGTATAAATGTGGTCAATGCAATTATTGCAAGCATATTCAAATAGGGAATTTTTTCTATGTGAATAACATAAGATATAATATTCCTAATAAATTCAACTGTGAAAGTCAAAGGGTAGTGTATTTAGCTTCATGCCAATCATGCCCTGCATTTTATTTTGGCAAAACTGAACGACAATTGAAGCAGAGAATTTATGAGCATATTTATGCCATATTAAAAGGCAATAATACTAATGCATTAGCCAGGCATATACTTGAATATAATTCCTATAGCTTCAAATTCTTAGTAGTTCAGCAAGTCCTAAGGAACCCTAGAGGTGACCCATGGCTTTTAAAATTAGAGGAACAAGAACTCTTGTGGCAGTTAAAAACTAACGCCTATGTTTACCCTGGTATTAATTATGTCTGCTCTATGAAATGCCTTCTTAAATTCAAAGCTTTAGAACGCTAAACAACTAATATTATTGAGACTATTAACATATTTGGAAAACTAAGTCTCATACTATGTGCTGTTCTTACTTTTTAGTTTGTTTTCCTATACACAATTTTGTGGATATATTTATTAAGAATGTTTTAGGTATATTTTACTTAAGTTGTATTTGATGTATTGCTTAGAATGATTTTTGTTTTTGAATATAGGCAGGTTGTGTGTATTAGTGGTCTTAACCAGTATGTTGTTTTAAAAGTCAAGTGATGAATTAATTGTTGGGAGTGTTGACAATTATGTCTTAATTGCATCCTCTATTTAAGAGGTTTTTCTTAATGCAGTGTTGTCTGAAGAAGTGCACTAAGGTATAGTGCATGAAAGCGTTAACAATAAATTTGTCTGTGGATTGGATTGCGTTTAGCCATTTTCATTTTCTTTTAACCCTGGAATGTGTTGACTATTACTAACCTACATATGATGATGAAATCAAAACACTATAGCACATTTGGGAAGGCCGGTCCAAGCGGACCCACCTACCTCACCTCAGCTGGCCATGGTACTGGGCACCAGCATGTCTGGGGCCTAACCTGCGACCTCCCTGACCATTGGTCCTGCACCATCTTTGGGTGGAACCACCTCAGGGGATGGGGCTCACCCCCTCCCGGGAGCGGACACAGACAGGTACCTGTCACCCATCACCAGGTTGGGGGTCGTGGTGCATAGAGAGATCAACTAGCAGCATGGTGATCTTCTACACTAGTTCGAGGGCTGCATGTCACAACTAGAGCATCAGTCTGGCTCTGCGACTCATCCTCCAGCACAGCCACCATTGGGGTTGTGAAGGTGCAGTCGTGACTGCCCATGGGTGGGGACCTCAGTCCCACTGTTTCCACTAGGGGGCTCATGGGCTTCCGATTTCCCAACACCCCTCCCCATCAAGGTGTTTACCCTCACATGTGTCATATACTGCCCCTGAATGCATCTTGTTTGTCTTGTTTGTTAACCTACCCAACCTACCTTCCCAAATATACCAACTACCACTCCCCAACATCTCACTCTCACCTGAAAAAAAAGGGGTAATCTGTTCCCAAAAAAAAAAAATCTCGCCCCATACATAGCTGTCCATTTTGCACATGTCTCCACTGGACACATGTAATCTGGTCTAATTGGCATCACAACTTATTATTGTTGTCCTCAACCCCTCCCAGGGGTTTGAGTGTCCAAATCTACCTCCAAATTCAGTGTATATGCACAGCTGTTGCTGTAGAAGAAATGGGCAGCTATGGACCTTCCCTACACCCTTTCTGCATATCCCAGGCTATTTTGCTACTATCTTTCCTTCTTTGTGCCCCTTTATTCACCACTTTCCTGTCAACCCCTTTTTCTTTTCTTTTAAAGAAATTAGCACAGGGCTAAATGGAAGTAAGCACTTTTAAGCAGCAGTAAGCGGGTTTAAGCCTGTTTGCGTGGGAGTAAACAATGCCTACACTGGTTAAGCAAATTAGAAGCTAACTGAGTATAAGAAACTATAACCAGAAGTTAGCAGTGCTTACATTCACGCAAACTCACGCAAACCAGCTTACAACTGCTCAAAAGTGCCCTATTCACTCTGCATCCAACAGGCCTTGTTCTGCCCAGCAACAAAATAAAGAGCCACTGCAAGGCTCGAACCCAGGAGCTTGCACACCATAGACAAAGTGATTTTCCACTAAGCCATGTCAGATATAACTTAACCCTGATGTATTCACAAACATATCATCCAGCCCAGTCATTTTCTATATATATATATATATATATATATATATATATATATATATATATATATATATATATATATATACACACACACACACATACACACATATATACATACAAATGCCTACATCTATAGATATATATGTCTACATCTATATGTCTAGATATATACAGCAAGTTGTATATATGTAAGCAGATATATATATATATATATATATATATATATATATATATATATATATAGGTATATGCGGACATAGTTATATTTATGTAAGCAGATATATATATATATATATATATATATATATATATATATATATATATATATATATATATAGTATATACGGACATACATATGTAGATAACAATGGGAAAATAACAAAAACATATATGTCCACATGCACCGTTAATGGGGTTGAGAGGCCCCAAACAATAAACAGCTTGTACCAATAGGTATACCCCCCACACAGCCAAACACGTCCACACTGCAATACACTACTAAGTGTTGCAGATCCCATAACCAGGACCTGACACATAATGGGCAAAAGATGTTAACGGTACTCCATCCCACCTGTATGATGTCAGGATGGTATTGGTAACATATCATGCAGTGCAGTCTGGCTCACATAGGTAATGTACAACGTGGAAGCTATCAACATTCCTAGGATACATATACACAGATATATATATATATTTATATATATATATATATATATATATATATATATATATATATATATATATATATGGCTACACATACACACACAAAGATATGTATAGTAAGATACATATGTAGAAGGTGCACACAATATGGAACAGCCACTATGCCTACAGTTAACACCTTAACAACTGGACACTGTATGAGCCACCCATACACATGACAATCTTTGCCTGCAACATATACCCACAGAGAGGACTTAGGATATGACATCACACACAGGTTTGCTTTAATAGAAAACCTTTATTTGTGCACTATTACAGTTGTATATGCTATGTCATATAGCTGTTTAGACACTGGCATCCATATAAGCAGAGTAATGCAACTGTGAAACAGGTATACTAATACAGTAGTCTGGAAAGGTTTACAAATGTTGCTGTCCAGGCCGAGCCCTTCAAATAGTACAATAGTAAAGACAGACTGGGCCACAGGATACCAAACAATCAACAGTAAGTAATGCAGGTATATAGTTCAGCAGCCTCTATCTATACTATGTGTACAATCACTAGGTGGCAAAAAACCTCAGTCGACACAATGGTATGTAACTGTTACATAACAAGGCATAACTGACACCATCATTAGCACACTGACAAAGAGAACAGTATGTATGGTAGGAGGCAGTAGGACTGCATTAACCTAATTTATGTAATTAATTTAAATATAGGTGAATTATATGGTAACTTACATCCAAACACCTTAAGGCAGCTCACCCCTGATATGCCCACATGTTGTAACAGCCTAGGTTATTTATTGTGCATCCCCCCCTAGACTCAATAATACAGGGCCATATACCACTGTTACATACACTGGCCTCTGGTGTGCATAAGGGCACACATGTATTGTGTAGGTGAGGCCACACATATATGGACCCAGCCCCACCGTATGTGTGGGGGATACAACAGCAGTGGACTGATGGCAGGAATGGCAGTGTGATATACTCACAGACCACTACATAACAACCCCTGACAGCATGTCATATGTGCAAAGCTTGGTATGTAGGTGGAGGACAGAGGCTGGAACACAGGCCCATATGTGGAAAACTGTCATACACTAAGCAAGTCACTGGTGTTACAGGATAGTCTGCAACATAACCGTAGTCAGGGATTTGAGGTTAGGAACATAAATGGATATAGCTATGTACTGATAACACTCAACACATACACTGCCAGTGAATTATCTGACACAGGACATGTGTGGTAGACAGACAAAACATGATAGACACACCTCTGGCCATCAAGAGGATAGGCCCACAGTTGAGAGCTATGCAGACAGACTGCATTCCAAGGTAAACTAGTATGTACACACTAACCCTGTAACACCAGTACTATACAAAGCATAACACAACTCTACTCACACTCTGTCTGTAGTTCTGGAACCTCCTACAAATATGTAGCTGGCCTGAGTGTGCAGGTTCTCCTGTAAGAGGCATTGCTTCCTGCTGTCTGCAACACTGATGTCCACACACAGAAATGATGTCCATCACACAGGAAAGGTAAAAGGCCCACACCAACATGATGTAGGGATTTATAGTAGGTGGTTGCCATGGCAGTGGTAATTGGAAGTACTACACAGCAAGCTCCATGCAGTTATCAAGTGGAGGACACTGATTGGTGCAGAGGCCATCACCTGATCATGTGCATCACCTACTACACCCATGCTGCAATCTATTCAAAGCAGCTCATACCATTTACTGGAGAGAGATAGAGCGACAGAGAGAGGAAAAAGAGAAAGAGAAAGAAAGAAAAAAAATTCCAAAATAAAAAGTCTAAGGCAAAGGCATATTAAAAGCCAAAGGAAGAACAAACAATCATTCATCATTCATTCATCAAGACATCATTCCCACAACAGGTATGTGAATTATATATACTTGTAATAGGTTCATAGGTTCATAGATTAGTACTAGGCTAACTAAGCCTAGCCAGTTATCCCCTGTGAGACTCGAACCCTGTACCTCGTGTTTGTAAGGCAAACACCTTAACAATTAGGCCACCCTCCCAACCAATAGAATGTAGTTCTTGGTCAATAATAATGGGATAGATGATGTGGAATGATTTATATGTGCCGTCAGTTGTTGTTGTGATGATGTTCAACTGAACAACTGCTATTGCCAATAGTGTCTGTCCATGTGGGTAGTGGGCCATAGCCATCAACTGTGCAGGTCAGCACTGACTGACAAGATGTAAGCCATCATAGTGTGTGTTGTGTAATGGGAAGTATGTATATTATGTGGCCAGTAGCTGGTGGTGGAAATAATGCCATTATGATGGACATGTGGGACCCATGGCCCACCACTGGCAGGATACTCAGGTTAATCTGTAATGTAGCATGCAGAATTGCCATAGGTGTGCAATAGGGTTACCTGCAATCGGGTCCTACATATGCCCCCCAAATGTCAGGCCATGTCCATATGTGGCACCTGTCTGTGTTGTAGCAAGGCAGAACAGTGCAGCTGTGCAGGAAGGTGTTGTAAGATTGTGGACCTGATGTCTGATGTACCCCACATATAGCTATGTATATGTGTACATATGTCACATATATAATATATAATTATATATATATATATATATATATATATATATATATATATATATATATATATATATATATCAGCATGTATGTCCACAAATATACAGATACACATGTGTAGACATATATATGAGCACATATATACATCACATATATCTGCACATATATAGATATATACATATATGCACATATCTACATATATACAAACACACACACAAACATATATGTATGGAAATACATGTCTCCTATATTACTACCACAGTGATGCGTGCTATGTGCGAGGCACAAACATGCATAGCAAGACACACAGATATCTACAGCTGGCAGTGTGTGCAACATGGAAAGTTTCATAGGTTCATAGGTTCATAGGTTGGTACTAGGCTATCAACACTAGGGCCTATACAAGCCTAGCCATAACAATTCCCTGGATATTTCTTCCCACAATATTTACTTCCCTGGATCCCTTTCTAGCAGGGTGAATGATGTGATCTCCGAGGTGAATTTCCTATCTGTCATCCAATTGTCAAGGTTCCTTTTGAAGAGAGCCAAGGAGGCGCTCTGCTTGACATGTAAGGGCAGTTTGTTCAAGAGTATGGCTATGTCACATATTAGTCCGTTGTTGGGACCACATTGCCCCCATCTGTGAAGTATGCAATGGGAATATGGGGAAGTATGGCAGGTATACTTGTGGAGGTGGTCAGGGTTGGTAGATATAGAGGACATTCTACAGGGCTGGTATGTGACACGTGGTGGGTAAACACTCTGGATGGGGTGTGTGGTCTGTGATGTGGATGCCCCATGGGCCCCAATATGGGCACAATGAGAACAAGCCTCCCACCTACTGCTACTCACAACAGCAGTCCACGTCCTGAAGGAGCCCAGCCTGGAGGCTGAGCAGGAGGAGCATGTCAGCCTTGTGAATGTGTACTGGGTGCGTCAGACTGATGTAGCACATCCCACATGTGTCTGTGGAGCCCGGTATGGAACAGACCCTAGACCTGACCTCAGATGACAGGAACATGTTTGTGTGTGCCCCCAAGTGGGGGGACAACATCCCCTGGGTTGGTTACACCTGAAAGTATTGCTGGACCAGTACATGAGGAGGCCCCAGGTTGGGACACACATGTGATGTAGCCAGGTATCATGGGCAGATGGGTTTGGAGAGGTGGTTCTGCTGGCCGATAGAACATATACATGTTCTTGTGTCACTGTTACAGAGCATATGTTGGTAGTAATAGTCTACACAATCCTGGAACATGTCAACAGCATGCATAGATATCCCCAATAACACAGAATGTCAGATGTGCAGCAATCCCAAAGCAGCCATACCACTGGCAAATATGGAGCCAGTATGGCCCTGTCAATGGCATGCAGGTGAATAGTATGTAACAGGACAGCAATGATAGTGTCCACAGAGGGGACATGGCTACAATCACATAGCAGAAAGTGTGGTACAATACAATATCTGTCCCACTGGTAGGTAAGCTGTAGCCATACCTTATGAGTTGTGTGTACAGTTTGTTGAAGCTGATATGGTGGGGTGGGGGATGACAGAGAGGTGTATTACAAACTGTGGTAACCTTACTGTATGAGCTGCTCATATCTGTTTCCATCTTTATGTCTTTCAGCCAAGATGTCACATGCACGCTTGCCCCCTTATTCAACAGCGGAGAATGATGTTCTTATATCACACCTGATCCAGCACTACCCAATGCTGTTTGGCATGGCTGCCCATGGACAGCATGAGCGGACTGCCCTGTGGAATGACCTAGTCCACAGGGTAAATGATGTCAGACTGCATAACCGCAGTTATGTGCAGGTCCAGCATCATTGTACTGATCTGCTTCGCAATGCCCATTGGCATTCTGCTACAGTCCAGGGGATCACCTGGCCACAGAGGTGGGCATGGCATCCATCCCCCCCTGACATGTGTGGACATGCTGCTGTCCCACCTCATGGCACCTGCTCATCTGGCCAGCCACCAAGCACCGGACACCTTTGTGTAGGTGGGTGGCACCCACAACCCAGCTGAGGAGTGTGCAGGTAAGGACACAGGGCACATCAGTAGACCACTGTTGTGTATACATCCACATTGATACAGATAGATCATGCATATCTGACATGTCATAGATATATTGTGTTGCTGCATTGTAGTGATAAACAGATGTCCAGATGTGGTAGTATTGTGGAAATGTACCGTTGATGTATTGTAATACTGCACCCACCTTGTAGCACTGTCACAGGTGAGGCCACTGACATTGCATCTCTCACCCTCTTATGTAGGTCCCTCTGGTATACCACCAAGGCAGCAACCTGTAGCTGGTGAGTATGGTTTAAGTAGATGCTTGCCAACACACCGGGCATGTAATGGTGATGGCATATCCCATGCACACATCTAACACACCTACCCTGAATGCATGTTGTACATGTGCATGTATTGTTGCTGTGAAATGCACAGTGTCACAGGGGTGACCATGATGGGGTATTAGGAGGGTATGTCAAGACACCTGCATGATAACTAACATCCTGTCATTGCGGAATGTGTCCACAGGGAGTAACATAATGGTGGTAGACATGGCTTACAGTAGGGACATGTTTGGAACAACACCCATATACAGTGCAACATCAGTGTATATACCTGCAGGACAATGGCATCTGCTGCAGAGATACACTATGGCATAAGGCATTACAGTAGTCCACATTATCAGCTGGGTCTAGGCTACAACATGTGGTGTTCAGTGTATGGGACACTGCAAAATGACACACGTGTAGGGCTTACTTGTCATGCATTTGCATACAGGCTGAAGGGGTGGGGTTCAGCATGACACACCAGTGCACTGAAGCAGGGATTCTGAGGATGCTAGGAATGGCTCTATCTGCACTAGTCAGGTTCAGGACCTGTGGCATCCATAACCCTACCCCCACAGCAATAGTGATGGCAGTGGGTGAACAGCATGGGATATGTGCACATGAGTAGACCTTGCAATCATGCCGAATAGGGGGACATGTGTAGGGCAGACTGAACATACACTGGAAAATGCAGATGGCCCACTCTGGTATACCCCTGCCAGGAGTGGTGACTGCTGTAGTACACACAAGAGGTGCGATAAACCGTCATGATAAGGGTATGCACACATATGCCCTCACGGTGTGTATGCATCATGGTCAGCAGATGCACATCTAACATAATCTGTAGACACTTTATGTGAAAGTACAGGACATATGTCACATATCGGGCTCGTGTACTGCTAAGATATGCGATGATGTGGTCCCATGGCAGATCAAGGATGGGTGCGTCAAATCAATAAAGGTGTGTACACCACCAATAGCCAAGGTATGCTCTGATGGTTGTCAGTGTAAGAGTATTGGATTGGTCATATATGGTCTGTTGATGTTGACAGCTGTAAATCAGGCATCAGGCATTCACCATTGACAACTGTCCACATATCATCCCAGGTATGTGTTGCTAAAAAACATAGGGGCTGTGAGCCATAAAGCTGACATAACTGACACAGTACTACACATTCCGCAATGGGTTGTACACCTGTGAGTTGTGGTGCACAGTACATGGCAGGGTGCAGTACAGGTGCACAGCAATACTGTGCACATGGGTGCAGTGGTATCCAGGGGAAGGTGCATCACCTAGTAACACAGCACATGCATCACACACATGTATACTGTTCCTAGCATGGATTAACTATAGCTGAACTGCATTCTGTTATGTACCATATGTGCTGCATGTTGACAGATGGGTAATAGGAGGACTGTGTGTACTATCATTGTTCAACCTCACCTGTGTGTGTGTGTGTGTGTGTGTGTGTGTGTGTGTGTGTGTGTGTGTGTGTGTGTGTGTGTGTGTGTGTGTGTGTGTGTGTATGTGTGTGTGTGTGTGTGTGTGTGTGCATCCCGGTGGTTAGTTAGTTTGTCTGCAGGGTTACTCTGGTGAAGTGGATGGAGGTAGATGCATGTAGGATGTGTGTGTGTGTGCATGTTTGTTTTTGTGTGGGTGGCCATGTATGCACATGTGAGATTGTGGGGTATTCATACAGCTGTACCTCCCTTTGGGACCATGCAGTACATGGACATGGACTGCCACATTACACACTAGGAATATCTGTCGTGTGTAATCACAGGACAGCAAATAGTATAATATGGTCTGTAGCATGGAACAGGCATCCAGAGGGAAGGTAGACACGAGGTACACCCTTAATATCACATTCAGCAGAGAGGTCACCTACAACCCATGTATGCAGCACTACAGATGCATTGAGGAAGTACTAGTTAAAACAAGGGAGTGTATCCAAATATTACAGTTGTCACATGATAGGCTGAAGAAGCAGAATATCTGGCATGTACTGAGCATTACATACACATGACACACCAGTGAGTGATATTATGGATACAACATAGTAGCCAACACATATAGGGGCCATGCACATCATGTCCGGACATACAGAGGGTGCATACCGAATGACAGAATTGAGACCATGTAAAACCACTACACACAGGTCAGGCAGGTAAAGTAGTAACAGGCCTTGTGTTGTGGCCACTTGTGTAGGCATTTAGAGGACTGATATGTTAATGAGTGGTATCAATGTGTGTATGTTAATAGGTGTGACGCAGGATGGGGTAACACATGGACATATACGTGGGACTGTCTGCAAAGCCATGGACAGGTAGGTATTACAGAGGTGTGTGTGTGTGTGTGTGTGTGTGTGTGTGTGTGTGTGTGTGTGTGTGTGTGTGTGTGTGTGTATACTGTTAGGCAATGCTGTACAGGTTTTAAAGTTGGTTTATTGTTTTCCCCCACAGGTGGCAAGGTGGGTCAGGGTCCCTCCTACATGCAATCTGATGTTGGTGTCCATACAGACACCGAAAATGATGATATTAATCTTGAGGCACAGGTGGGGTTGTCAGGGGCCGACACTGTGCCAACATTTGACATCCCCCTTTTAGCCACCCCAACCCTGCACATAGTTTCAGTGCCTATACACACCCCATCACCAGTGGCCATAGTAGAGGGACAGCTGGTGTTTGGTGGCAGTGCACAGGAAAGTATGGTAACCATGCCTACTGTGTCTGGTCGCAGCAGGTATAGCCGGATGTCTAGCAGGGCACCACATAGGCAGATGTCCCAGGGTGCTCATGGCATGGCCGCTGGACAACATGCCCCTGGCAGAGGCGACATAGCTGGTACCAGCAGGAGCATGTTTCAGGCTGTCATGGAGGTGCAGGCATGTATAGAACATTACCACAGACAGGGCCTGAGGCTGCAGAGGACTGCTCTCACATCTGCAAATGACAACGCCCGTGGACTGGCTGGTGCAATCCATGGATTAACTGAGTTCATTAATAGATGGTCTGGAGAGATGATGGCTTCATCAGCCATGGTCTGTCCGTGCTTGAATGTGTGGTGGGAGTGCAGTGACAGTCGCATGGACATAGGCCAGCAACTCGAACAGCTGGTAGTCAACATGGACATGCTAGGACACCAAGGGGCTCCCGTAGTGGCAGTAGCAGCCCTGGCAATGCAGGGGTGTGCTGTCCACACCACACCACAGCTGGCCACGTGCACATGATCCTGGCCTGTCCCAGGAGGGACCTGGTACCAGTGGACAAATGTCATCAGCAGGTGAGTGTAGCACATCAAGGCCTGTTCTTGGATGTGTCCGTGGAACCCCTGGCAGGCATAGTGCACGTGTCCATGGCCAGAGGCAGTGAATTGTACACCCTGCCACACACATGATCTGCAGTTGTCCATAAACACCTGTGTAAGGCAGCCACATGGCAGAACTGTATGCATGCATACCCACACACTATGCAAACACACCTAGGGCAACCCCATACCTACACACACCACATCACCTCACCCAGCTCCCACCAGTACACCCCTCACCCACAAACATGGTGTCTTATGGCCCACCCTCAACCTCTGGTAAACCAACATCACACCCTGTGCATATGATGATACATGTGCCACATCCCTCTCATCCATGCCATCAATGCAGGGACAGTCTGATATGGTCCTGATGCACACAGTGACTGTACTGCAGTGTAACATGTCATAAGGAGTAGACAGTAATGCATATATGGCAGGTAGTGTAGCCACCCAGCTATGATGCCTTATAGCTGTTAGTAACACTGGTTGGTTGTGGCCTCTATAATGTTATCCATTTGTGTTGTAGGTGTACATGTGTCAGCACTAGGATGCCCTGTGCATATGATGATACCTGTGCCACATCCCTGTCATCCATACCATCAATGCAGGGACAGGCTGATATGGTTCTGATGCACATGGTGACTGTACTACAGTGTACGACAGTACTGCAGTGTAACATGTTGTAGGGAGTAAAGTGCAATGCATATATGGCAGGTAGTGTAGCCATCCGGCAATGATGCATTATAGCTGTTAGTAGCACTGGTTGATTGCAGTCCCTATAATGTTATCCATTTGTGTTGTAGGTGTTTATGTGTCAGCACAAGGATGGTCTGCAGTCATATTCCTCAATGGGGTATGTCACTGTGGTGACACCATGGCTGTGACATATCAGGGGTACAGTTGAACACATTTCACAGGTTACTAAACCGGTTATTGCCTGTGCTACATGGACAGGTGGCCTGCTGAGGCATGTATACCCTGGAACCTGATGTAGACCCATCCACATACACGGACACTGTTACTTGGCAGCACTGGGACTAGACCCCAACTTAGCTATGTAGTGATACTGAAGTGTGTGGCTTACATTGCACACACCACACAGTGTTTAGGGTGAGATGGGTCCCAGGTTACATGTTGCATGCAGAACATCCCCAGACATGTACAGTATGCTAATGGGGGATGTAATGGGGGTATGTGGACAATACGTAGTGTGACATATTGTCATATACACATTTACAGACACATAACAGCCAGACACACATCTGAGATACCAGGGCTTATCGTTGCTAACTAACTTGACCATGTGTCCACTGTGTTACAGGTAGGCTGCACACATAACATGCATAACTGGCTTGGATTGTGGTAACAGTTACCTATATGGTTGATGGTGACAGTGGTAACCATAACATGGTACATGGGACATATACCGGGCGTACCTTGGTGTAATGACAGTGTACACAGCTCCCACATCCCCCAGTGGATATTGTACTCCCTGAAACCCATGATGACACTCTGCCATACCCACCATCACACATTGGCCGCGACTGCGATACAACCCATAGTATACCCCAACAGTGGTGCTACAGGGATATGCATTTCATGCACATGCCACACGTGTAGTAGGGTGTTGCATTGTCATGCCTCACCTATGGGCAGCAACAATACTATCTGTACTATTGTGTGGCAATGGGTATTGTAATAGGAGTATGTGGCCTCAGAATGCTGTACCCTTCAGATATACGGACATGCACAACTACACACACATGCTAGAACACAATGTGTATCCCATGCCTATCACCCCATTTGTAAAACACTGTTGTGCTGGTATTGCAAGGCTCATGTAGCTGGTATGGGGGGAGCATAACAGGGTACATGTAATGTCCCATACAGCAGCTGCCACAACTGACTATGGCAATGGGTGTTGCATTGGTTGTGAAGGCCCTCATGAAATTCTCAAGTACAGGAGTGCTAACACACAGACACTGCTATACTAAGTCATGCACATATACACATGTGTCAGTACAGGGGTGCATTCCTGCAGGTGGTCATAGCTGTGTACCTAGCTATTGTCAAAGGGGGAGATGGGTTGTGTAGGAGTTGTGTGTAGTGTTATCCTGCCACCTGCCAGGTGGCAGTGGGCAATTTACTGACAGACACTACTGTCATGACCATCAGGGTGAGAATGACATGCATCGGCCAATCCTCCAGGTGCCTCCTACACATGGCCACTGAGGTGATCAAGTTGACATGTATGCAACATGCATTACAACACATGTTTAGTGTCAGTGATGGAGACCTGTACCCACACATGCTTGGTTGGCTATGGTAGTGTATTGGAGGTACCTGTGGCATGTGGTGCATACAGGGTGACATCTGCTATATGTGCCACTTCTTACAGAGCTGGTCAGACATGTCAGTGTCAATCAAGCTTAGGTTGCCTGTACATATCCCAGCTGGATACCTGCCATCTGCACATCTGTACAGAGATTGACAGTCATCAGCTTGGCAAGTAGCTATGCATTAGCATGAGTGTGTTGACAGATAGACATCTGACAACAATATCTATGCCATAGCTACATGTCAGATGCCCTCACTAACATGTGCTGTACAGACAGTAGTCTACAGTTACATTCCACATAATGGATCATTACCCAGTAAGGGGTATGTACTGTGACACAGCTCACACACCAGGGAAACAACAGGGAAGCCTCAGCGTCCAGCCATGCTTGCAGGTGTGCCTGTTGTCAGTACTACATTTAAGCAATCTACTCTTGCCTGGGTTAGCACTGTCAACAGTAGTACTGCCATGATACTCTACATGCCAGTGTAACAGCACATACCCTGGGCTGTATGTAAAACATTCACACTAATAGTGCTGTACAGGCCTCAGATATGTCTGTGTCCCACATATGACACTCATACCCCTTGCTACTGTAATGACAGCACATAGTTGCATGTATTGTACATGGCATTACATACACTTATTACAGGTTATCAAACTGGGTGGTGTGTCCTGGTTACCAGGGCTAAGCTATGCTTAGCAAGTATCAACATTGCTGCAATATAACAGCTAAGCTGATTTGCGCACTTGTAAGTGCTGCCTACACTGTGTAAGTGCCCGTACATTTACCCATAGCCCAGTACTGCTTAGCTTCACGCAAACCCGCTTAAAGCAACATAAAACTGCCTTAACCACTCTGTATCTGACAGCCATTGTTCTGCCCAGCAACAAAATGAACAGTCCTTGTAGGTCTTGAATCCAGGAGTCTGTACACTGAAGTCACAGCACTTTACCACTACACCATGGACACTGTAAAGACAGCTGTTGTTTTACTAATATAGCTGTCAATACACATATTGAGTAGTATTGAAATTGCTTTTAGTTCCTAAATTGTGTAGTCCTTGTTATTAATATGACTGTTGCATCACATGCATTGTTTTAACATAACGTGCACATACATATATATGGTGAGACACATCTGGGAGGGTATACACAACTGTGATGTTTACTCATGACAGGAATATGGTCATATACATATAATAGGTCTATATATGTCTACATGTACATACACATGTATACTCATACATATGTCTGTATACACATCTGTATAGTACTACATATATATGGCCATGTGTACATCTCTTTGTATGTACATATTGTACATATATATATATATATATATATATATATATATATATATATATATATATATACATATATGTATATATACATATATGCATATATAGATACATGTATATTATATATAGATATATGTCTATATAGCTATATATGTATGCACATCCTATGTGTACAGATATGCCAAGTTATGTTGGTATATATGTAGATATCTATAACTATATGTGCATACATATCTATTCTGATATACCTACTACTGTCGATATATATGTAAATACCCATATGTATATGTGCATAGGTATCTATATCTGTATATGTGTAGACGGATCTAGGTTATAACATCGACAACTAAGAAGAGCGACAGCCAGTTCCCCGACATGAAAGCACTGACACAGACATCGAAACTGCAAATCACGGACATTGCACAGGTAACGGGTTTAAATTACGCTAATCTTGCCTACCATGTTTAAGTGAGTGTGGCAGTGTTATGCATGTGTTACGATCATTGTATTACTTAGTCCTTATGGTAGGCAATATTAGCGTAATTTAAACCCGTTACCTGTGCAATGTCCATGATTTGCAGTTTCGATTATGTCTGTGTCGGTGTTTTCGTGTCGGGGAACTGGCTGTCACTCTTCTTAGTCGTCGATGTTATAACCTAGATTCGTGTAGACATATATTGCTCAGTATATGTATATATCTGGTTGTTTATATGTATATATATATATATATATATATATATATATATATATATATATATGTGTGTGTGTGTGTGCACATATACATATTCATCTATACATGTCGATATGTATGTGTGTATATATCTATATAGATATCTGGATAATTATATATACATATATTTTTACCATATGTCCTGAACATGGAGTGTAGCCCTACCTCAGCCCCTATAGTCCCAACTCAGTAGTGCAAATGGATGTCAGGTGTGTATAGCAGGTATATTTGTAGACTATTGATACTGTAATAGGGACTGTCTTCACAGACATGGTGTGTGTGGGAAGTCACATCTTTTTTTAAAATGTGCGCCATTGGCTACTGACAGGCATCCTAAGGACATCATAGTACAGTACTGCTGCTAGCACGTCATGCTCCTGTGGACCACAGCAGAGGTATTGGCTAATATATGTGGACATTCTGACACACTTTGGCAGTCCAGAGGTGTACACAGAACCCCTTAGTGCAAGACATGTGGACCAAGCCTGACAATAGGCCAAATACAACACCAAACATACTTGTCATAGGTGACTCCATAGTCAGACACACTGACGTCCCACTCACCAGGCTGAACAAGGAGAGGGTCACAGTAAGCTGCCTATCGGGCGCTAGAATCCGCCACATAACACAAGCACTCGGGTCACTCCACGGCAAGTACAAATATGACACAGTCATTGTCCATGCTGGTGTGAACGACCTGAGACGTACCTCCCTGGACTACATGAAAAGAGACATAGGAGCTCTCTGATTATGTAGCCCAGGCAGGTATGACCCTAACCCTGAGCAGTATCCTTCCTTCACCAAGAATGATGCCACAATATAGAGACAAGATGATCAGCTTTAACAATTGGCTTAATGTCTGGTGTCATTCAAAGGGGATCCAGTGTCTGTCTGCCTGGGATGACATGCTTGACAAGCCACGCTGCTTTGCAAGGGATGGCTTGCACCTGTCACCCCTGGGATTCCGGATATTGGCTAAGGCTCTTGCCACCCCCATAGTGCCTTTTTTAGGCAAGGCTCAAATTCTAAACCTACCACCCTAGAAAACAAAAATGTAAAGAAACTGAGGGTAATGCTGCTCAATGCCAGAAGTCTAAATCTCAAAATGCACGCACTTGAGGCCCTTCTCAGTATGGAGAACATCGATGTCTGTGCTGTAACTGAAACCTGGTTCAAGGCTCCTGAGAGCACCCCGGCACTATTAGGTTTTACCTCATATCATGCATTCCGGCCCCAAAACCCGGACCACACCACAAAAGGAGGGAGTGTATCCATATTCATAAAGGATACCCACACCTCCAGGTTGGTGGCAATGCAAGCTGAAACCATCCAGGTGCAACTAACCATAGGCAAAACTGCTCTACAAATTGTAGCATGCTACAGGCCACCCTCTCAAACTCAGGAACCCCACACAGCCTTCCTGAAGACACTGAAGGGTATAAATGTATCTCCAAACACCATCATATTGGGTGACTTCAACTTCCCGAATATAGACTGGGAACATTACTCAAGCCCTAACTTTCTAGCCCAACGGTTCCTGGAGTTCATAAATTCAAATGCCATGGAACAGCTAGTCACTGTTCCCACGAGAGGAGAAAATATACTAGATCTCATTATCACAAACATGGGGACAAAATGCTCCACACTGGAAGTATATCCCTCATTGGTGACATCTGGTCTTAAACTAATCTCACTGGAAATCCACATCCCACCCCCACCCCAAACAAAAAAGACCACAGTGAAGAACTTCTCTAAAGCAAACTTCACACTACTCAAGACTGGTGTGGTATCCTTTAAGGCCCCTGAGACAGTGGAAACCACAACCCAAGCTGCGGAAGCCCTTACAAATGCCTTCTATGAACACCTCCAGGACTGCATGGATCAGGCAATCCCAAATAAAACCAAGACTCTTTCCACAAAGGGCAAACGTCCAGTCTGGTGGACCCCAGCCATTAACAAACTTTACAATAAGAGGAGAAAGCTATTACATGATAGAACAAAATCCATAAGGAAGTCACCCTGATCATTATTAGTAAAAAGTACGAGCACTCATAAAATCAACTAAGGCCAATTTTGAGAGAAAAATTGCCATGGATTCAAAGGACAATCATAAGGCCTTTTTCAGCTATGTTAGGAACCTGGGTGGAAACTCCCAGATATGCTCAGAATTAGTCCAAAATGATACAAAATCACTGAACCCACAGACATTGCCAACATACTGGCAGACAGGTTCAGTGCAAACTTCACCCCTCTCCCCAAAGGAGAGATAAATATCCCAGCAGTGTAGCCTCCCAGACATCTCAAATGCAGGTGAAAGCTGCTCTCTCTAAAGCTAAAAACACAGCATCAATGGGACCGGATGGTGTCCCCGGCTGTGTGGTACACAGCTAAATGAGGAATTAAACCCACATAAGGCAGCTGTTTAATCTCAGCCTTACCACAGGATACGTGCCCAAGGAGTGGCATATGGCAACTGTGGTCCCACTCCACAAAGGCGGTGCCTCTACGGACCCTGGTAATTACCGCCCCATAAGCTTAACAAGTCTAGTCTGCAAAGCTATGGAGAGGATCATAATGGAGCTCATAAACAAAGATATAGGGACTTGCAGACATTGGACCCGACCCAGTTTGGCTTCATCAAGGGAAGATCATGCCTTTGAACTTGGTCGACTTCTTGAAACAGTCACCAAGGCCATTGATGAGGAAAGGCAGTCCATACAGCCTACCTTGACCTTGCAAGGCTTTCGACACAATACCCCACTCGGGTATTGTAGAAAACTTACCAGCTTAAATGTAAACCCATATGTCACAAGATGGGTTGCAAACTGGCTTAAGGACAGAACCCACAGGGTTAGAGTTGCTGGCGCTATGTCAGACTCCAAGCCGGTCACAAGTGGTGTCCCACAGGGCTCGGTCCTTGGCCCCTATTGTTCGGCATCTACTTCTCAGAAGTACAGGCCAACATGGGAGGACTTTGGCTGACAAAGTTTGCAGACGACTGCAAACTGGGCGCCATAGTAGAAAGTGCATCGGACATGGATATCCTTCAGAAGGGACTCACGGAAACAGATAGCTGGTGCCAGAGCCATGGCCTGAAGTTAAACGCCAAAAATGTATAGTCATACCCTTTGGGAAAAACAAGGTAACCCCAAGCTACCATATAGGTGGCAATCCACTAAGCACAGAAGAGGTTATCAGGGACCTGGGGACCCAGGTTGACAGTGGCCTTTCTTTTGACACTCACGTTGCTAAAGTGGTTAGAAAGACCTTCTACATTGCCCACCTGATCATGAAGGATTCACATCCAGATCTAGTGAGGTCATTGTTCCCCTGTACTCTTCACTTATCAGACCAATGATAGAGTACAATGCCCCATTCGGGATGTATCTCGCCCGACATCTGCAGCAATTAGAGACCCCAAAGTTTCTCACCAAAAGGATAAAGGGACTCCAAAATCTGTCATATGCTGCCAGATTGAAGAAACTCCAGCTCTATTCAGTCGCATACCGTCTGCTCAGAAGTGACATGTGCCTGACATACAAGGCCATGTCCAACCCAGAATTAATGGACATGCTCCACCTCAAAAAATCCAAATCCACCAAAACCACTAGAGCAAGTGACTTAAACCTTAGCACGGATATAAATAGGACGTGCTGGAGTGATAGATTTATCACTCAGAGACTCCCTATGTTGTGGAATAGAGTCCCGGTCCATGTGAGGCACAGCACCTCGCTGGCTCTGTTCAAGAGAAATCTTGACCTGTGGATGGGAGATCATAGGTTTACCCCGGGAATCATCTCTGTGTCACTGCTGGACAGAGGCACAACAAACTAATGGGTACAGTATTTTTTCATATAAGGGGTGGCGTAAGCCACAAAAATTCGGGCTAGGCTTATAAATGCCTTGGGGCAGATAGCCTAGTATAAACCTATGAACCTATGAACCTATGAATGTGTATGTTAACAGCCATGTAGATGGGTATAACACGTAATGACTGGAATACATTTGCCCTTATAGGTTATGCATTCACACACCCCTGTCTGTCCTGACACATAATAACCACTGGTACAGAAGTGCCATGGCCACATACTACCCACTAGGTATTGACATACATCTGTACAGCATCCCACTTCTCTGTATGACATACCTGACTGTTAAGGAAGGACCAGCAGCAGTACATCTGACAAGTATCTGGACATGCCATCTCACTGGGTATGTGCACTAAGCTGTTAGGTATGTAACAAAGCACTGTCCAGGCTACAGGCAGACTGGCTCAACACTGGCCTACATTTCCTATGGGGGAATGCACATGTACCTGCATATATAGCAGGCTCTACAGGCATGTCACAGCACAGAGTACGATACATCAGTGTGAAAGTGCATAACTACAGCCAATGTGAACACAGCCACAGCCACGTATAGTAAGCTAGCTTTACGTTACAGTATATGGACTATTTGTTGAACACCATCCCCATATGAGCCACTCACACACTAACCCTAGATATACTAAGCCGCTACACAGTGTGGTCCAATGTCTGTCTGTGGTATGGGACATGTGTGTGTGTGTATATGGCCCTAGAAACATGTAAGCCAATAGGGTAACATACAGTGGAGCTGCATGTAACATCACATAGAATGGGACCAAGAACAATGACATCTACCAGAGTCTGTACACAGGCCAAAGTACATAATATCAATACACACACTCTTGACATTCACCTTACATTCACAGACCTCAGTACTGTACACACAACCACAGAATGTCCATGTGATTTCATCAGATATAACCCCTACTATACATAACATGTGTAGCAGTCTGATATCTCATGGGCTTGTTACACTTATGATGTCACTAATTATAGTGTACAGCACATATGCACCTCTTACTGCATGACATATGTACAAAGGTTGAAAGAGTTGTGGCTGGAGGCACATACACAGGGTCAGTATTGACATGTTGCTGTGATAACCTCATACATTTACTGTTGTAACAGGGTTTGTTGTAACATACGTCCTATAAGGGACATGAAGTCAGTAACTCTCACGGCTGTCACCATCTACAGACTGCAATCCTCACACTACCTTCTGCAATCTACAAATAGGTGTTCTGTGGGTAACACATGAAACAAAAGGCACCACACACTGCCCAGTTGGCAGATGACCCTACAGATGGGGTTCCCGTCATAAACATAGCACTGACATGGCAGTTATTAAAATATGTAGGACAGCCATATCCACACACACTCTGTTAAACCAACATTACTCCAAATGCAGTATAGCAGCACATACAGTCTGTAGTCAGGTCAGGCACTGCCTCCTCCTGTGTGTTGTCCTGTTTCCACAGTGTATGTTGTTAGAGGTAAATCTCCAATCCATCTAAGATGCTGTCTGCCAAACAACAAAATGAGTTCCTGCTCACAGTGAATGAAAAGACCCAACACCAACATGATGTTCCTAGATATTGGAGTGTATTTCCATGCAATTGTCTATGGGAATGCTACCATAGCTGTTCCACATGCAATCAGCTAGAGGAGGACTGCAATTCATGCAGAGGCCATCAGCTGATCCTGATCATCACTTAAAATACACATGCTGCTGCCTAAGCAAAGCAGGTGTAGGTCTCCACATCCACCAGAGAGGGAGTGAGAGAGGCAGACAGAGGCAAAGCAAAGTCAAGGAGGGGTGGGAGAGTAAAACATAAGCATGCTTGTGTCACACACCTACCAGCACAGGGTATCAAACTGCTGATGACTATATAATGCTATCACATTTCTATGCAGTTATTGGATGTGCCACATTGGTTACATGTTGAGAAGCTCTCAAAACGTATATGTGATGGTGAGTGGCATCTGCAACAGGGATATGGTAGCTATACGGTAGGTGTACTACACGGGCCTGTCTGCATGAACAGGTGCCAGTATCAACATAGCCACATTCTCACAGGGATGCACACACATTGACACACATGGCAGGGCCAGGAATACAACTCATCACTAGTGAGATTGCACAACACATTACCATACACATTACCATGCAGGTATCACATGCACCACAAGGATCATACAGAGGTTATATGGGTAAAGAGTATGTGAAGGTGTTTGACAGTGGACAGCATGCTTCAGTATGCCAGTGGGGGTTGTAGTGAGTGTGAATATAACCATACACATCATACAAGACACACACATACACACATGCACACACACACACACACACACACACACACACACACACACACACACACACGCACACACACACACAGTGCCATTACTGATATGCATGGGTGCATTGCTTCATGGGTATGTAATGGTCAACTGTGCCAGACAGCTATACAAGGCCAGGTGATGGGTATACCTTGGCATCAGCCCACATGACATTGGTCTGCATTGTGGCTCAGGGGTGTAGTGTCTGGATTTACCCACACAGGTGGGTATTGTATTCACCATCCAGTCACCTGGGTGACTGTTGTGTGCAGCCAATGCTGTGCATTGCTTGCCATGTATGTGTTCCTTAGTCCATGACATGGACTGTGTCTGGGATGTGCACAGCTCCCACATGCATGTACAGTGACATGTGGAACTGTACCTGGGGTGTCTGGCCCATGTTGTGTACACAGATTAACATCAGATGTGCCAGTCCTGGCATCAAGTGGTGGGAACTGGAAATAGACAGCAGGATTACCCTGCACCTACATTGATAGCATGATACCAGCATTCCCTGGTGTCAGTGGCATCTGTCCATACAGGGCATATTTTCAGGCATAGTATGTCCTTTGTGGGCCACATTTGATGGCACCACAGGTGTTGCAGGTGTCCAGTAGGGAACATGGGTTAAAGTGCACTGTCGGCATGTAACTGCCTATTGGGCAGATGGACAGGGTGCCATGCCCTCTGTAGCCCACTGCAATCACACCATGGTTACTATCAGTGGGAAATATGCAGGATACTACCAACATAGAAGCTGTTGCCTAGGCAAGTGTGTGTGTGTGTGTGTGTGTGTGTGTGTGTGTGTGTGTGTGTGTGTGTGTGTGTGTGTGTGTGTGTGTGTATGTGTGTGTGTATATGAGACATGGGTTGAGAGTATGCTCTGGGTAATACTAGGGTTGCTGACTTTGTTTGCTTGGCCTTGTTGTCACATGTAAGGGTATGGATTTGCATCCCAACCTCTCGGCTAGTTCACATCTGTTATCCCTGTATGGTAGACATTGTGATATATACTAGGGTCACTATATAAGAAATTTGCAACACCCACTACACATTGAGCCCAGTTGTTACACACTCAAAACCACTTCCACACAGGATATGAGTTACAAGCACAAACACACACACACACACACACACACACACACACACACACACACACACACACACACACACACACACACACACACACACACCTGTCATATCTGGATTAGAACTCCTACCTAACTAGCTTATTATACTACAGCAGTGTGCAGTCATAGGACATGCCATGGATATTACTGGAATACTCCTTCCCCAAAGGTGTATTCCACAATGAATGACATCAGCAGGATTGCCAAAGTAGGGCATTTGAATTGTAGTGAGTGTGGCTAGGCTAAAATGCATTGCTCCATACACAGACATTGAAACACACACAAAACATTCACAACTGCCATGTCTGGGAATAGAACCCCTACTAGAGTTCTATATCACACTACAGCATTAAGCTGTTATAGGATGCAACACAGGGATTACTGAAGTACTCCTTCCCCAAAGATGTAATTCACAATGAATGACATCAGCAGCATTGCCAAAGTAGGGCATTTGAATTGTAGTGAGTGTGGCTAGGCTAAAATGCATTGCTCCCTACACAGACATTGAAACACACACAAAACATCCACAACTGCCATCTGTAGGAATAGAACCCCTACCAGAGTTCTATATCACACTGTAGCATGAACCTGTTATAGGACATAACACATGGATTACTGGAGTACTCCTTCCCCAAAGATGTATTTCACAATGAATGACATCAGTAGGATTGCCAAAATGGGCATTTGAATTGTAGTGAGGGTGGCTCAGCTAAAATGCATTGCTCCCTACACAGACATCGAAACACACACAAAACAATCACAACTGCCATGTGTGGGAATAAAACCCCTACCAGAGTTCTGTATCACACTACAGCATGAAGCTGTTATAGGATGCACCACAGGGATTACTGGAGTACATCTTCCCCAAAAGTGTATTTCACAATGAATGACATCAGCAGGATTGCCAAAGTAGGGCATTTATATTGTAGTGAGTGTGGCTAGGCTAAAATGCATTGCTCCCTACACAGACAGAGACACACACACACACACACACACACACACACACACACACACACACACACACACACACACACACACACACACACACACACACACACACACACACACACACACACACAGCTGCCATGTCTGGGATTAGATCTACCTAACTAGTTTATCACACTACAGCAATACATAGTTAAAGGACATGCCACAGGGATTACTGGGATACACTTTCCGAAATGTGTATTTCACAGTGTATGACATCAGCAGCCTTGACAAAGTAGGGCATTTGAACTGTAGTGAGTGTGACTAGTCTAAAAAGCATTGCTCTCTACACAGACGGTGACACATACACAGTTGCCATTTCTGGGAATAGAACTCTTACCTAACTAGTTTATCACACACTTATAGGATGTGCCATATAGATTACCAGGCTACAGATTTCCGAAAGGTGTATTTCTCAGTGTATGACATCAGCAGCCATAACAAAGCAGGGCATTTGAATTGTAGTGAGTGTGACTAGCCTAAAAATTATTGCTCTCTACACAGATATACATACGCACACGCACACGCACACGCACACGCACACACACACACACACACACACACACACACACACACACACATTTGCCACATTTGGGATTAGAACTCCTACCTAATTAGTTTATCACACTATAGCAGTACACAGTTACAGGAAGCACCACAGAGATTACTGGATTATATCTTTCAAAAGGGTGTATTTCAAAGTGGACGACCTTAGCAGGATTGTCATAGTACCGCTATGAGGAGGGCAGTTTGTGTGCATGGGCCATAACCCATTCATCTAGAGGTTGGCACACCACATGCGGGCACATGCAGGATTATATTCCACAGGTACGTGTATACAGCTACTAGATGACTACTTCTTTGTACAGTCATGTTGCTCAGCTAGCACTTGCACCACATAGCCCATAATGCTGACAGATACCAGTGGCTAAGCTCGACAGTGAGTGACATCCGAACTTCATGTAGTTGTAGCTATTTGGATGTGTGCTAAGTGGAACAGGCCTCATAATGGATGGCCCCTTGTGACAGTCACTCTCTTCCACACATCTGTGTATGTCTACTTTTGGATTATTATAGTGTGCTGTCCTTGGATATATGCCTGTATTCATATCCAGTGTGTGTACAAAGCATGACCGCTGCATACTGAGGAGTGTTCGTACTAACATCTGCAACTGCCAGATATGTCTGGTCCACTGTTGTTTGCAGACATGGCCTTCGTTTGTGTATGTGAGCATGCCCAGTATGACCTTCTGCATTGAATGTGTGGATCAATTCCAGGTAGTTTGTACTGCAGTGCAGACCTTTGTGTTGTACACCAACAGGTATCATACAGTTTCTACAGGGTATCCGTTGATCATTTGGTAATATGGGGACAAACTGTGCAGGGGACAGTGTGTACTGTAGGTGGTTGTGTCTGTGCTGCTTCAGCTGCATGGTACTGCTGTTAGCAGAGTTATTCAGACATGTGTACTGTTATACACAGTGATGTTTTCTGTACTCATGTACTGTCAGGTGGACATTATTGCTCACAGTGATGACTTGGGGGACAAGGGTGACTGCGGCTGCGTCCAGGATTGTGGGTAGACACCTACATATTCATGGTAAGTTATGCCATTCTGGAGGGGGAGCTGCAGACACTTGGTGCTGGGTTTGTGCATCCAGTTCAGCACCATGGTACAGTGCTGGTAGAGGATCCCATACTTGTCCACCCATCAACATGACAGTATGGTCTTATCTTGCTGTGGCAATGCCTCACAGCTGTTCAGATTTGCACAGGTTAGCCAGAGGCAGGGGCCACGGGTCAGGACATTTACCCTATTGTGGTGTACGGGCAGGTGTGTAGCCACCCATTTATGTGTTTGCAGCCAGGGAAAGTGTATGCACACAGCTTTGTGTTGGACCCTGCACATTCCATGTTGTCCATGCTCCCACACCCCCCTCAGTTATTCTAACCTCTTTCATATATTATGCATACATTCTCTGATACTTTCCCTAAGGGTATCACCACATCACAGGTGTGTGTTAGTGTTGGTCCACAGTTCATGCAGTGGGACATGGTGGACATCTTACTGTGGTTTGTCCACATGGCCTTGCATATGGCTTATGTGGAGTGTGTTATGCTGTTATTTGGGTGTCCATGACATAACATGCATTGGCAGTATGTGTGAGACATGGGCCTTTGGCAGGTGCCTGTGGGGCATTAGGTGTTGTTGTAGGCCAGATGTGGCAGGCCGTTGCATTCTGTCAGTCCTATAGTCCCAGACCACCATACGGTATATTCCCCTGGGGTGATGGGGGAGGTGTGATAGTTGTTCAAGCCAATACCTTCTACCAGTCTTGATCAGGTGGTGAGGATGCTGGCAGGGTGCTACCTACAGCTAGGAACGCACCTGCATGGGACACCTGCACTGCATGCTGCAGTCTTCCGCTATTGCTACATACAGGTGGGGTTTTACTGTACCCATTCCTCACAGCAGGGATATTGCCAGAGAGGTTCCTTGTGTGGTGTTTGCATGGCTGGGTGCATGTGTGCTATGGACACTACTTGCATCTGACACACAGATATGCATGGGGCATTACAGTTATGCTGGCATGTGCCGGTACATCAGCTGATTCCCAATACATCAGTCCTACCTTCTTTGTGATCTGCAGGTGTTCAGGCAGAAATCACCGGTATCCCCTACTACAGGTCTAGTTACTGTGATGCATACCTATATGTACAAATCCAAGGGTGTCTCCAGTTCAGAGTGGCATAATATATACTGTATGTCTGGGGTACTTTCCCCTGTGTACTGCCTGTATATCTAGCCCAACAGCCATGCCATGTCAGTCTTTCAGATTGTGATACATATTACCACCATACATTTACAATGGCTTACTGCTAGCATGTGTTATACTGGTGGGGATTGTCTTTGGCACTACAGTCGTGAGGGCTTGTCCCTGTCATCAGCATTAGTGGGCAATGGCCACCAGGTCTTGTCTCAACATGCATACATACTGACCACTCTCACACATTATGAAACACACCATCCTAACACACACAGACCTGCATATTGTGCAAAAGCTACAACCTATCCTGCTACCTTGGCCACCTCAGGGCATCTGTGCTCCACTCATATTAACCTACTCATACATGTTACTGCATTTCTACACAGGATTAGGGGGGCACACCTGAGGGTCACTACATTTCGACACTGGATTGGGGGAAGGTGCAGACCTGTCTGTTTCCACATGTCTACATAGGCATGGGGGGCACACTTGACTGTTACTACATTTCTACATAGGATTGTGAGGGGACACACCTGACTGTTTCTACATTTCTAAACTGGACTGAGGGGCACACCTGACTGTTACTACATTTCTATGCTGGATTGGGGATAGGGCAACACCTGACTGTTTCTACATGTCTACATGGGAATGGGGGGCACAGCTGACTGTTACTGCATTTCTACATAGGGTTGTGGGGGGGCACCTGACTGTTTTTAAATTTCTACACAGGAATAGGGGGGCACACCTGACTGTTACTTCATTTCTACACAGGATTGTGGGGGGCACACCTGACTATTTCTACATGTCTACATGGGATTGTGGGGGGCACACCTGACTATTTCTACATGTCTACATGGGATTGAGGGGGCACACCAGACTGTTACTGCATGTCTACATGGGAGTGGGGGGCACACCTGACTGTTTTTACATTCCTACACAGGATTGGGGGGGGGCACACCTGACTGTTACTACATTTCTACACAGGTTTTGGGGACACACCTGACTATTTCTACATTTCTACACATGATTGGGGGCCACACCTTACTGTTTCTACATGTCTACATAGGATGGGGGGCACACCTATCACTTGCACACATTTGCTATGACTGTACTGGTATGTCAGGTACTCCATTTCATTCCATTCTGTATTCTAACCTATCATACTGACTAGAGGCATATCAGTGTACTACAAGTCTTAGCTTTGGTTGCCCTACATATTAGTGTCTGACTTCCTACCCTTCAGAACTAACATCCCACTGCCTGGCCTGCTGTAGTATGTCTGTGTAGAACTGGGGGGAGGTTACCCATAGGCATCATTCAGAGGCCATAGCACAGGCTGTGTTTGGGTTTGTCTACACCTGTCCTGCTGGCTGAGACTGTTGTTGGGTATGTGAACCTCTCTGACTGGCATGTGTGAGTTATACGGACACACATGTTGCCCAGCACCTTTCCTGCAGTGGGTTTTGTCACCCTTTGTAGTACTGGCTATTATGGTGACTCCAGTATGTGTTATAGATGTCATGGTGCCACTGTGTATGTCTACTATCTTCTGCCATAACATTCAGCCACCCAATTCCCTTCCATGCTCACATCCATACCATAGATACAGATAACAACACATTCTACTCCATCTGGCAATTGGTAGGTTGATTAACCTACCTTGTGGGTGTGCCAGGATTGAGGATGGTGCTGGAGGGTTGCCTATGTTGGATGCACATAGTACACTCCGTATACATGACTGAGCACAGGTAGTGTCATGTTTGGCATCCCTTTTACTATATGTGCGAGCCAGAGAGAGGTGTCATTCCCTGAGTCCCCACTGTGTCAGTGCATGTGCTATGCATTGCCTCTTTGCCAAGGCCAGGGCATACTGGGCATACTGGGCACACCTCCATCTGCCTACTGGGGCAGGCTCAGGTTGTTCCTCCTCTGAGTCACTCTGTGCCTGCACAGGCCTTGGCATTGGTGGGGGGCTGTGTGGCCCGGCCCCATGCTGTTCCTGCTGCAGCTGTTTCCGCAGGATCATATTGTGTATCATGGCACATACCATAACAATTTGAGTACATGTAGCTGGTGAGTACTGCAAGGCTCTACCAGATGTGTCCAGACACTGGAACCATGACTTGAGCATCCCAAACACATGCTCTATTATAAGTCTGGTCTGTACCTGTGCCTCATTATGGCATTCTTGTTCAGGTGTGTGTGCATTTCTGATGGGTGCCATCAGCCATGGCTCCAGTGTGTAACCAGCATCCCCCACTAGTTGACCATAGGGGATGTCACCATTGACAAATCTCTGGTACAGCTGCATCAGATGCCAAATGTGGGAATTGTGATAGCTTCCACTGCAGCCAGCACACACAGTCATTATAACGCCCTGGGCATCGCACATGACCTGGCAGTTGATGGAGGGAAGGCCCCTGTGGTTGATGTAGGCCCTACGCTGATCACCGGGTACTGCTTTGATGCATATGTGCGTTCAGTCTATAGCACCCACTATCTCAGGTATTTTGCTATTTGGTGGAAGAGAAGCATATTGCTGGCCAACACCTCATGGGTGTTGAGGAAATATACGTGCTCACTGGCATGTGCTGACATGGCATCCAGGAACTGGTGGAATACTCTGGATGCTGATGCCTGTGAGATCTGCATGATATCCCCAGTTGAGCTTTGAGAGGTACCTGAGGCTAGTATTCCTAGACCTACATATACCTTGGTATCCACTGGGATGGGTTCCCCTCGGTCAGTTTGATGTGTCAGGCGTGGCTTGCACAGCTCAACAATTTGCTGTGGGAGGTCCATGTCCACCCTATAGCACTCCACTATCTCCAGCTCATGTAGCCCCTAGTAGGTTACCCTGGGTCTGCACACTCTTCTTTGTCTCCTCACTGTAGGTTGATCGGCAGCATTCACATCCTCACCACCCTCAGCCTCTTACACATGTTGTTTTATGTTGCCTGCTGCAGCCCCTATCATTTTGTAGTTTTGTTTGTTAAAAGTTCCCTACTTGTATACACTGGAGGTGTAGAGTATGGAAAAAAACAGATGGGAAGGTGTTTGCGTAGTTTATAGTAGTGTTCTGGGCTGGGCTGGTCTGCTGCCTGTGTAATTGGCTGATTCTGATACATTTCACCTGCCAGCTTTGCTAGTTCTCCTTGTTTACCTTCCTACTGCTGTTTTCCCTTCCCATTGCCTTCCTGTTTAAAACTGGGGGGCGCGCTGTGCAAACAGAGTGCTCAAATGTGTACAGAGCTACTATTTCTTGGTTTAATTTTTTTTTTCCTTTAAAACCCGATACACAGTGTGCACACCCACTTAGGCAATGTAAAGAGTGCTAGGCAGACTCAGACACACCCCCTTACTTAGCTGTGCTTAGCTTGGAGCAAACCTGAGCCACAGGGCTCCAATCCGCTTACAGTATGCCTGACACCCCCTTATGATGTCAGCTAACTCCTAGGCTTGCACCAAGCTATTCCTGCTCTTACACTGTTGGGACCTGACTAGCATGCTGAGGAAAACTGGGATTCACTATCATTCCCCTCATTTGCATAGGATTGCCTGTTAATGCATAGTTACATGTCTCACACTGAGCCTCCCCCCTTAGCAACCACTACTCACTGGCCATGTTGTCTTGTGCCTGTCATTGACTTTAATGGCAGAATAGTGATTTTAGTTAGAATGCTTATTTTAGGTTTATTTTCTTATTTTCACCTCAATCCCATTTGCGTGCCGCTGCCCTACACTTAAACAGCCGAGATCGGCTAAAAAAAATTTGCAGTAGAAACCCAGTGTCTAACACTGCAGAAGAACAATCAAAAATCCTTCATTATTTTTATTTTCAGCTCAGCTGTCAAGTTGCATAAAACTTATACTTGGCCATTGGCAAGCTTCCTGACTGATATGCAACCTTTATTTGGAACTGTCACGGCTCCATTTTGGATTTTGCAGAAATGTATTTGGTTACTAACCGAGTACATTTCTGCAGATTACACTAGTCCTGCACAGCCAGTTTCAAGCTTCCTGGATCGCAAATTCACCTCATTTGCATGGGTTTCTCCTGCAAATGAGGTGATTTGCATACAGGGGGTTAGTCTGTGCAGGACTAGTGCAGGAGCGCTTGTGCATGCCCCTGCAGGCTATTCCTGGATTGCACGGCAGACATATTGCCTGCTAGGCTTGCAGAATCCGGGGGTTACTTCTGCATCTCCCAGTTTGTTCCTATCAATACAAAGGCAATGCCTCTTTATGTTCCTGTTAACATGCTTTTTTCTACCTGTAGTAATCCTGTAATTTAATATGATATGTTAACTGTACATTTCTTCCAATTTGTAGCTAATGGATGTGTAACTTCATTTTTTTTGCTTGCACTGCTCAGCCATTTCTTAAACAGAACTGTCATATACTTCTAACAGGAACAATTTCCATTATGTTTACCAGTTGCTTCTATCTATAAATAAAAATAAACATTTTTAAATGTTATGGTATTTTTAAAGTTTTTATTCATTCAGTCTTTAAAACTAAAAATTTAATGCTTACACTAAGGCACAGCAAATTTGCATTGTCCTGTCTTGTATATGTTGCATAAAAGGTTGTAACAAGCTCCTTCTGATGGCATTGTATGATATAAAATATGATAGGACCATATTCTAAGACTAGTTTTAGAAAATCTAAATAAGGTGCTAGTACCATCATTGCTTCTATTACAGCAACTTACTGATGTGTGGAGGTTGGCATGATAGTTAACGTGTTTTCCTTGCAGACATAAGGTGTGTGGTTTGATTCTCATATGGGGTAATTAACTAGGCATAAAATGGCCTGCAAGGGCAGTCAATATAGTACTAATCTTTGTATGTGTAGGTATTTATTTTGCTTAAAATTAATGACTAACCTTTCTAAGAGTTTCCTTTGATCTACATCAAGGGTAATATAAAAGTTGAATGTATGAATTGGATGCTCTCAGTTATTTATGATTTAACTGAGTAAAGCAGACAGCTGGAGTAGATTGAGAAGAGCTACTCCCAGACTTCAATTAATTGTAAATTACCATGTAGCAAACAAGGGAATAATGAGTACAGAGGGTTACAGTTTATTTCACCAATTTAGCCAAGACGTGTCTAACACTGCAGAAGAACAATCAAAAATCCTTCATTATTTTTATTTTCAGCTCAGCTGTCAAGTTACATAAAACTTACATTTCCATCTCATCTAACTACTCTTCCAACATTATTTAAATGAGCATAATATCATGCACAGTTCATAAATCTGTAGTCCACATCTTTCACAAAACTTTGCTTTACAGCTGATAAATTTAGACTAAACTATATCGTATGCAGCTACCACCACACAAAATGGATTGCAAGCAAATCAACTTCTTTTGAAAGATCTATCTTGGTGCAAGTTATTTCCAGAAATCTCTGGAGACCCAAAGAAGCCTGACTGCTGATTATGCCCGCAGCCCGTTAAGACTCGTTTGTTGATGGTACTGCTGTGCTGTACTCAACTTTTGATATTTCCAATCAGTTCATGTGGAATTGTCGTCATCTATTCTTGAAAATAAGCTGTCTGATAGACCTGTGCATTATGTCTGCCTGTAATGGATTATAATTTCATTCCACTGTAAGGAGATTTGATTATCTCCTACTTCTGTTAATGCCCACAATGCTCTTTAGAGCATTGTGTTATTTTTAAAGCAAAAAAAAAGACATGAACAAAACCATTTTATAACACTGTATATGCAAGCAAGTTTCAATATTCTTAAAGTGTCATTCCAAAAAGGGAATGCTGGATTAGAAGTACTGTGTAGCTTTCCACATGCACGATTTTCAGGCGTAACAGTTTTCTGTAGCATTGCTATATAACTAAAAAGAACTGCCAATGAGAAATCGCTACAAAAAATGCACCGAACAATAACATCATGTCACTGAAACTGCTTTGGAGTCAGATGAACATTTTTGAATTAATCTATAGCACAGATCATGCAGTAATGCATTTTACAGTAAAAGTGAAAAACTAGATACAAGTCTATGTTGCTTGTGTTTGTGTGAATGAGAGGATGCAATGGGGTGTTTAGCCATGGACACAGTGATGTAATTCTATCCATCATCTATCATATATTAACTGTAAACTTTATTTTAACATCTCATATGAAGTGATGCATCTGCAAGGGGTATAATAACTTCTTTGTTGTATATGCTAATTTATTATATAAGATTAATACATCTGAAAACTAACAAGATGCATGTACAAAGGTTTTGAGTCACATCATAGCAATAAATATTACATCCTTGAAGCAAAAAATATAAAGTGATGCTATCAAACCACTGAAGGACAGAGTAAATCATGCAAAACTGTTTGCAGATAACAAAAGGTTAGGCTCCAGGCTACTGTCCAGAACAAACACATTCAAAAAGCAAACAGAGTGGTTTTGTTTAGCTTTCCTCCATTTCAGATGTAAAGGTTGGTTATGGTCATACCATTATGGCTGTCTGCATTTCGGATGAGGGCAGAAGTAGGATTGAGATTCTTAACATCCCAAAATATTTACCACGGGAATGTTTGAAAATAGCTCCACTAAATTCATTTCACCCAGCTTTTGCCTGTGGAACTGCTTTAATTAGATGTATTTAAAACAAGTCAATGTGCAACCATATTTCCGTGAACACTTTCCCAAGGATATTGTATATAGTATTAAGAATAAATAAATAAATAAATAAACAGTACCAGTAAAGACAAAACACAAAATTTTCTTCTTTGGGATAAATCTCCTGAAATATCTACTTAGAATGACCAACTTTGTATTTGCAATATTTTGTAAGTAAACAGTTTTCTTTTAGGCTAACATTTGTATTTATTTACTGCATTTCATATTATGCCACATTTGTCACAGCTTTTGTCTTGGGTTTTAGGAGCCTTTCAAATGCCACCCCCCACTTCCACTTAATTTTCAGACTTAAGTAACATTGTACTGGCTATCTTTTATCATTACAAATTATTTTTTTGGTTTTATTCTAGTTTTTTTTAATTGTATTTTACCTCCCAAATTCTCCGAACCTAACCACTGCTATAAATTTACCAAGGCATCACTTTTACTTATTATGGGCCCACATTTGCGATATCAGTTTACTTTATTTCAGCAACTGGGTCACATGATATCAGGTTAGTTTATGTCAGTTCAAATTGAATCAAAGTATCTTTATCACCAAACTCTCAGTCAATGTTATTGTTACACTCTACTTTCTCTTCTAATCAAATCCCCTAAACCCTACTGTTTACATGTATATATCCTGTTTCTTCCCCCACCCTCTCCCCATTTCCCCAGTGTATGTCCACTTATAGAACTTCTTATCTATTACCCATCCCATTGTATCACACCCAAATATCTCTTATCCTTAGTACCTCCAGGCTATTAATGTGAGCAACAGCTGTCTTCCACATTCTGAAATATCCACTTCTGTCCAATTTTCCTATCAGCTCCTTATCAGAAGTGTAAGACCAGATACTGTGAATCCTTTCACTTTAAAAAACTACAACTAATATAATAACTACTAATAAAAAGTAAATAAGCAGATTCCAAAACGTCAAACTTGCTGTTATACCTCCCATTCCTTAACTACTTTCTCCCAATGTACCTAATCCATTTATATTCCCCAAATATGTACATCATTCCAGCCTTTTCCCCAACTCTCCAACATTCCCTCTGTGCCCATGTCCCATTCCATCCATAATCTTTTTCGGACAATAATATATAGTGTCCATATCATTTGGTCACATACTATACAGAGACTTGCTTAGTCCCACACTTTCTTCCAGTCCATTCATACCACTTAACCTTTCTCCTTTTTCCCCCTTAATCATTGTATCCCTCCCTGCTTTTTTCTCATTACTTCTTTCTGTACTATCCATCACAAATTCCTCCGAATCCAGTACACTTCAAGATTGAGTTCCCTACTCCTCCCCTTTCCATTTTCTTCCTGCCTTCTACTGTTTCTTTATCACTATCCCCAGCCTGCACTATTCTTCCACTTTTACAAACATTCTGTATTTGCCCATATTCACTACAGCAGTCTTATAATTCTGAACATCACAATTATAAATGTGAAATGCATCAAATCTTATTGACTTGTTATCAGTTCAAAAAAGAAAGCTTGCTCTTCCCTTATTAATTACCCTCCTTGCATTCCATATTCCAGTTCCTATTTTACTATTCAACTCCTCCTGTTTCCACCTTTTAAACATCATTTCCACAAATAACCTGCATAATTGCAAGTCGAGTCATTCTATAATCACAGACAGCATTAAGATACCCCCCTCATTCTTTATCTCACCCCAAAATGCATTTTTTTAAATCTACTAACATCTTAATTTGGACAATAAATATTGCTTCTCTTTCATAAGCTTCTATCTATCTATCATCTATCTATCTGTCTGTCTGTCTGCCTGTCTATCTATCTATCTATCTATCTATCTATCTATCTATCTATCATCTATCTGTCTATCATCATCATCATCATCATCATCATCATTATCAACCCCCACTTTTTCCAATTTTCTACATGGGTTGGGGTGATTCAATGCCAAATTCCTGTCTTTTTTGAAACTCATGTATTTCTGTCATAGATCTTCTCTCAAACAACCTATCTACCTCTTTTCTGGATGCTCTCATTTCCACTTGCCTTCTTCCTGTTTGTCCCAAATCTTCTTCATCAGATTTTCTTCCTATTTTCCACACATGTGCCAAAATCACAGTTATCTGTTCTCTTTGATCTTTCCTGCAACTGGAGCTACTTTGGCTTCTGCTCTTATGTCCTCATTTCTTCATCTGTCCCACAGTGTGCAGCCTACCACAAGTCTCAGGCACTTCATTTCCATCCATTCTAGCTTTCTCATCTGCTCTGTATTTACTGCCAAGGTTTCTGTACCATACAGTAGTACTGGCTGCTCCACTGTTTTGTACACCTTAGTTTTCAGCTTCTTTGGCATTCTTCTGTCATACACTACACATGACACTGTGCAAGTTGGCTGCAGCACATCTGATTCTAACTTTGACTCCCTTCCTAGACACTTAAAGCTGTTAACTTGTTCCACCTTCTTCCTTATATCTCAGTTCTGAGCTTTTTCTGATTTCCCCAGTTTACTGCCATTACCAATGTCATCCCAATGTCATCCCATGTGCCTTCAGTTTTGTATTCTATTCCCCTATTCTTTGTTGAAGTTCTTGCTCTGAGTATGGCTGTAATAACACATCTTCTGCATAGAGGAACTTTGCTGTTCTGTCCCCACTAACCTTTTTGCTAATGCAATTCATCACCAGCGTGGACAATAGTGGAGTCAGAGCTGAACTTACTTGCACACACACACTCCCACTGGAAACCTTTCTGTGAGACCAAACACTGTTTGTACTTGAGTCATTGGGCCCTTGTACATAAACTGCACTAATTCTGCCAATGTTTCTGGAACTTCAAACCACTGCAGGACTGCTCAGCTTTCTTGGGACCTTGTCATATTCTTTCTTGAAGTCTAAGAATGCTCTGTCCTCATCTCTCACTTCTTCTCAACTGTCTGTCTCACTGCAAACATTGGGTCAGTCATGCTGCATCCTGGTCAGAATCCAAATGGCTCATCTCCCATCTCACTTTCTACTACTCTGCATATCAGTTTATTAATCACTTTCTCCAGAACTTTCACATAATGTGACAGGAGCTTAATATTTATGTACTGCCCATAGTTGTGGATGTCCCCTTTGTTCTTGTAAACTGACATGAGTATGCTTATTCTCCAGTCATCTGGGGATACACCTTTCTCTCAACACTGCTATGAGTATGCTCAGGATCCCATTCTCCCCTATCTCACCCAGCATCTTTATCATATCTACTGTGATCTCATCTGAGCCTGCTGCTTTCCCTGACTTCATTTTCCTTAGTGCTGTTCTTACATCTTCTATGAGGGGCAGTTCTTCTCTCATTGTAAGCTGTATCTGTGGCAGTACAGCTTCTGTGGGGTTTTCTTCATCCGGAAGCTGCTGAAAGTACTCCTTCCATCTGCCTTTGATGTTCTGTGGACAGGTGAGCAGGTTGTAGCTGGCATCCCTTATGAAGGATATCCAGGTATCTTCTTTAACTTTCTGTCTTTGCCTTGCAACCTGATATAGTTTCTTTGTGCCAACTACTGAGTCACTTTCCAGAAGCTAGTTTAGTGCCTGCTAGTCTGATGCCCTGTTCTTTACTATTGCAACTCCTTTCTTAGTCTGTTTGTTAGACAACCAGTATTCCTTCCTAACCTGGTTCCTGTACTCCTTCTTTCTTTTGATGACTTCCTGGACTTCTGCATTCTAACACCAGCTTTCCTTATATACCTTATTTCCATATCTGAAGAGGCCACATATCTGTTTTGTAGTCCTCACACATGCTGTTTTGAGGTGCTACCATTCTTCTTCAACTCCACCTATTTCCTCCTCTTCTTGAGGTGCAAGATCCCTGAGTAATTCCTTAAACTGTTATACTTTCTCTCCAGTCAACTTCCAGGTCTTTAGCCTGGTGTCTGCTGACCTTAGAGCATTTTCTAACCACTGGTTGCAGCTGATTGTGGCAACCAATATTTTATGCCGTGGGCCGACTGTTTCACTGTGGAAGAGTTTGAAATCTGTGATTCTACCCCAGTGCCCTTTCCTTGCTAAGAGGAAGTCTACCTGAGTTGCATGCTGGACACTTTTGCATGTGATCTTGTGACTTTTTCTCTTTCTGAGCCATGTGTTGGCAACTATCAAGCCATTTGTCAGAAAGAAGTCTAGAATAGCCTCTCCTTCTTTATTCCTATTGCTCCACCCATGTGGACCCAGGAAGTCCTCATATCTTGTTTTGTCTATCCAGATATGTGCATTCTAAGTCACCCATTATCAACACTAGTTCATGTTGTCCTACTTTATCAAGTAGGTCCTGCAACTGCTTTCTGAATGTACTCTTCTCTTCACTGTCACAACCCTGCCCTGGAGCATAGGTTGAGATTATGATTACTGCCCTACGATTAGGTTAAAGTTTGATTGCCATGAGTCTATCACTAATTTGATGACATCCTTCACTGCTTTCTGTAGCCTTTCTCTCACCACAATTCCCACATCAATTCTAGCCTGTCCTCCTCCTGAGTAGTAGACTCTGGATCCCACACCATGTGGCTTTTCTGCAATGCCATTCCATGTTGTCTCTTGGATATATAGGATGCCAAGCCTCCTCCAAGCTCTGTCATATCAGTGAACCTACAATGAGTATGGCAATTCTTTGCTCATGTTTGCCAGGTTGATTGGTTTTATGGTCAGCTTTTGCTGAACAGAGCTATCCCACGTAACCAAGGATGGGCAACTGGATGCCAGCCAATAGCTTATAGACCCAGGGATACTGGGCTTTATACTGGGCACACAATAGCCAATAGATACATACATACTTTACACAGAGTGCCATGACTTGTGGTCTGTGATCCATATTCTCCTATCCTGAAGATACTGCACACCACAATAGATGCCCAAATTGGTAGATTATCCAACTCATCCCCTATAGGGCACCATACAGAGGTTGTGTTGCTGCCCACAGCTCCATTCATTGGTGAGTTTGAGATGAAAACACTCAGCATGTTTTTCAGAGGTGAGAGAAAGCCCAAAGAAACACAGGGAGAACATGCAAACAGGCATTGGCTGGAGGTCAGGATGGAACCGTGTACTTTGTGCATGGAAGGCGAACACCTTAACCATTGGACAAGGGTTAGGATGGAATCTTGTACCTTATGCATGGGAGGTGAAGACCTTAACCATTATGCTAACTGGTCTCTTAAGCGTCCATCTATCTTCTCTTCACAAACTGTCCACCACCTATTTTGCACTCTTCTTTATCTTCCATTCTGTAATCATTAAAAGTTGACCATTATAATGCTAATAATACCCACTGATTAACCAGATAGGCCCACTGAACACACAGTCCATTTTCAGGGGAAAGCTGGGAGCAATATCTAGTTAAGCTGCTTACTCTGTCTTCCACAGTAGATAAATAAGAGCTCAGGAATTAAACTCTGTATCACAGGAACTACAGCTGACTGCATTAACCCTCTGCAGCAACTGCCAATTATCATGAAATCTCCTCCCAAATACTTATTAATTTGAATACTTTACATACCTAGAAAGGACTATGTCTCCAAAAATGGTTCTGCATATTCTCAAAAAAAGTTTAGAACTATACTGGAATGCATTTTTATAAAATACTCTTAGATTATGCTATTAGCTTTACAGACAAAAATGTAGCTGCATATTTTTATTTCAAGAAAAATGCTTCAATGCAAATTTTTATTTTAAAAAAAGAATTCAAGAAAAGAGAAGGTTTCATTTTCTTACAGAACTTGCATAACAGAAAAAAATCATTAAAACTTAGATGTTCTAAGGAGGCTGAGTATAGGTACAGCTCCATATGGAAGATAAGAATTCATGTAGAAAAGTTTTGAAGTAGGCAGGATTCTGGGTGTGACGTCCCCACACTGGATCAGTAATCGAGGAGCCTAAATCCTCACCACTGACACTGGAGAGGTATGTTCACTTGGAATACAAATGGATACACTCAGTATTTTCTGATGCAGCTCTGTGCACCAAGTACAATTTCCCCTTAAGAGCACACAGGGAACACACTCAGCCCGAGTTTCTATTATCTGTCTCCCTCCAAGTCACCAGTAAGACTCCCCACTGGTACAGCTGTAGAGGTAAGTCCTCAGCTGAATGCCCAAGCCAAGTCCTCCAGTGTCCTATCTATGAAACCAGTGCTTTGTGTCCCTGCTCCAAGTAGCTGACAGACAGATAGACACACATACACACACACACACACACACACACACACACACACACACACACACACACACACACACACACACACATATACACACACACAGTGAGATTTGATTTTTCATGCACACATACTTGGGAAAGGCTGGCACAGATTTATCTGCTGTTCCCCCTTCTGCCCAGAGTATAAGGTAGTTATCTCTGCCACCAGACACTCCACAATCAACTACTCTAAGGCCCTTAACAAAGTGTGCCCAATTATACTGTGTAACATTAATACTGATACAAATGGTAGTAGCTGGCCAAGACAGCTAGGCCTTCAGGAGTGCCCCACACAGTGTCACCAAATAAATATAAGCACTGTCAAAGGTTAAATACTTTCTAAAAGGACTAGCCATATTAAAAGTTTTAAATATATTTAATAATAAATAATAAAAGTATATGAAAATACCGAATATATATTTGCAGTAAACCACAGAGTTAAAATCACAGGAAATATTAAAAATAATGATGGACAGACTCAGACAAATAAAGAAAAACAGTATCTAAACTAAGCTTCGCTATATTTGCCTGACTGAATCTAGGAGAATTATTATTCCCTACTTACTTAATAGAACAAAGCAGATGATGTGGTGAATAGTCCTTTTTGTCAGGCCCAAGACAGAATACTCAATACTGACAGATTTATCTTTGTAATATCTAAAATTTCCAAGATGGCTGGCAGAATGACCTCATCTGATCACCTGAATCTAGGTTCTCACACTATTTCCCTTTGAAGCTTGAGACAGGATGTTAGCATAGATGTGATAAGATGTATATCTAAAGTTTTGCTAATGTTTATGGCAGTGCCTGTGGCTTCCTCTGCTTTTTACTGAGATAATGAATAAAGGCTTCTTCCAGACATGCCATGTCCAGTCCTATTCAGAGATGTGAGATAACACTTCCATGGCTCAACAGGTGGTCAAATTTACAGTATTTTTTTAAAGTAATAAGTTAGCTAGCTATTTAACCCCTTCTCTTCCAGTGTCTTTGCTAACATATATACATCCAGTCTCACATGTATATTCTTTCTCTGTCCAGCAGGACCCACTGTTGACACATTTTTTTAACATTAGCAAATTTACAAACTCATTTTGATTTTCAAATACTATACAGTTCTTATTCATTTGTAACATAAGCATTTGTGCCAATATTTTTGATATTCAAATACCATACAGTTCTAATACATTTGTAATACAAGCATCTTGTATAACTTAGTTTGATATTCAATGGATATATCATTCTTTTCAGAACTCCAGTGGCTATGCTGGCACTAGCCCATATCATCACACTGGGTTTTTCTAATGGCTGAAGGTAAAGCATTCCAAATTTTGGATAAAAGGCAAGATAAAAAAGCTGAGAGGAATGACGATTTGGTTTGTAAACCTGCAAAAGTTGATGATTCTCAGATCTAAGGGGCCTCTTAGGGAGGTAGTAAGTCATAACTGAGTTTAGGTCAGGACACTTAAAAGGTTTAAAGGTCAGTTTCTGAGTTGTAGTTAGTTCTAGGTAGATGAGGTAGTTTGGTAATTCCAGCCATTTTAAGATTTTAGAGTTTGTCGTGAATTTGGCAATTTTGTTATAACAAGTCTCGAGCTTGGCCTTTAGTGTAGTTTGAAGGTTGGTATGTAGAGGGGTGTCATACATGAGAGAAGGCAGTAGGTAAGTGGAGGCAAGGGTTTGTTTAGTGGAGGGGATGAGGAAGATGTTGTGCCGATATAGGATTCCTAGTTTCTGATGTGTTTTTTTTGGATGTTGTATTGTAAATGAAAATCAGATTTTAGGTGTTCATCTATAGTGACTCCTAGAAGTTTTGTGTGGCTAACAATTTCTGTTTGTGCTTTACTGTGAGAGTAGATATTGAACACGGTTTTATCTAACAGGGTTGATTTCTTAGGGGTATATGATCTTGTATTTATTTGGGTTAAGGTCTAAGTAATTATTATACATCCAGGATTCAGTAGTGGAAAAGGCTTTTTGAGTTTTGAGTTGGAGTTCAGAAATAGAGTCAGCCGAACAGACAAAGAGTTGAGTCATCCATATTTTGAATAAGAGATCTGTGGGTCACAGATGAGTGGAAATTATTAATGAAAATGTTGAATAGGAGCAGACCAAGTATGGAACCTTGAGGAACTCCAGTAGTAGTATTAAGATAAGGAAAAATAGAGTTTTGCCATTTGACAGCCTGCTGTCTGTCCTTTAAATAGCTAGAGAAACAGATGAGAGTGGTGGGGGAAAGTCTAATGTTTGAGAGTTGTGAATGTAGTAAGGGGTGGGAAACAGTATTAAAAACCTTGGATAGATCTAAGAAGAGGGTAGATACTATTATCCTAGCATCATGAGCTCTGTCAACAGTATCCAAGAAATATATGAAGACAGTTGTAGTGCTATGGCCAGCTTTGAATCTGTTATGCATAGGAGAGGTGGTTATGAAGCAGATAGTGCATCAGCTGAATGTGAATGCACTTTTACAAGATCTTGGAGATAGGAGAAAGAATAGCAACAGGATAAAAGTTGGTGATATCTATGTTTTTGCCACCTTTATAAAGAGGGAGAACGAATGCCTTTTTCCATAGTTTGGGCACATAGGATTTCTGAATGGATCTACTCATAAGGATGGTTATAGGGAATGCAGTGGCTTTGGCAGCAAACTTTAAAAATATGGGCATATATTGTCAGGTGTGTCAGAGCAGGGTTTGAGTTTTAGGAGTAGTCTTTTTATAGTTGTGATAGAAATGGAATTAAGAGTGGATTTGGGAGTAGAAGGGATGTTGGGCTCATAGGTGTTTAGGGTGCATGTAGAGATAGGGAAGATAGTGGAAGTGTCTGATGGAGCAGCATTACTTGTGCTGTCTCCAGCATGGGGAAAGGTAGCAGTAATGTCAGCTACAGAATTTATAAAGAAAGAGTTAAATAGAGAGACTATTTCTTGAGATGATTTGCTGGGATGTGGACATGGATTGTTTTTGTGCCAGGGTTCAGGAGTGATGTGATGGATTTCAATAATTTTGGGGTGTTATTGCTTATGGTTAGGCTGCAGTTTAGAATTGTAGGCATATTTATCCTTGTGAGCTGTTTTTTTGTCTGATTACAAAGATTTTTGAAATTTATCAGATCATGCTGGTTTCTATTAGCTTGATACTGTTTCCATAGTTTATCTCTGGAGTGCATCAGATCTCTTGCAGGCTTGGTCTGCCATGGGGCACAGTTTGTTTTGATTCTTTTCAAGCAGATGGGTGCAAGGCTGTTTAGTTTGTTCAGGAATATAGTATTAAAATAGTTGACAGAATTGTCAAGTGCGTTGTCAAATGTGCCAGTTAATCTTTTTCAGGGTATTGACAAAGGTAAGAGGATTGAAGGCAGTTAGGTTTTTTATTTGTTTATAATGGTGTTGATTTTAGTAGGAGGAAGAGGTGCAGCAGATAAATGTGGGGACGTGGTCACTCAGCGTGCCTGGGAGGGTACCTGCTTCAGATATTTTATTGGGGTTAGAGACAAGATTCCAATCTAGGATGGATCCTGAAGAGTTATCCTTATTTGGTTTGGTTATTAATGATCTGTGTGAAGTTGAATAGATTAATATTACAGGCAGGGTGTAGGAGCTGAGGTTTAGCCAGTTGATATTTACATCACCTAGGATGACACTTTCAGTTCTGATATTAGTAGATATCCAGACAAGGATTTCTTCTAATTGTACATTGTTTCCAGGGTGTAAGTAGAGAACTATGATACACATATTTTTGCAGTTGTTTATTTTTAGGAAAGGAATCAGAAGTTTGGCATTAGCGAATTGGGGAACAGCATTTGAATAAGGAACTAAGTTAAAGGTGTTAGGAAAAATTAGTGCTATGCCAACACCTTTTTATAGACCTATCAGATCTTTTTGTTTGAAAGCCTGGGAGGAGAAATTCAGAATCTTTAATGTGGGGATTTAGTCAGGTCTCTTTTATGTCAATAATGTCTAGTTGATTGTGGACAATCCAGGCATGATAATGCTGGAACACTCCTGTACAATTCTTTCTTTATGCACATTCCAAACCTTAACCTGCACTGTAATCTAGCTCACTGTATCTGCAGATAAGACATCAGAACAGGTGTAAAGGATATGCCTTCTCATAAGATCATGACTCCAATAGGAGCTATGAGGTTTTTTGTTCCTGAATAGGGTGTGGATTTTAGCCTCAGAACTGGAAGTGCAGATAGCAGAAATAAGAAGGCTGAATGAATGTTCATGTTGAAGTAGTTCTAATGCTGTTCTTCTAGCTGCTAGTGTTGCCCTATAACCCAGCACCAAAACTGAACTCCATTTGTCCTACCCTTCTGACTGCTGTACTCCTCAGAAGTTTTTGTCAGTCAAGCATCATTATTCACATTGCTTAAGTCCATTCTTTGATCATACAAGCTTTCAAGAAACTCGATTTCTGTGATTCCCAGTTTATATGCTGTACTTCCAATAAATACATATGGTTTCATTTCAGCTAGTCCATGCTTACTCATTTTCTTTTATTGCTCAGATATGACTGGCTGTGTCTAAACTTGCTGTCTGATTTTTTGCATGTTACATATTGTAGTAATTCATAAGCAAGGCTTGAAATGTTTACTATTTGTTAACTCCAAGTAAAAAACCTTTAAAAGAAGGCACAAAAAGTAATTTTTTTCAGTGAAGGATCACCCTGTTTGTGAGATAAAACAACTAACAAGTTAAAATATGTAAGAAAGGGCATGTCCCCCTGCAAAAATGTTTGATAAAGTGTTTTCCTTCTACTTTTCCTCAAAACTCATCATTACTTATGTGCATGTGTTTTGATCATTTACTTACTCATGTTAGTGAGTTTTCTTATGTCATAACTGAGGACCATGTATAAAGTTGATCAGATATAGCAGCATACCTCTCAACTTGGAAACATCAAAAATCTGAACAAAGGCCCATGAAAAATAGGTACAAATCTGTACACCGATTAACATAAAATTTGCATACATAATTCGGTAACCCCATCCACTCCAATGGAATTGTGGGATACCAAATTTCAACTGCAAACTGAAGAACAGAACCAAAATATGGTCCCGACCCAGACCCTGTAGTAAATGGTAACCTTTTTTTTTTAAATGTGTAGCAATGATGTTCACTGGGAAGGGAGAAGATTATGAACCTTAGGATTTTGTTTTTGGTGACTTGCAATATGTGGGTTTTGTGGTAAAAGTAGGGCATTTAATGGTAGGCAATATTCTAATCTTAGCAAAAGAATATTATAGTTTGCTAGTACCTCCAAAAGTCATTCTATATGACCCACTGATCAGTGGCATAGCTAGAGTTTGTGGTTTGTGCCACTTGGGGCTGTCTTTCAGTTTGCTGCCCCCCCTCACAAAATCATGGTCGAATGGGGCCCCCATACACAGTCCTCCCCTCTACAACCATTCCAATGTCCCATTACTTGGCTATTTTGCCCCATTTACCATAAACACTGAAATGTGCATACTGCATTACTTCTACAATGATTATATGGATTTAATTTAAAACTTGTAGTTTATTACAACCAGGGTTTGAGTCTGGGTAGTCTTAACTACCAGGTATACCTAACTGGGACATTGTATACACACACACACACACACACACACACACACACACACACACACACACACACACACACACACACACACACACACACCTGAGCCCCTTACACTTGATTAAAAACAGCAAGTTGTAAACATCAATGCATAAAACTTCTCGTAGTTCAAACTAATAACAGCTCACTTAGTACATGCAGTACACACTCTCCAATTAAGCCCTTTGCAAAGGAGCTAGCAGAATGCAAGAAAAAATACTGGACTATTTGTATTTGTGTACTTAACAGCAGTAAAGACTTATATAAAAAACTCTCTCGACTGAACTACAAACTAATAACAGCTCTCACAGTTTCACTTAATTACAAAAGAACTAACACAATGCAAGAAAAAAAACAGCGGACCATTGGAATTTATGATTTTGTGCTCTTAACACAGCAGTGCAAACTTGCATAAAAACCTCTCGTCTGAACTACAAATTAACAACAGCTCTCACAGTCTCACTTAATTGCAAAGGAACTAGCAGAATGCAAGAAAAAAAATACCGGACCATTTGTATTTGTGATTTTGTGCCCTTAATAACACAGCAGAGCAGACTTGCATAAAAAACTCTCATCTGAACTATAAATTATTAACAGCTCTCACAGACTCACTTAATTGCAAAGGAACCTGTAGACTGTAAGAAAAAAAAAATACCGGACCATTTGTATTTATGATTTTTGTGCCCGTAATAACACAGAACAGACTTGCATAAAAAACCTCCTGTCTGAACTACAAACTAATAACAGCTCTCACAGTCTCACTTAATTGCAAAGGAACTAGCAGAATCCATTTCTATTTATGCTCTTAATAACAGCAGTAGGTCTGCTACACACAGACTTGCAGTACATAAAAAAACCTCTCGGAGTCGTCTGAACTACAAACTAATTAACAGCTCTCTCTTAATAACTGCAGTACACACTCATTACAACTAAGCCATTTGCAAAGGAACTAGCAGGGACCAGGGTATAGACAGTACACCCGAAAAAACTCTCTCTCTCATTGTACATAATATACATGTAACGATGTAAGCACAGTTCAAAGAAAACATTAGTGCTAGAATATTACTGGACCATTTGTAAGATGGTAAGCGCTAAACGGTCTTGTACAGAATATACATGTAACCACAGTTCAAATCAAAGTAAACATCAATACTACAAAAATACCAGACCGAGACCGTTCCTAAGAACTAAACAGTCTTTTATTTTTTTGCCTTACTGGAGCCGGGGAAGAAAGAACTGCTGCCGTGGTTAAATTAAATTAAGTAATAACTGAATTCTGTCTACAAGAACTGGTTTATTTTGGCAGGAGTCAATGCCATAACAAAGAGAGTAGGGGAAGCCCCTGTGGTAGTGTATAGAAAGGACACCAGTGTTAAAAATATCTTAGAGAGGAGGAAAGGTGTCAATATGGCTGGAGCATTAGGGAGAATGTCCAAATACAAGCAGTATACTCACTGCAAGTATATTTTGGAAGGTGACAGTGTTTTTCTTAACAGATATGGATGGGTGAAATTTCAGTATAAGTACAACTGTAGCAGTAAGAATGTCATATATGCTGGTATTTGTCAGAAGGGTGCCTGTTTTTATATAGGCAAGACCAAAAATGCCTTTCGTACACGTATTTACCAGCATTTATATGACATTAGGAAAATGAACCTAAAAAATTCACTGGCCAAGCACATCAATACCCACCCAGGTCACAATTTTAAATTTACAGTTCTTGAACAGCTGACTATGGATGAGAGAGGAGGTCCTATGGATTACTGGCTTGAATACAAAGAACTGTTATGGAAATTAAGGGTCAACGCCAATATTTTTCCAGGGTTGAATGAAATGGTTTCAATAACCAGCTTTTTGAAGTTAAAAGCTGATTTTTTTAATCTAATTGCTGCTTTTTCATCTAATTGTTGATTTTTTATTCAATTGTTCACTTTATGATTTTTTGTCAAAATACTAAGTTTAAAGTACATGTTGAATCATGTTTTATAGTTAGTTTGTTTTTATCTTGCATGTATAATTGTGGAGCAAACAGGGAGTCTGTACCTTTAAATGCCTATGATGTTTTTTATAAATTGGTTTGTAATGTGTTTGTAATGAGTATTTAAGGAGTGGGGTGGAGGCACTCTGTTTTTTCTGAAGAAGTCAACTGTAATCTGTGACGATGCGCTTAAGAATAAATTTTATCCTTGTTTCTTGTAACACCAGCCTGCTTTGTGATTTCTCAGTTTGTGTTACTTGGTTGGACATTTATCATCATCAGTGTTCAACCTACTTATTCATAGGAATTGTGCCTTGACTGTTTGTCAAAAAACATGTTTTGCATGCATACTTTTAATGTGTGTATATTAATTTACCTGAATTTCTTTGTTATGCACACAAGTTTTCAAGACACCAGAGTTGTTTGACAACTGCACAATGAGGTATGATATTTCATTATTAGAAAAATTCATTGTGAACCTCAAAAAGGGTGTAGTGCAATTTATATATTCAACAAAATTCATTAAAAGTTTATTTCCCTTCCAAATCAGAAAACAATCATCTACAAAACATTGATAGAATAAAATGTTGCCCTTATATGGGTTCTTATCATGATAAATAAATTCACTTTTCCATTGATTTAATGTAATATTAGCATATGTATTGGCCATGGGCGTACCCATGGCCACTCCAGATGTTTGCAAGTATGGTTTTCCATCAAATAAAAAAATATTTTTAGTCAATACTATCCCAATTAGACTACATATGTTCTCTATAGATCTGCCATTCATGTTTCAGTTTTTACACAAAAATTCACGTATTGCATTAATGCATACACATTCATGATTACTGTAAAAAGGAACTAATATCAAGTGTAACCATCAAAAAATCCATTACATTATTACTCTTATACCATTGATATAACTTAGATAAGAAGTCCCCTCTATCCTTTATGTAGCTTTGACATAATGGTAGATATTTACTCAGAACGCCTTGTATGTAAATAGAAAGGGGCAGGGGTGGCTCGTGCTATAGAACTGCAGGACTGTAGCACCCCACCTAGTAGAAAAGAAAGAAGAAAATAAAAAAAAAAACTCATGAGTCCTGGAACTCCACGCATGCGTGCATGGAGTTCCTGGTACTCACAGAACTCCAGACTGCTGTGTTAGGCAGTCCGGATAGGGGAGAAAGGCATCTCTGCCCTGCAGCCCAGATGTCTGTGTGGTGATGACCACACAGAAGAGAAGAAAACTGGACTGTGTCATCTGCAGGCTGGAGGCTCCAGCCTACTCTCACGGGGAAACCAGCCAGCCAAACCAGAAACCAGCCATTAGCTTGCGCAGGCTAAGGAGAAGACTGGATAAGATTGGCTGCCTAGCAGGACCGACTGAGGAGCTTTTTTAGCCACTACCTACTGAAGACTGGATTAGCTTGCTTCAGGGGACTGAGGAGTGTTTAGAGAAGACTGGATTAGTTTGCTGCAGGTAGTGTGTGTGTGTGTGTGTGTGTGTGTGTGTGTGTGTGTGTGTGTGTGTGTGTGTGTGTGTGTGTGTGTGTGTGTGTGTGTGTGTGTGTGTGTGTGTGTGTGTGTGTGTGTGTGTGTGTGTGTGTGTGTGTGTGTGTACGCACGCATGTGCAGAGCAGTGTTCAGGTAGAAATGATGACACAGAGAGTCAAGAATCTAATGAAAAAGCATAGTACTAGTGGCAAATCAGACTTCCATTTGTCCATGTTGGAATATACGAATACTTTGTTAAAAGAAAGAGAAATGTAGCCAGCAAAGTTAATCATGATTAGGAACTTAATAGCAAATTCATGCCTGTCACTACTTTGCTAATTCCAGAACGTAAAAATAATTTTGTTCAATTCCTTATGTCAAATCACAAAGGGCAGAGACGATATTATGAATCACAAAACAATTCAGTATAGGGGATACTACCTCACAAAAAATATTTAAAAGAAAGTGTGATAAATTAAAAAAAGATATGCGACAATATCAGGAAGGTAGTATGTATAATTGGAATAAGAAGACCAGCTACGTGAGAATGGATAAGTATAAGGGGGAGACAGCAGGTGTAGTTAATTACAATAGGAATAATCAGCAGAACATCAATAGGCCTTTTTTAACACAGGAATATCAATGGGAAGAACCTCAAGGGAGGAATATGACTGGCCGGTGGAAACACCAGCATCAGCCTTACAGGAATTACAGAGCCAATTGGTAGAAAGCCATAAGTATCCCATTGTCAAGTATAATGAAATTCAATATAGGCAAAATGACTTTTTTATTTATAATTATACTTCACATAGTATAACTGATACGCATTTTGCGTTATTCAGGAAGGGGATGAAGTTCATTCCCCGTACTAGATTTAATATTGTTGATAATATTATACAATTCAAGTTATACTTGAGAAAATTGAATTTGTCAGTATATTTTCATGGTGCTGGGAAAAGGACTGTATCTACTCCTTTGTATAAGAAAAGTGTCTTTACCCCCCATTTACATCCCACTTTGGGTAGTTTTGAAAAGGTGGTTTTAGACCAGTTATATAGATATAGGAACAACAGACAACATTCTTTTATGTACAATATGAGTAAGGATGAATATAAGCTGATGTGTGAATTGTGTGATGACCCCAATATTAGAATAATGCAACCCGATAAAGGGGGTGGGGTTGTCTTATATGAGACTACTGATTATAAGAATGAAATTCAATCAATATTACAAGACACTGAACAATATAGCAATAACCCACGGCTGGGTGTGGGTAATGCTAAATTTACCCACGGTTGGCGTGGTTTGGTCCCGAGGTAAGCCGAGGACCAAACAAAGCCAACCGTGGGTAAATTTAGCATTACCCACACCCAGAAGTGGTTATTATTATATGACATTATTTAAGAAAAGAAACTATTACTTTTCTTAAATAATGGCATAGTATAATGCCTGTTTACTGCCCTTCCGCAGATGTCTGGCATCCGGCAGTTCTGATGTACTGCGCCTGCGCAGTACATCAGAGTTGTGAGCAAAACGGAAGCAAGATCTCCGTTGCTTTTGTGTTCGCTATGTTCAATGAGTTTAACATAGCGAGACAGTTTAAAATAAGCAACGGACATCTCCGTTGCTTATTTTAACTGTCTCGCTATGTTAAACTCATTTAACATAGCGAACATAAAAAGCAACGGAGATCTTGCTTTCTCGTTGCTAAACACTGTCTCGCTATGTTAAATGGGTTTAACATAGCGAGACAGTTTAAAATAAGCAACGGAGATCTCCGTTGCTTATTTTAAACTGTCTCGCTATGTTAAACCCATTTAACATAGCGAGATGTTCATCGAAGTTATACTAATGGAAAAAAGTCTGAGCGACCGGACCTTTTTCCATTAGTATAACTCGATTTACAACGGGCACGCTGGCCAATCAGCATGCACGTTTTGGGGGGATCATGGTATAATATGAAGTATCCTCTATCAATGAGGTAAATATAGCCTATAGAAGAATAGATGCCCAGCTTGAAGAATTTATGATAGAAAATAGGATAGACCATGAACTATACCAATTTTTAAAGGTGGAATATCCCATTATAGCCATCATTGTAGGCGTACCCAAAATACATAAGAATATGGAGCATCCACCATTCAGAACCATCATCTCAGGCAGTAGGTTGAAAACTTTTCCTTTTGGAAGAGTTATTGCTACCTGGCTTAAATTTATTTATTCTAAGGTTGAACATTTAGTAAAAGACTCGTGGGACTTCTTGGGTAGATTATCCCCTTCTATTTGGAAACCCAGTTTAGTATTGGTTACTATAGATGTCAAAGATCTTTTTACTTGTATTCCCAGGGAAGATGGTATGGAAAGATTTGTTAATAGTATTAGAAAATTTACGGACTTCCCATGGGAAAGAATAAAATTAATAGAAGAATTTATGAGTCTGGTTTTGGATTATAATTATATTTTTTTATGAAGGTGAGTACTATAGACAGAACAAGGGTGTAGCTATGGGGACCGCTTGTGCCCCTATATATGCCAACATGGTTCTATTAGACTGGGAGCATGAAGTTATTTTTAACTGTAGATTTATGCAGCAGATCATAAGATATGTCCATTTTTTGGATGATGTATTTATAATATGGGATGGGGATATCCACGATATTCCTCAGTTCATTCAGTATCTTAATACATCCACCTCTTATTTAAGTTTTACACACCAGTGCAGTTCGGAAGGTATTGCATATTTAGACACTTACATTACCTTGATATCTACTGGGTTTAAATCCAATATTTTCAGAAAGGAGACATTTAGTAATGCATATTTGGAATATAACAGCTGTCACCCAGTTAGATTGAAAAACAATATTGTGAAGGTTCAATGTATCTGTGCAGCATGGATGACTTCTGAGCACGGAGATATGTTACAGGAATTGAACACTATAGGCTCCATGTTTAGGAAAAGGGGTTATCCGGATTATGTTATAAATGATGCTATAGATTATGTTAGCAAACAATGGGGCAATAAATATAAACCATTATTAGGTATACCTAGTAGTAATAATCACATCACTAATGTACAAAGTGAGGAAGGTGAATTTAACATGGCATGTGTTTTACTTTATGGTAGTCACACAGAAGATATTAAAAATATTATTAAAAACAGCTGGAATATTTTAAGAAGTGATGAGACATTATTCTCTATTGTTGGGAAGGAACCCAGATTTGTTAATAGTGTTGGTACCAACCTGAAGAAAAAGTTTAAGAGGAACAGCTTTAGTTTTAAAGTACATCAGGTTGGTACAAGGAAGTGTGGACATTGTAATCAATGTGGGTCAATTTTGGAGGATACGGATGTACAGGTAGAAAATATTGGAAAAAATGTAGTATATTTTTGTCAAGGAAATTGTAATACCAAAAATGTCATTTATTTTGCCCTATGTACATCTTGTCCCAGCTTTTATGTGGGACAAACTGGGAGACGTTTGAGGGACTGTATATATGAGCATTTATATGCTATTAAGAAGAAGGATGACAACAATGCCTTGTATAGGCATGTAAGGGACAACATTGATTGTAGAACTTTTAAGTTCGCTATTTTAGAGCTAGTTAATCCATCTTTAAGAGGTGGTTGTACAGAATATATTTTGGGAGAGAAATAAGTCAGGTGACAGATTTTGGTAAATGCTACATCGCCTCCTGGCATTAACGAACATATTTCTATAAAACCTATTTTGCAAGCTAAAGTGTAAGTTTTAGTATAAATTAAGTATTAGTTTAAGTAGAGTTGGTAGGTTAAAATTATATAACATGTTTTTACTTATTAGATCATGTTTTAAGGTATTATACCATATGTAAGGTTTGTGGAAAAATATTAGTATGTTTCTGAGTGAATATTATACTGTGTGATATCAAGTAGGCTAACTTGTATTTTGACAATACACAAAGAACTTTTATGTAATGGAGGAGACAGAGATAGGGGATTGGTTGATTTATTATTTGAATTGACTAGTATTGTTATTTAAGGGTGTGGAACTTTGTTAGCATGGTTCTGATGAAGTCTAAACTGGATTAGATTAAAGCGCTCAACTGTTTTTAGCATAATAAACCAGTTTTTTAAAGAAAGTATATTAGTTTGTTTTGTTATATCACCCAACCAGTGGATTCTTGAACTTGTGTATTGTAGTTGTATTATGAATCAACAACCAGAATGCTGCTATACTGGTAGACAGAGGAAGAGGCTGAAACTCATACTCTGAAAGATAATGCAGTGGGTAATTAATTAAACTAATGTTGCCGGTGATGCAAATTAATCAAGGTCTTATAATGTACATGGTTAATATATATATATATATATATATATATATATATATATATATATATATATATATAATATGAAAAAACATACAAGTGATATGTTCAAAATATCAGGTTCAGAATGCAAAGAGCTGAATTTAAAGCAGAATCAGTCCATTCAGTTAAGCACACCGCCTACTCAGAGTGAAAGAAGCTCTGACATTGCAAAGGAGTTAATTCCTCTTAATCTTAATCAATGTCTTGTGGCAAAACTACATAAAAAAATCAGATAAGTTAGATGAGAAGCTAAATGTGACAGTGTATGCTTATAGAACACCAGTCTGCAGAAATGAATACTAAATAATGTGCATAGTGTACTGATATTCTTGAACATTTACTTATATCACTGTACTGGATACCTTGTGCTAGAGAATAGTTCAAAATAACTTCTTTAATCATTGTATGATAATGTCAGTAGCTAATCATTTATACATAATATTTAACTTTTATAAAAATGTAACATACTACATAATAGTATAGCACTCTAAGAAAAGGAGTTCTAGTCAAGGATTACATGCCATGTGAACAGTCCTTCTGCGGAGCTGCAGTAAAGATTTTAAAAAGTCAGTGCCAAGCATGTGTTAAGTCTCTTTACTTTACCATTCTGGTACATTTTTCAGAAGGACCATATACCCCTCAACCCTGCATAGGGAACCCTTGCTTAATATTAACAAGTTAACAGCTAATCTAACTTTAACGAAAGTATAAAACTGCTTAAAGGTTTTGCAGTCAGCAGTGTTTTTGACTGATGCTTACATCTGGTCAGGATATACTCAGCCAGGTAACCTGCTCCCCCAGGACAGGGTAAACCCACTGGACAAACTCATGCTATAGGACTGCAGGACTGAAGAAAATAAAAAAATGGCTCCAGCCTACTCTCGTGGGGAAATCAGCCAGCCAAGCCGTTAGATTGCATGAGCTGAGGAGAAGACTGGATGAGCATGACTGCCTAGCAGGACCGGCTGAGGAGCTTTTTTAGCCACTACCTATTAGCTTGCTGTGTGTGTGTGTGTGTGTGTGTGTGTGTGTGTGTGTGTGTGTGTGTGTGTGTGTGTGTGTGGTGTGTGTAATGCCCCAGTTGCTATATACTGGTGGCTAGAGAGAACACACGGGGTTGGGTAGAGAATACTCAGGCTTGAACCCTGTACCTTGGGTGCAGGTGGCAAGGGCGTGAATTCCCTACCCACCACCATTTGCAAAAAATTTGCAGATTGTTGCCTCATATTTGCTCTGTTCCTCATAAAATCTGTGGTTTCTGTGTGTTTGTTTTGCCTTGCAAAGTCAGTGGTGCACTGGTAGCATTGTTGCTTGACAGCTACAGGTTGTCTGGTTTGATTCTTGGCTGGGGTGCCTTCTGTGTGGAGTCGGCAAGTCCTCCCATCTTACCAAAGAACATGTGTCTGGAGTGTTTCTCCCTGCTCTGCTGAAAAGTGGCTTTTGTACCAAGTCAGACTTTCCTGGTTAACAATTGTTAAATAAAAATAACAGGCATTTGAATTTCAGACTTCATATTCTTCAGAAAGTACATGGTAACACAAAAACGTTTATTCTAGCAATTTTCTAAGTTTATAACATGGATATTTGAAATCTGTCCTTATTTTGGGACTGTATTCCCCCATTATTGGTTTCATCCACATTTTTTGTGCTAAGGTTGAAAGCTATGGTGAGGACTGAATTCACTGAATATGATTGGCTGGCTTTGTCCACATGTTTTTTGCTAAGAAGTTGAGAGTTACAGTGAGAACTGAATTAATTGAATATGCTTGGGGGCTGTATTCCCCCATTATTGGCTTTGTTCAGGTGTTTTGTGCTAAGAGGTTGACAGCAATGGTGAGAACTAAATTCACTAAATGGTAGCCATTTAAGTTTCAGTCTTCCTCTCTTTCACAAAACAGATCATTTGGCATAGTGGTATGTTGCTCTGACTGTTTGGCACAGGGTCCCGTGGGTTCAAGACTTGGCAAAATGTATGGTGGTAACACAGCATTTTATTCTAGCAACTTTCCAACATTATACAAGCAATGTTTAAAATGTGTCCCTGTTTTTTGGGCTTTTGTCCCCCCCCCCAATAAAATTTGTTTTTTTCCAGATTTCTTGTGCTGCAAAGTTCAGATATACAGCTGAGTGACGAGTAGATTTTACAAGGAGCTGAAAGCTGCAGGGGAACCAAAGTTTAGTGCTGCTTATGCTGAGTCTGCTTGCATTGTTAATAGCACAACCGGTACTATACTTGCTTTTAATGCAGAAGGCTGTGGGTTCTACTCCCACAGTAAGTAGATGCCTTGCTGATACTGTACTGTGTTGTAAAGGGGGTAGATACTACAGTCCTTTTTGGCGAAGACGCCTAGCAACTATGAACCTGTTATCAGTTTGCCATCCATTCCCTATTGCGATATTACTAGCTTAACATTTTTTTATGCAACATAGACAATTTATTCCTCAAGGGCAACAGGCACTTTATTTGTAGATGAAACAATGACATATAAAGTTGTTTGCTAGCAGCAACCTCTTCATTAGTTACAGATTTATTTAATGTGGAATTATTTAGATGACTTTTTCTTCTTCAGAGATTGTGCATATTTACTGATACTGGTGGACTGTAGAAGTTTGAGTAGGCTTTTGTGATGGAAAGGTTCTGAATTGGGCAGTTTTGTCATTATTGGTGCATGCATTTTGTTTCATTGTTTACTGGAAAAATGTTCAAAACAATACATTTAAAATGACCTCTAACAACTGTACTGTATTGTACAAGGAATATAGTTTAATACAATCAGGAAGGTGTATCAAAGAGCATGTGTATGTTTCGTGTTCAAGGGGCCTATGATTTGAAAACAGCCCAGAGTTAATCTTTATCTGCCACTGGTAAAATGTATTTTCTTTGAATGTGGGTTTCAATGCTGTTTCAATGAATGTGAGTTTCAAGGGCAGAGACGTTTTAATGCTAAGTCTGTTTTCATTGTGAGGCTGCATTGCTTTGTTTAGCAGATATCTATTAATGTTTGTGCTGTAAAAAGCAAAAAAAAACTTTCAAATGAAATCCAAATCATTGCAGAAGTAAAGCAGTATGCACATTCCAGTGTTTATGGTAAATGGGGCAAAATAACCAAGGAATGGCTGCAAGGGGGAAGGCTCCATTCAACCATGATTTTGTGAGGGGGAAAGGGCAGCAAACTCAAAGACAGCCCAAGCGGAACTATACCTCTCAACTGTCCAGATTTTTGCAGAATGAATAGATTTTTGCTTCTTATTTTTGGTTTGGTCCTCATAAAATTTGTGGTTTTCTGGCAAATCATTTAGGAATGAAGTCACTAAATAATGACAGACATTGAGTTTCAGACATCATAACCTTCAGAAAAATGCATGCTAAAGCAAGACCTGTTATCCTATCAACTGTCTTAAGTTTATACAAGAGCAATTTTTAGTACTGTTTGTATGTTCCCCCAATATATTTGGCTTTGTCCAGATTTCCTTTATTAAGAGGTTGAGAGATACGTGCAAATAAATCACTTTATAGAATTAGGAATGTCGAAACCTCTCAACTGTCCCAAATTTTGGCTCAAAATGTTGCTGTCCCCCTAATAATCCCTCTGCAAAGTGGCAATTTTGGAAGAAAACGTGGAGGGTTTACAATTCTAAATAACTGTAATGATCAGAGTTATAGATTGCTTTTATTTCAGAAATGCATGTAGATGCTCTTATTTTGTCAGCTGCTCAAGTTAACAGTACTAATATTAAAAAGGTGTCCCTTCTTTGACAGGTTTCCAGTTGTATTGTGTGGCAATTTTATATTTTTGCATCACATTTTTGGTCTATTTTTCATAAAATTGTGGTTTTCTGGCAAATTAGTGTCAAATCATTAAAGATTGAAGTTAGAAAATAATGGCAGACATTTGAGTTTCAGATTTCATACCCTTCAGAAAATTCATACTAATACAAGACCTACTACTTTCTAAGTTTATAAGAGCAATATTTAAAAATTGTCCTTATTTTTGGGCCTGTGTCTGACTTCTATGTATGGCTTTGTCCAGATTTATTGCTCTGAGGTTGAGAGGTATGTGTCAGAGCCATCACCATCAGCCAGAGACATTTCAAATTGTGACATACTTGTTGTACCCCACTCTCCATTGTAGTGGCTCTTGATCTGTCCAAGCAAGGGAAAGGGCAATTATGCAGTGTAAGTGTGCAGAGTTTTCCCCCATCCAAGGTAGACCACAAGTACGACCGTGGCTTTTCATCTGTCCTTGATTTCACAGAATGTTCTGGTGTTCTGTCATATTTTTATACCGTTGATTTATGCTTCTTATTATTCAGAAAATGCATGCTGTTGCAGTGTTTAAGTAGCAATGCTTTAATGACCGTCATTTAAGCTTGTCAGAGATTGTAAGATGCAAATAAGCTTTAATAAGCATACTGTTAAATAATTACCAACATTGAAAGCCTTTTTGTTGTTGCCATGCAGAGAATATTTACATAACTAGATAACGTATAAGCCTTAGGTATTGAAATTCATATGACAGTATTTGTAATAAAGGACAGGATTACAGTATTTTCAGAAGCTCATTACATTTGTTGGAGACTTGCAGTCATCTTTGCAGGTTTTATCCGTAAACTAAACAGAATGCCAATCTATCATGTGTGGTCCATAACTTGTGTAGTAATACTTTAAGCAATTTATCTTGAGCTTGTTTCTTGTTTGCTATTAATTTTTTACTTTGATCATGTCTTCCCCATGAAACAAGTAGATAGTTGTTGTCAGGCAGCAGGTCGTTTTTGGATAAGAAACATTTTTACAAGTGGGGGTATCACACAGAGATTGCTACTTTCATCTTGTTACTTGGTAATTTTATAAAGCTGAATATAAATTATAATTATAACTGCAGTGTAAGGAGAAGTAGTTTGAGTTGAGTGCTGCCTGTTGCTTTTTTTTTATACTTGATTTTGACTGGCATTCCAGTTCCAGTAATGTATTTAAAAAGTAATTTATTTTTTCATGCCTCACAACCTTTGTGTTTCCATCTAGATATTAAGTTGTCATGTAGCCAATGCATTGAAATATTTTTTCTTCTACACTTCATTTTGTCTTGATTGGACTCTCGTAATGATGGTTTGGCACCCAGGGCAGTGTATTTAATTAAAGTTCCAGTTATTGTGGCTTTGAGCTTAGCTCCACCCTGTTCTAGTTGGCCACACCCCTTCCCATTGGCCCCATCAATTCAGCTGTCTCCTGCAGCCCCCCTTTAATTTGAAGTCACCAGCCACCACTGGAAAGGGGTTCTGTAATCCACCCCTTCCCGATACAATAGGTCTCATCAGGGGGTTGGATATACATTTGTGTAGTTTAGGGATACCATATATCATTGGTGTCCTTGGACATGGCACTGTGAAAAAATTAAATAATTCTAATGAGATGTCACCTTGCAACTGTGCATCATAAATACACATGGTAACTTCAGCTATCAAGTTCTTAATTTCACCAAAGCTTATTTTCTTAAATATCTTAACATCAGATAAAAATTCATTCATTAATTCAACATATTGTGACCTATTGAAAAGGAATATTGCACCAACCTTATCAGCTTGCTTTATTACTATATTATTATTTGCACATAATTCTGTTAGTACTTTGTATTCTTCATATGTTAAATTATAAAGATTTTTCTTTTTATTAGTCCCATTATCATATAACTGTCACAATTGATGTTCACAAACATTCATAAAGGCATTCAATACTGGACAATTAATTGGTATATACGTACTAGACTTCTTATATTTATCCCTATATTCACTTGTTGAATCCTTTTAATTTCAAACTAACATTTCTAATGAATATTTTAAGATCAGTTAATGCCTCTACAATAGTGTCAGATGCTGTTGGTACAAATTGCAGACCTCTGTTTAACAGATTAATACCTTCAGCTGATGATATATAGTCAGACAAGTTCACAATAGTGTCCTTCTGCTCACTTTTTAATGTCAATGCCATCCCTGCTTGTTGAACAGTATCGTACTGCTGTTCTTCTTTTTTGTTCCATTGGAGTCGCCTCTCTGTTCTGACCTGCCTCTTGATTACAACCGTTTCCTTTCTTCTATTTTCTCAGGAAGCCGAATGCCACTGGTTTCATGGAGTTGGAAAAAACCTTGCCGTTCTGCATGCCATTTCAGGTTGCTGTTAATGTAGCAGATGACGTTCCTGCTGAAAGTCTGCACAAGAGTAGCTTGATGCTGATTTGTCAGATCATTTTCTAATGTTCCTCTTTCTAGCATATGAGCAGCAGGGGGAGTGCCCACAGAGGTTGTTGTATCTAATCTATGTCTTGCCACCTCATTGGTCAAGCTGCCTTTACCACGCATTTCACTGGTGGGGGTTTGATTTCCTTCTCTAAAAGTGTCTAATTCATACATAGTGCCTTTTTGCGAGTGCTTAATAACAGTATCATTTCTTATTTTATTTTCTTTGGGCCAAGAAAAAATATGTCCCAGGTTGTAATCATTTATATCTCTAAGCAGTTTACATTGTTTAACTGCTTCAAGCTTCTTATCTAGCATATTTTTTCTTTAAAGCATGTGTTATGTCACAGATTAATTATTAAACATTAGTGAATTCAAGTTTAATTGTTGCCACGTTTTTAGCAGTTCCAGATATGAGTTTGCATGTGCCGGCATTTTCAAAACATGCAACCATCTTGGCACAACATTTAGCTCCAAATAAGCTAAAAAGTTCAGCCGCTGCCATTGGTGCTTCTTTTATGTCTGAGCTTTTTTTCAAGTTTATTAATTAAATGGTCCACATTACCATTAGTCTGGGGAGCAGCTCCCAAGCTGACTTCATTTACAGCACCAACTTTTGCCAGTAGAGGGTTACCGGACATAGTCAGTAGACCACTAATTGCTTGCTTGTTTGATTGAGCAATTGATATACTCTCTACTCCAGAAGCAGAGATGGATGGCTGTGTCATAATTACTTTTCAGCGCCCACAGCAAACTCAAGAAAATTCAGATAAAGCAGATGAACGAGTCAGTGGCGTAACTACAAGAGGCGAAGTGAGGCAATTGCCTCAGGGCGCCAAGCAGCAGGGGGCGCTTTGGGCCGATGGATGTTGTCACGGATTGTTTGCTTATTTAGTAAATGTCCATCGTCCGGTGGTAAGAATCCCAGTCTGCAGCCCTCCCACCTAGAAAAAAAAACAAGAAAAAAAATCCGTGAAACAAAAATTTCATTCAGACTGCCTTTATCGGCAGTCCAAATGCAGAGAAACGGGTACCCAGCAACCTGTGCTGTGTAGGATACCCAGACATCTGTGTGGGCCGGTCAACTACCGCACAGAACAGAGGAGCTCCAGACTGCTTCCCTTGCAGTCAGGGCCAATGAGGAGTGAGCTGAGAACTCTCTCTCAGCTCTCGCGGGAATTTCATTGCGCGGGCGTTGTGTAGAGCGATTGGGGTTTCAGACATGGTCGGACGGTCGCTGGCTTAGTTTCTTTTGGCTGGATTATGTGGATGTTCATTCTGTTGGTCGGACTCGGACGGTCGCTGGCTTCAGAAGTTAGGTGCAGTGTGTGTGAATTATGAGAAGATGGGATACTCCCAGATAGAGCAGTTTCAGGGTTAGTGTGTATATCCCTATACTCGCACTTCAGTTATCACAGAACTGAGGACTGAAGTTGCTGCCCTAAATCATACAATGTAATTCCAGTATATAAGTGATAATCCTGCCCCAAACACCTTGACACTTTACAGTTAGAGCAAGGTAGTTACAATAGTAAGAAAAGTGCCCAATTTTCTCAAGAAACTGTCCCTTGATGGTGAAATGTGAAATGGTATTTGCAAGGCCTAGCAGGCAGGTTGAGCACTTTGATTTTCCTAGGACTTTAGCAAAGTACCAGACTTTGATCAACTTCTGTGAGTGCATGTCATGTAACTTTTAGGTAACTCTTATTTGGTGCAGAAATGACCCGGTCAGTGAAGTAAATGAGATTAGCAAGAGGTGACTTAGTGAAGATATTCTTTGAATGCAGCCCTTCATGACTGAACACCATCCTCCATTCTATGTTCTCTTCATTTCCACTGGTAAGGTAGCATGGATGAGAATGAAGGTACATACCAAGAAAACCAAATGAATGAATGGAATAATGCCATATATTTGCCTGACTTTAGCTTGGATATGGAATGACTATCTATGAAAAAAAAATAGAGAATTCTGTTATTGATATGGCTGAGACTCAAGTGCTTGAAAATTTTGAAGGACCAGTCAGATCTCTCCAGCACCTTCTGCTATGTCTTTCTTATTGAATAAATTAAAAGGTTTCATCAGTTTTTATACTTTGGAGATCATCTCTACCTTGCAGACTTACCAACATCATGCAAAGAGCCTGTACAGTTAGTACCATCAGCTCTGAAAAAGATCCATATAAAATGGGAAGATCGACATGTTAATCAGTGTTCAGTTAAAGCCAAGTTTACTAGTGCCAAAGCATTAATCCTCCAGGTTCAGTTCTGCTGGACTAGATATTCCCAGGATAATGTTTGTACCCATAGCTTGGTCAAAGTCAAAACTTCTGTGATGGTTAGATAAAATGTTACAAAGAGTCTTATTGGTGTTATAACCTCTGTCAAATGATAGTTTGTTTTGGAGAAATGTGTCTACTTCTGGAATTGTAAATCTACTGGTGAGCAGATCTTCCACACTGAAGCATCTGTACTGTTTTTTCAGAAATCTGTAGACCTGCATTTGAATTACTGTATCACCTCAAGACCCATTGGACAACTACATTAGACATAATCTTTGAATTGAGGGAGGGCCATCTATGACTTACATAGCACAGCAGATTTTGAAATGGGAACTGTGTACAGGGAAGCATGCTGGGGAGACCCCTTTTGTTATTGAAGTACATCATTATCAAAGCTCTCCTGTGTACAAATGCAGAAATATCGTTATACTGAAATGAATTGTCTGTGTGCAAATCGCCAGTTTGTGATGTTGCACACTTACTCACAGTTCTACTGCTCTGGAGTTTTATATATATATATATATATTTAGTTATGGGAAGCAAGGGCATAGCACAGCACAGTCACAGCACCTTACAAAAAGTGCTTGTTATGCTGTTAGCATGCATCTTCCTATATTTATTTGTGCTGTAAATTGTTCCAGACATTTGTTTCTTGTTATAAACATGCTCACTAATTTTCTGCATTTAAAATGTAGACTGTCAATTACTAAGGATTTTTGTTTATTACTAATATTGTGACATTCCTGGCTTGCGATCTTCTGGTCTCATTAATTTGGGATTTAACATTGTCATGGTTGACCATTCGAACTTCCGATTGTAATATATATATATATATATATATATATATATATATATATATATATATATATATATATATATATATATCTGTATACACAACTATTAATTAGTAGGAAGTTATAAAGCATTTTTTGTGCTACTATATGTGATTTCTTTGGCTTTGGTCATCTCGATGGCTTGGGTTCCTGGGGGGGGGGGGGTGTTGGGGCGCCTAGGAAAAGTTTGCCTCAGGGCGCTTCTAATGTAGTTACGCCACTGGAACGAGTTGACTGTGGTAAAACACCAGGAACACAAAAAGATGTACCTGAGAAACAAAGTCCACAAAAGGAACACAAAAAGACATACTTGAGAAACAAAGTCCATAAAAGTAGAAATGCTTAATTTATTAACAAGATAAAAGCATTCAGGATACATCCTTCTGCATATTTATTTATTTATTTATTTATTTTATACATATCCATTTTCAGTAGAGGCCCGGGGAGAAAAGCTCCAAGCATGAGTAAATTATAACATTCAAAACATCAAAAAAAATGACTAGTTTCAATTACATAGCAAGACATGATAAGAAAAGTTATTAATTTGTGAACAAAGTATAGTTTCATTAGAGTAGGTGTACAAAATAATCAAGTCTTGATTCTTTAGTGGGTTTCATGTGCAATCAAGCAAGAGTTAATAAAGTATTTGAGCATTAACATTCCTTTGGAAAAAAAGAATCATTAAGTTAGAAAAAAGAAGAGAATAGGAAGGAAAAATTGAAGGTACAAAGAGTGGGTAAGTAATAAGAATGGTAGGGGAGTATTTGTCCTGGAAGCAGGAGAAAAAAGGGGGAGGAGAATAAAACAGAAAAGTATGATTCAATCAGGCTTTGAGCAGGGGCAAAGCCAATGTATTTTAGGTGATCTCTGAGGTGTTTCTTAAAGATTGGTGTAGAAAGGTAGGAAGGAAAAAAATGAAGGTAAAAAAATGGGTAAGTAATAAATTATTCAAGAATTGTAGGGGGGTATTTGTCCAGGAAGCAGGAGAAAAAAGGGGGAGGAGAATAAAAAAGAAAAGTATGATTCAATCAGGCTTTGAGCAGGGGCAAAGCCAATGTATTTTTAGGTGATCTCTGAGTTGTTTCTTAAAGACTGGTGTAGATGAGAGAGAAGTGAGTGTACTAGGAAGCTTGTTCCAGATTCTACCCACAACATTGGAAAAGAGTGACTCTCCCGCTTTGTTATTAGATAACCTGTTGGCAATAAGTAATTTATTAGCTGAGCATAGTGTTGTAAGATTTTTATATGGGGAGATCAAATTAGAGAGGATAGGAGTATTAGTAGGATGGTGCAGGATTTTTTGTGCAATCACCAGTTGACTGTATTGTAGTTGGTTTTGTAGTTCTAACCATTTGAGTTGTTGAAGGTTGAGACAGTGGTGGGTTCTATAAGGGGAGCCAGTGGCAAATCTGGTTATATTATTGTAGTTAGTTTCAAGTTTGGTAAGATTATGTTTTGATAGGTTGGTATAAATGGCAGATGCATAGAATAGGGTAGAAGTAAGATGAGTCTGGACAATGGATTTCCTAGCTAGTGGGGTAAGGAAGGGTTTTATTCTATACAGGGAGCTTAATTTTCTATTGACAGTTTTTATAGTATTGTTAACATGGGCATCGAAGTTGAGGTGGGAAATACAGGTTCCCTTGTCAGAGGTAATAGTGAAGTGGATTTGTGGAGATTTTTTGGTGGGAGTAAAAAGCAATAGTTTAGTTTTTTGGGGGTTAAGGAGGAGGCGACGTTGGGTGAACCACTTTTCAACTGTCTTAAATACAGTTTGTGTAAGGGTCTGGAGAGAGGAAGAAGACTTGGCAGTACAGATAAGAGTAGAGTCATCAGTGTATTGTATACAGGTGGATTGTGGAAAAACAGTATGGAGATCATTAATAAAAATGGAAAAAAGAAGAGGGCCTAGGATAGACCCTTGAGGTACTCCAGTGTTCACTGGGAGGCATGTGGACAGATTATTGTTCCAGAGTATTGCTTGGTGTCTGTTTTCAAGATAAGATTTAAACCAAAGGATTGCTTGTGGGTCAAGAGTTTGGGCTGTTAGCACATTGATAAGTAGGTTGTGATTGACCATGTCAAAGGCTTTAGATAGGTCAATAAATAGAGCAGATGAGAGAGAGTTATTGTTTCGATTCCTGTTTATACAATCAATAAAAGTTAGCAGGGCAGAAGTAGTGCTATGAAAGGGCCTAAAACCGTGTTGGCAATTTGCAAGCAAGTTATTGAGGAGAAGGTGCTGAAGTAGTTTATGGTGAATACATTTTTCCATAATTTGTAGCTAGGAAATCCATTGCCCAGACTCATCTTACTTCTACCCTATTCTATCTGCCATCTGCCATTTATACCAAATTTGGCTAATGGGTTATTTTTTATATGTTTTATTGTTTATCCTATATATTTTATGTAGTAATTATGAGAATGATTTTATTAGCTGGCTGTGTCATGTGTATTATGCTTTTGAAAGTATATAATGAGGTGCATTTTAAAGTTTGCTATTGATAACTGAAGAAGGGTGTATCCGGAAAGCTTTTATCTTGTTAATAAATTAAGCTTTTCTACTTTTGTGGACTTTGTTTCTCAAATAATGTATATATATATACTAATCTCAAGGTTATGCTACCTTAAAGTACTACCCTCATTCTGATGTACAGTGAACTCTGATTTATATGTATATGTGTGTGTGTATGTGTGCATGTATATATATATATATATATATATATATATATATATATATATATATATATATATAGATATATTATACACACATATATATATTTATGTATATATATATATATATATATATATATATATATATATATATATATATATATATGTATATATATATATATATATATATATATATATATATATATATATATATATATATATAGGTTTACTACTGAAATTCCGAATCTGCTTTGGTCGACTGTTCAGAATGTAGACCCAGAATGTTGAATTTGGTATTGTAAAACAGCAACCAATATGAAAATGTATATATTGGCATCCGTAGTTTGAGGTATTTGACATAGCAGGAGGTGACATCACTTCCCTCCTGCTATACACATTAATGTACTGTTACATTCTACAGCCAATGGCACGTTAATTCTGCTATTTTTCAGGGGGGCTATGCTCTCTTGCACCACCCCATGTAGGGGGTTGCACCTCCACACCCCCTGTACATCAAATATACCAACTCTGAGATCAAACTACAGTGAGGAAATGGGTTATTCCCTGTTCCGCACTGAGCTGCGATCTCCCTGCACAGCGTTGAACTCAAATACTCGCTCTACACTACCTGTGTAGTCGATACATTTTCGTTAACATTCTGTGACTTGAAACCTGTCGACCAATGTAGTTTCAAGGTTTTCCATGGGGATGGGGAAATACTGATGAAAAATACTTAAATGGTATTGTGGTTAAAGATCTGCTGTATTTAGATGACAATCAAAATATATTTTTTGCTTTCTGTGGGACAAGCCAGGATCTCACACTTCCAAGTGGGATGATAGATAGATAGATAGATAGATAGATAGATAGATAGATAGATAGATAGATAGATAGATAGATAGATAGATAGACAGACAGACATACAGACAGACAGATAGATAGATAGATAGATAGATAGATAGATAGATAGATAGATAGATAGATAGATAGATAGATAGATAGAGAACAGGTAGCTAGATTAGCAAACAGGAAGATAATATTATGCTTGAAGGTAGTTAGTGATTGACTACGAAGTGTAACAAGAAACTAATTATGTAATATTTGATGGCAATAATGCATTAACATTATTTATACTTTTTCTTTTCATTATTTGTATTATTACATTTCTTGGATCTAGTGTTAGCTTCTCTAATAATATATTCCCAGGATAGACTTTTAACGACAAGTGGATTATACAATGCCTCTCAGATCAACATTAAGTAAACTGTACAAAAAAGATTGCATAACAGTTGCCAAACATAAGATGTCAAGACTTCAAAATGCAATATGGTATTCAGTAATTGTTTAGTTTTGTGAAGTTCAAAATATTACAGTGTCCGCCTTCAAATGAGTGGACATGTCCTTTAGAATTGGACAGATTAAAAATATGGTCTTCTGACTTTGACAGACGTATACCAGTCACATTTGAAATTGTTGTCTACCACTGTCCTCAGATCTTATATGACACTGTTGTTTTTTATGATTTGATAATTTATTTTTGGAATCCTAATTAATGTCCTTTTTACAAAGTCTCATAAAATTACATTCATACAACTAAAGATGAGATCATTACTACTCCAGCAGATGTGCATTTTTGTACAACATCTCAGAGAACTTCAGCATATTTGGTATCCAGCTCACATTTCCTTTTTATTTCTGAAAATAATAATCCAAAAAGAAGTTCTAGTGTGGTACCATGTGGGCATAGCTGGTAACCCCCTTTTGGATAGGCATGTAACCCAACCCTAATTTGCTGTGTCCTGTTGCTTAACCACTTTTGTATTCCCTGAATTCACATGTACAGAAATATAATGCTTTAAATTTGTAAATTATTTTTTTGTGTAGAAAATGCTGACTGCCCTAAGAATGTCAAAATAAGTAGCATACTACAAGAATTCCATAGGGTACAGAGATGATACCCTAATTCTGGAGCTGACAATCTAGGTTCAGTTAGTGGCATGGGCATCTGTGATGAAGTGCAAGCGAGGATGAGCTTCAGCAGCCAGTGTGACCTCACCCATCTTGGGCAGAAGGGGAGAAAGCCTGCCCTGCCACACTGGAGATAACCACCGGAAGGTAAGTGATCCCCCACAGAAGAGGCCAGGCAAGGCTGGGTTGGTGATGTATTTTGGTCTGATGTAACTCCCCACCTCAGTACTCTTTATAAAAATACCTCTTCCCTAACCCTACTTTCAGATAGTCAGCTGCCTTGTGAGAAGAATGGATAGACAAATTCATAGGACCTGTAGGCTGAGGAAGCTCTCTGTGACCCTACTCTTGCCCCGTAGCACAGATGCACTGATAATGTAAAGGAAGTTGTGCCAAAGGGGCAGTATCCTGCAGAGGTTAGGAAAGTGGGCCAAAAGATAAGCAGCATGTGCTGGGACTCCCCCAAAAAGTGCAAATGTCACCTCTTAAACAAATACCATAAGATCCAGAAGGCAAGCACTCCACTTTAGAAAACCAAGCTGTTACTATTTAACAGAATGCAATCCCTGTGTCATCTGATCAGCCGCTGTGCAACTCTTTTCATGATTTTATACTGAATACTAGCAAGGCTGATAGATATGAAATTGTTTTGGTCTGATTTATTATTTATTTTATTTTATTTATTTTACATTTGTTGACCGGGCTAGTCTAGCTGGAGATATTTCCATTTTCAGTAGAGGCCCGGGGAGAAAAGCCCCACATACTTAATAATAATATAGAAAATACAAAACAATAAGAGGCAATGCCACATACCTTAGGAAGGAATTAACATAACATTGTACAGTAAACCATCAGGATTAACAAATTATGGTACATAACATTTACAGAACATTTGTTGCCAGAGTAGTAATTTAAAGAAAGAGTGAGAAGTGAGGTTACAAGCTAAGAGTAGCGTATTAGTCAGGGTTGCAGCAAGGGCATAAACAGTGGGTTTTTAGGTGATTTTTAAGATTATGTTTGAAGAGGGGAAAGGAGGAAAATGAGGTTAGGTTGGGTGGCAGCATGTTCCATTGCTTACCAGTGGTGATGGAGAAAGTACAGTTTTGTACCTACCATAAATGTAGATGTTCGAGGATTCCATTGCTGCAGTCCTTACTATTGGGTATAGTCCGCATCCAGTCGGCCCGAATACCAGAGTATAAGGCTGACGTCGGTCAGGGCGCATTAGACTGACGTCAGTACGTCAGGGTACTAATGCGCATGACCGGCGTCACATCCTCAGTCTTTTCTTGCTCCAGATGTCAGAAGACCCTAAAAAGACAAGGCCCAAAATACCTGCACCAAAACATGAACAATATATATAAAAATATAAGCAGGTAAACTCACCTACACAACCACCCCTAACACAGAGGGGAAGGAGGGAGGGTAAATTGGACTGCAGCAATGGAATCCTCGAACATCTACATTTATGGTAGGTACAAAACTGTACTATGTTCTTCGTTTTCCATTGCTGCAGTCCTTACTATTGGGTAGAATCCCAAAGCAGAGGTAAGGGAGGCTGGCAAATCATAAAGAAGCAGGAGCTGACAACATGCCTTGCAAAACAGCTGTGGCAAAACCAGCCCTAGACTTAGAGTAGATAGGAAGGTGATAATGCTTAGAGAAAGTATGCACTGAACTCCAAGTAGCTGCTTCCAAAATATCCTTAGTGGCCACCCCTCAGAAATGCTGTTGAAGTGGCAGTAGCCCTAGTGGAATGAGGCCTAATCCCAGCTGGAACCTCCTTGCCATGATGGGAATAACAAAATGCAATGCAAAAGCCAATCCACCTAGAAATAGTTTGTTTTGACACAGGCTTGCCCTGCGAACTCAAAGCAAAAGAAACAAACAACTGCTGAGACTGCCTAAAATCCTTAGTCCTGCTTAAGTAATAACGCAATTGCCTGTGTACATCTAAAGTATGCAAAATCTTTTCCCCTTTATTTTGGGGGTCTGCATAAAAAGTAGGCAAATGAATAGTTTGGTTTAAAGCCACACTAGAAACCACCTTAGGCATAAAGGAAGGATTAGTACGTAATGATACCCTATCCTTATGTTAAATCAAAAGGGCTCGACTGCCATAAGGGCCTGCAACTCAGACACCCTTCTTGCAGAAGTAATAGCCAACAAAAAAGCAGTCTTCCATGACAAATATTTCAATTCAGCAGTAGCCGCAGGCTCAAAAGGTTGTAGAGTAAGTTTTTCCAACACAAAATTGAGATCCCAAGCAGGAGTAGGAGCTCTACGTGGGGGTCTTATATTTTTTGCCCCTCTAAGAAACTGCTTGAACAAAGGATGCGAAAATAATGGTGGGTCACAATCATAGTGAGCTGAGATTGCTGCAGCATGAATCTTAATGGAAGAGAAGGACAGACCCTTGTCCAGTAACTCAGTAAGATATTGAAGAGCCATACTCAAATTAGGCTCAGAAATCTCCAAATTCTTTGCTTTACTCCAAAATAAAAATCTCTTCCATTTTGCTGCGTACACTTTCCTCGTACTAGGTCTTCTAGCTTCCATAATCACATTTAAAACTTGTCGAGGAAGTTGAGACCTGCTGTGTTTCAACACAGAATATGCCAGGCTGTCAGATGAAGAGAGTGAAGCTTGACATTGAGCAGATGACCGTCCTGCTGGGATAACAGATGTGGAATCAAAGGTTAAGGCCATGGAGGCTTCTTTACCAGACTCCGTAGTAGAGGGTACCAGTGTTGCCGAGGCCAATCTGGAGCTATCAAAATCATCCTTGGCCTGTCCTGTCTGACCTTTAACAGTACCTTTGGAAGAAGAGGCAGAGGTGGAAAGGCATACACATGAAGGTTTGTCCAACTGAAAGACAGAGCATCCACTTTCCAAGCTGTGTGATGAAACCCCTTTGTGCAAAACTGTGGCAGCTGGTGGTTTAGTGGAGAAGCGAACAGATCTATGTCTGGAGTTCCCCATGACACTGTCAATTCCTGAAATACATGAAGATCCAGTTTCCAGTTGTGGGGATCCATGATTTGTCTGCTTAACACATCTGCTAAGGAGTTCTGTGCTCCTGGCAGAAACCTTGCCTGAAGAGTTAGGTGCAAGCGTAGCGCAGTCTCCCATAAAATCATTGCTTGCCTGCATAGAGGATAAGAATGTGTTCCCCCTTGTTTGTTGAAGTACCACATGACAGTTGTGTTGTCTGTTAGAATCAACACCTGCCCTGGAAGAAGGTACTCCTTGAAAGCCAGTAATGCGAACTGGACTGCTAACATCTCCTTCATGTTGACATGTAGATGCTGTAGTCTGGCAGGCCACTTGTCTTGTATCCACTTTCCAGTTAGATGAGCTCCCCAAGCAATGTCCGAGGCATCTGTCGGTAAAATTTGACTCGCCTCTGGCCGGGTCACAGAGAGTCCCTTGTTTAGGTGACATTCCTGAGCCCACCACAAAAATTCTCTTTGAAGGCAAGGTATTATTTGAATGACAGTGTCTAAATCCTGGCAGTGCTGTGTCCATACATTTTGAGATACCATTGTAACTTCCTCATATGCAGTTTGGCATTGGGAAGCACCAGAATACAAGATGCCATGAACCCTAATGCTTGAAGGACTGTCTCTGCAGTCAGCACGGACTGATGAGATAGTTGATGGAAGTAAAGTGATAGACTCTTTTGTTTGTCCGGGGTTAAAAGGCCATCTGGGCTGCTGTATTCAGTCTCACACCCAGAAAGCACACGTCTTGAGAGGGTACTAGACTGGACTTTATTTCGTTCACAGAATACCCTAGGCATCTTAGCACTGCTATAAGATATTCCAGATGCTGTAGAAGGTCTTCCTTTTCTTGAGCCAGAATCAGGCAGTCGTCTAAATAAGGATAGATTTGAAGTCCTTGTAGCCTGAAGTAAGCTATCACTGGAGCCAGAACCTTTGTGAATACTCTGGGCAGTAGATAAGCCAAAGGGCAATGCAGAGAACTGATAATGAGAATCTCCAGCTTGAAACCGCAGATACTTCCTGTAACTTAGCCTGATAGGCACATGAAGGTAAGCTTCCTTGAGATCTAAAGTTACCATCCAGTGATCTTTGCCCAGCAGGGTAAAAGCTGTTGTAACGGCAACATCTTGAACTTGGGAATGTCCAGAGAAGTGTTGAGGAGAGATAAATCCAAAAGCAGTCTCCACGTGTTCCCCTTCTTTGGTACTAGGAACATGCGAGAATAAAATCCTAGGCCCCTTTCTGATACAGGGACTGGCTGAATGGCCCCCATTTGGAGTAACTGAGAAACTTGCTTGTGAGCCTCTTTTCTTTGTGGAGGAGGAACGTCTGGCATGCCTTTGAAAGGGGGCATTGTATGGAAATAAAATCTGTCTTGAGTAATTAAATCCCAATTTTCTTTGAAAAGAGACAGTCGTCCTTCCAAAGGAGCTGCCAGACGAGAATCTACTGGCAGCTGAAAAGGCAGGTCATTGGGTCTGTTTACGAAAGGACTGACCCCTGCCCTCACCAGAAGTCTGAGCAGGTGAACTCCTGTTCTAGGCCTAAAAGAACCTTGAGCCCTGCCCCTACCACGTCTAGACCTACCCCTAGACTGGGAATCATAAGCAGGATATGTCCACCCCTTAGCAGGCCAATTTCTACTAAACTTCGGTGGCTGTACCTGCAAAAAATCTTTAACAGTTTGCATAGACTTAGCTTTGTCCTCCATTTTCTTTAAAACTGCTTCCACAGGCGAACCAAACAACACATCAGACTGTAAAGGAGCATCCAAAATCCTTGTCTTAACATGCTCAGCCAAATTTTGATCCCTCAACCAAGCATGCCTGCGAAGAACAGAACTAGTGGCAGCCACCCTCGAGGAGGCCTGCACAGCATCAAAACCACATTGCAAAGAATGCTTGCCCACTTGTTCAGACACATAAACTAAATCCAGCAAGTCTTTACAATCAATACCTTCCGCCAAAGCATCCACCTTAGATTTCAATTGTGAAAGGAGATAATTTTGATATTTCAGCATGTGAAACTGACAATTCAATGCTCTCATGGCTAGAGTGGAAGAAGTATACACTTTCTTACCCCACCTATCTAACGCCCTTGCCTCTTTGTCAGTGGGAACAGGATTTTTAACCACAGAGGCCTTAACACCTTTAGGCCCCTGAGAAACAGTTTCTGGGTCCGCCCTAGGACTCTTAAACAAATACTTATGAGCTTCGGGCACCCTATAGTACCTATCAGGTTTAACAGGAGCAGGAGGCAAAGAATCAGGGTTCAGGAAGCCTCTGCAAAACATCTTCCACCACATTCAACACAGGAGGTATAGCTAAGGGCCTATGCTGGGGTAAAACAAGAATTCCCTAAGCCTCTTCCTGGAATCAGAGTAATCCTGGCCTTCCCATTTAAAGTGCTCCCTCATGGAATGCAGAGTCTCTGAAAATGAAAAATCCTCAGGAGGAGAAGCCAAGGAGTGGCATCATCCACATCAGAATCAGAATAATGAGGATACTCCTGCAAATCTTCCGCAGAAGACTCAGAAGCCCCTGAACCCTGTTCAAAACTGTCAAACTCTGGTTCCACCCTAGGCCTCTTATCAGGAGGGCCCATAGAACCTCTAATCATAGTAATCAAATCTTCTGCCATTTTAAGCATATGTTTCTTAGGTACAGAACTCGAAAGGCTAGGAGAAGCCCCTACTGAAGCTGAAGTTGGCCTACCTCTAAAAGAAGTTTTGGCAACAGAAGGAGAGGCTCTAACTACTTTGGGAAGAGAGGGAAGAATAGTTACCTGAGAAGCCCCTCAGCCTGGCCTGCCTCCTGAGAGGGTACATCCTGTAACAGTAAAGTTTCTGCCTGAGACTCCATAGAAACTCCTGGCAAAA
>NC_056742.1:40884574-41129574 GCF_019279795.1 Protopterus annectens | reverse complement strand
AGGGCTAAAAAGATCTATGCATAACTCTTTGACTCCCGAATCTTGAAAACAAATCCATGCACTATTTCAGGAGTTAAAAACTTGAGAAAGAATATTAAAACTATTTTTGAGGGAGGGGCATGCCTGTCTGAACTCCTCATATACCCATGACTCCAAATATTCTAACTCTGATATCACTGAACTTAGGATTGACGGGAGTACTTCCTGTAATTCAGCAATCATACATTTAACATCTTCAGGAACTCAGACTTTTACAGAGTTACATCAGTAAGTCAGGAGTTACAACAGATTTATTAATGTAAAGATGTGCTTCCACTGGAAAATCCAAGCTTTTCTTACCACCATGACAAATTAGTTAATGACAGATAAGAGAAAAGATAGCGAATACTTCCTAAAACATAAATTTATTAAACGTTAAAAATGGTAAAGCGCTTTTCATCTACTCAATAGCAGACTTCATCAGACCACCATTTAATACAGAGAATCCTTTAAATACTAGTATACACCAACAGTTACCACCCCCAATCACAACTCAAAAGAAAATGATGTAAGCATACTGTTAGTACAGAAACATTGTAAAACATACATTATGCTAAAAATATGTAATTTTTGACATATACATATAAAAATGAATGAATATAAAACCTATGCTTATTAAAAAGTGAAGTTAAATATTAATTATTAGTTCAGTGTTGCAGAGGTAACATTGTTGCCTCACAGTAAGAGGTTCTCCTGTTCGATTCTCGGATGGAGCGCCTTCTGTGTGAAGTCTGCTTGTCCTCCCTGCTGTCGAGTGGCATTTGAAAGACATGCGTGAATGGGAGTGCAATGATTTAATTTAAAAAAATGCACATTAAATGTAGTTAAAAGGGCATTAACATAATCAGTTCTTGTGTTTTGATTAGCCCTGTGCATTTCCACCAATAATCCATCTCTATTAAGAATAGGTACAAAAATAACCATTTTCTCTTTTTTGCTTTACTTCTAGAAACAATTCATTCAACAAGTCCTCTGGGTAGCCCCTACTCAAAAGCATGTTTATAAGATTCTTACACTCATCAAGAAATTAATTATGTAAACTAACAATTCTTGCGGCAAGCATCATTAATATTAATAACAGGATGGGAGCTTGTATAATGAAGAAAGCTATTCGAATAGGTGGGTTTTCTGTGAATTTTTGCTACAAACCTCTTGTTGACCTTGTCTTTTTTCAGATTCACATCCAAGTAATTACTCTCCTGTCCATCAACATTGTATGTAAACCTCAAAAATTGAGTTGTATTATTAATTCATTCCATAAAATCATCCATCTGCTGCTGCTCACCCCTCCATAAAATATAAATATCATCCAAATATCGCAAATATAGGACAATATACTGTTCCACTATTAAATATGTGCTTCTGTTCCCATTGGGCCATTACCATATAACTACATTTAATGCGCATTTTTTTAAATGAAATCAATAATTTAAAAAAATTGGAGACTTTTGGATGAGGAATCAATTATTACCATTAAATTTCAGAATGGTATTAAAATGATTGCAAGGAAGGGTAGGAATATCAAAAATCTCATTGAACAATGTTACAGGAAAGAAAAAGGCGGGGGTATGAAAAAATGCAGCATGTGTACTTTTTGTAAGTATATGTATCAAGGTGAACAGTTTGAAATTAATGGTTAAAAGTATTATATTCATCATCAATTGAATTGCAAATCCAAAGGGGTGGTATACATAGCTAACTGTAAAAAAGGTTCTGTGTATTATATAGGAAAAAACACAAGAATGCTAAAAGAAAGGGTTTATGAACATTTGTATGCCATAAGGAGGAGGAGTTTAGCTAATGCTTTAGCGAAACATACACAGGCATGTGTTGATCATAATTTTGAATTTTGTGCCATTCAGCAGATTTATGAGCAACCAAGGGGTGGACCCTGGAGTTTATTTTTAGAAAAAGCTGAATTAAGATGGCAATTATTATTACAATCATATTATAAACCAGGTCTTAATGAACAATGTGCCATTAACAGTCTTTTAAGGTTAAAAGTTTTGAGTAGATGAACTAATAATTAATATTTAACTTCACTTTTTAATAAGCATAGGTTTTATATTCATTCATTTTTATATGTATATGTCAAAAATTACATATTTTTAGCATAATGTATGTTTAACAATTTTTCTGTACTAACAGTATGCTTACATCATTTCCTTTTGAAGTTGTGATTGGGGGCGGTAACTGTTGGTGTATACTAGTATTTAAAGGATTCTCTGTATTAAATGGTGGTCTGATGAAGTCTGCTATTGAGTAGATGAAAAGCACTTTACCATTTCAGGAAGTATCTGCCATTTTTTCGCTTGTTTGTTTTTTGAGAGTTTGTTTGTTTTTTCAAAGTTTCTAAATTAGTTAATGAAATATATGACACTACAAGGAACAAAAATAAAGATAAATATTAAGCAGATTGAAAGATGTACTCATATCAGAAATGCAAAACGAATGCTGATTGGAACGTATCGGGACCACTGACCACAGTCAGAACCAAAACCTACCTAATCATGAGGGGCTTTGATGTAAGAAAATACTATGATATTGTAACAGCAAAAGAAATGTGATGCTCAGAAAACCAAGAGCTCCATAGCTGAAATGTACCAGGATATATAACTTATCTGGCTAGTAAGGAGGACAAAATCACAAAAAAGTAGCAGGTGTAGCCCTAAACTTAAAAAAAGCAAGCAAAGCAAAAATTACACAGAAAAAGAAAAATGAATGGTTGTACTGTATGTGACACAGGAATGGGGCTAAAACAAGACAATCTGGAGAGAGTTAAATTACTTTCCATTGTTGTGATTTCAGGGAAGAAATTATCTTTTTTTCCCTATTTGTGCTGTTAGCATATTTTCATAGATTCATAGAATCAGCAGACCTTTGTACAAAACAAGTTAAAAATCAAAAATAATGGAAAAACTCTCTTCAAATAGGATGCATCAAATGTAAAAGAAAATCATGTAGAAGTGTGGAGCTAGGAGTAGGTAGAAAAGATGATGAAAAGCAAGTACACTGAATTAATACTTCTGCTAAGCATTCATAAAGGAAGAGATTAGATAATAAGCCAAAGCAAGTATAATATGCATTTGACTCAGTACATAAAACAGAACATATATATTACACCAATAAACTGTTAGTACACTAAAATAGATAGTGTCAATGACATACACACAAGGATACAGGTTACCCAGTTGACCCAAGTTCCATTAGTGCCTTATTGCTTATTGGAGCTGGTATGGGGATGTGAGGAATGGCACTGCTTTGTCTGTTAACCTTTCTTCAAGAGAGAGGATGCACCCTCAGGATAGTCAGAGCAGTCCTGAGGGGTTATGTTATATGTGAAAGTGAGTGACATACCCTTGCAGATGCCCACCATGCGCCAAGCTCTGAATAGTGTGTGCACCATATGCAGTGTGGAAAGTGCTTCAAAGTAAAACTCTAGCTATTACTTGTAAATGCCAGCCCTAATACATGTCTGCCCATCTCCCTAACAAAACTAATTGGTTTCTTAGCAAGGGGATAACTAAATGGGCCAACAAGACAGCCAGCAGGGACAGCACAGTTGTAAGTAGAAGAGGAAGAGGAAGAGAAGAGTGAAACGGATGCAAAAAAAAACTATAAACTGAATAATCCAAAACTTTTAAAAGCACAACAAACACAAAAAAATGAAGTACATAATTTGTCTTGAGACACAGTTCCTCAGACATAAAGAAATTGAAGCTCCAAGCATCAACTCCTTTAATATCATTGCATTAAAAGTCTCTTTTTCAAACCAACTTTGATACTAATTGAGTCACTGTCACCAGGTGCCTTATCAGCATGCTTCCTAGTTTGCCAATAATATTTATCAACCCGACATGATTAGATAAATCGCCTCCCTTAAGATTTCCAAGTACAAACTAGTGCTTGAAGTTTAGATGTACGTTCAGACTACACATGTACACTTGAGCAAAGTGTTTTCTAAAAGACATTTTTTCACACAAGAAATGTCAGCTGTCTACCTGTCTACTTCACGTAAAAAAATATTACACTTGCTGCAGTTTGCCACAATTACATGCTGTTGCAAGTTGAATAACACAAACCAAGGGTTCCTGTTTGCTGTTTGACAGCAGCAATTCTCATCTTTAGAAATGCAGAACTACAGGTTTAAATCGGGAATGTACACCAATGTCAGGATTGATGTACCTTAGAATATTCCCAAGGTACAGCAGACCTTAACTAAGTATATATCAGTAGAATGAGTGTTAGGATGCAGCCCCAACCAAAGTCATTGGGTACAAGCCCTCATGCAAAATGCTTGAAAACAATAACTGTAAGTGTAAGAATTCAGCATTTGTTTGTTCAAACTGAAGTTTATTTTTGACATTCCAAGACTTGCATTATGAGGGCACACACATCTGATGGTGAGATGCATAGCTGTACAAAATAATCAGCAATGCTTTTATTTATATTCACAACTTGAGCAACCAAACTAAGAGTAGATACCCCATTCAGAGAAGTCTACTTTATTTTTCATGTCATGCTTCAAATGGAGCATTTTTATGTATAATTATGTCTGACAACAGTCATAACATCAACATCAGGATTGACATGAAAAGTCCATCAGTTTATTGCTATCACTTTTATGTCATCACTATCTTTTCAATAATTTCACCACTGGTCTGGCTCTTATGTCTCTGATGGACACAGGCAGTCAGTAAATCACCACATATATAAATCAGATATGCAGGTCACATTTAGGTTGCACTGCTAGGCTTATAAGGGCCCTAGTAGTCATTAGCCTAGTATACACCTATGAACCTATTAAAAAAAACATGAATTATCATTGGCACTGTCACTGTCTCTGTCCATCTTGTGTGACTTTAAAGATTTTCTTCATAAGGTTCATCAGGCAGCTCATCATTAGGAGAGAAGTATCATGATTACACCTTGGTCTCACGAGATCACTGTGTACAGCAATTCCCTATGATGAAGGTGTGGAAGTGGTCATATGGGTACTAACATACAAGATTAGATTTTTCTAATAAATATATTTTCAGTGTTTGTATTTTGTTGAAATTAATTCTGACCAATAACGCCTTCTTATCTGATGGTGTATATTGGCCCACTATCTGAAGTGCTAATGCTTCTAAAACTAAACTGTGATTATTAACAATATCAGTATATTCTGAACCACACTGTTACAACTTTAAAGCTTTCACCCTTGCAGCACTGATGTGGAGGAATTTTCCCTTCACACAACTGCTACTTATATACAAACACTAAGACTGCTGTAGCTCAGAGAAGGATGTATACACATAGGTATCAGAATTTTGAAGTTAGCATGTATTGTGCCCCATGTTTCTGTGTTCTGAGAGCCACACAACTCCTCAGACTTTCAACAGACACGCAGTGTATAACTACCTTAGTTACAAGGAACTTCAGAGGTGGCATCAGTGACCCTGAATTGTGTTAAATGTAACATGGGAAGTGGTAGGATGATCATATATAGTTAAGACTCATGCTTCTCCTGAACTTGCCTGGGCTTGTTCTCTATTTAATATAGAGTTCCCAATTCACAAAGGTTACCGCAAGGTGTACATGAAGTTTACACCTCATGGCAACTATCTTTGATTCAAAGACAGCCCTCCCACAGTGCAGCAACTCTAAGATGTTGAGGCATTCCTGTGGAAAGGTTTATGCTTTTTACTGCTATATTTGTTCTGGTCTTAACTACCATTTCAGTCAAAAATGAGCCTTTTTTCTTGTTTCTTCGTTTGCCTAGCTGCATAGTTAAACACTTTTTTCTTCAGTTATAAAATACAAATATTCTTCAAAATAGCAATAGTCAATCACATACCATTCTATAAACAGTGTATAAAGCATTCCATAGATATGTGTGATATTTATAAGACTATACTAAACACTCATACAATGTAGAACAATATTAAAGCACAACTACATGATTGGTTATAACTTAAATGATGCAGTGGGACTTCAGAAATGAAACCTCTTGAAACCACAGTGGTTTATAGATAAATACTAGGCAATCAGTCTGCAGACTATTACACATCTATCCAGTAACCAGACAGTGACCAAAGGTAAGACTCAAACCCTGGACCTGTGAGGTAAACATCTTAAACATTATGCCAATCCCTAACCCAATCTTCAAATCATCGTAACTTCTAAAACAGTTAAAGTTAAATGTTGACCCATCGTTATTATACTGGGAAGCCCTATCACTTCATATTTAAAGTCAGTAAATCCTACCATTATGGAAATCATGGGCATGAATGGTGAAACCACTCTGGGGACTATGATTTCCAATATCAGATGTCTTTTTGCACACATTTCTTAAACACCTTATATATTAGACCAACCACTCTGTTGGGGTTATACATGTCAACAATGGCATATGTTAGCAACTCAGAGCTACATAAGAAGTAACACTTCTGCTTCAGTTTCTCGGAGTTAACTTTGCATAACTTCATCCTTCAGAACCATATAACTCAAAATACATCCAAGGCAAGAATATATGCCCTTGTACTGAAACATATTACCAGTAGGTTATACTTGCTCCCCCAAATTCAATGCTTTTCAATCATATAATGTGGGCCTGGGTGGCAGAAAATGTTTTAAATTACAGTAAGCCAACAAGATTCTCTAATTCCTAAATTTAACAGAAAAGCTGTAAACTTGCTAACATAATATAGACTGACGGCTCCTTGAAAGCCAGTGTTATAAGCATTATTTATTTGAATTTGTTAACCAGAACAAAGGACCAATCTATATGGTCCTTCTTCAGACAGTAAATGCTGCTTCACCCTCTTTAAGTCCACTACTTTCAAATAAATAAGTCCCCTAGGTTCATAGGAGTAATCTCATAAGTAAGCACTAATAAACTCAAGCACTACACCATCTTATACTCCTTTTAAGTACTTGGCTCCCTATTAGTCCTTTTTGATCAGTCAAAAAGTAGTTCCTTATAGTATTCTGGCATGTCCAATAGTCAGTTTTGGGTTTACTCTCCAGTCCAGCTGGTGAATCTGGGAATCTTGAGGCAATGTTATAATTGCCTTATGTACACAGACCACCCTCTCCTCCTCCCTACAAGCTCAAATATATGTGAGAGATGCAACTACATAGCTAAACTGGAGGCTGAGCTCTCTCAACCCAGTACTGGCTCAGTCAGTCAGGAGAAGGGAACCACACACACCACAATTCCAGTCTCACATAGACCTTCCGCATCAGCAAACCAAACACATAAACACACAAAAGCATACTCTGAGTCTCTAAATAAAAATCTACCTAAGCAGCAGAGACCTCCAAAGCAGACATCCAAGCAAACCCTACCCCACAACAATACCCACGTATCACATAGTTCACAAAGTCAGTGTGCCACACACTCACAGCCCTTAAGGCTAAATAACACACCTAATACACTTGTAATAGGTGACTCTATTGTCAGACACACTGACGTCCCACTCACCAGACTGAACAAGGAGAAGGTTACTGTAAGCTGCCTGTCGGGTGCCAGGATCCTCCACATAATGCATGCACTCAGGTCACTCCAAAGAAAGTACAAGTATGACTCTGTCATTGTCCATGCTGGTGTGAATGACCTGAGACGTAGCTCCCTGGACTACATGAAAAGAGACATAGAGGAGCTCTCTGATCATGTAGCCCAGGCCGGTATGACCCTGACTTTGAGTAGCATCTTGACCTCACCAAAAATGATGCCACAGTATAAAGACAAAATGATCAATTGTAACAATTGGCTAAAGCACTGGTGTCATTTAAAGGGGATCCAGTGTCTGTCAGCCAGGGATGACATGCTCAACAAGCCACGTTTCTTCGCTAGGGACGGCTTGCACCTGTCACCCCTGGGCTTTCGAATACTGGCTAAGGCTCTTGCCACTCCCATACTGCGGTTTTTAGGCAAGGCTCAAAAGACAAACCCACCTCCTTAGACAATAAAATAAAAAAAAAATAAAAAAACTAAGGGTAATGCTGCTCAGCGCCAGAAGTCTAAACCTCAAGATGCATGCACTCAAGGCTCTCCTCAGTATGGAGAATATCGATATCTGTGCAGTAACAGAAACCTGGTTCAAGGTTCCCAAAACACCCCAGCACTACCAGGTTATACTTCATACCATGCTTTTCGGCCACAAAACTTGGACCGAACCACAAAAGGAGGGGGAGTATCCATATATATCAAAGATACCCACACCTCCAGGTTAGTGGCACTGCACGAAGCATCGGAGACCATCCATGTGCAACTAACAGTGGGCAAAACTGCCTTTCAGTTTGTAGCCTGCTACAGATCACCCTCCCAAACTCAGGAACCCCACTCGGCTTTCCTGAGAACACTAGAGAATGTGAAGGTCTTTCCAAACACCATTATATTGAGTGACTTCAACTACCCAAACATTGACTGGGAAAACTACTCAAGCCCTAAAACCCTCACCCAACGGTTCCTAGAATTTATAAACTCAAATGCTATGGAACAACTGGTCACCACCCCCACAAGAGGGGAAAACATATTGGACCTGGTCATCACCAACATGGGGACTCTATGTTCCACACGAGGTATACCCCTCATTGGTAAGGTCAGACCATAAATTAATCTCACTGGACATCCATATCCCGTCCCCACCCCCAGCCAAGGAAACCATGGTGAAGAACTTCTCAAAAGCAAACTTCACACTTCTCAAAATCGAGGTGGTATCCTTCAAAGCCCCCAGGCCAGTGGAAAATATGGCTCAAATGGCAGAATCCTTTACAAATGCATTCTATGGACACCTACAGGAATGCATGGATTGTGCTATCCCAAATAAAACCAAGACTCACTCCTCCAAAGGCAGGAGACCTGTCTGGTGGGGCCTCGGCCATAAATAAGCTATACAGCAGAAGGAGGAAGCTACTACATGATAGAGCAAAATCCCAAAAAGGGAAGGCATCTCTAATCAGTACTAGCAAGAAACTACGATCCCTCATAAAATCATCTAAGGCCAACTTTGAAAGAAAAATTGCACAAAACACTAAAGATAATCTCAAAGCCTTCTTTAGTTATGTCAGGAACCTGGGTGGCAACTCCCAGATATGCTCTGAGTTAGTGCAAAATGACAAAAAATACACTGAACCCACAGACATTGCCAACTTCCTGGCAGACAGGTACAGTGCAAATTTCTCCCCCCCATCCCACCCAAAAGAGCAAATGTCTATCCCAACAGAGTGTAGCCTCCCTGACATTACAGATGAACAGGTGAGAGCTGCCCTCTCCAAAGCAAAAAACACAGCATCAATGGGACTGGACGGTGTCCTGGGCTGCGTCTTACACGAGCTTCAAGAAGAACTTAACCCTCACATAAAGTCACTGTTCAATCTCAGCCTTACTACAGGATATGTACCCAAGGAATGGCTTACAGTAACAGTGGTCCCGCTCCACAAAGGTGGTGCCACAATGGACCCCAGAAACTATCTCCCTATAAGCCTGACTAGCCTGGTTTGCAAAGCTATGGAGCGTATCATCATGGAACTCATAAACAAAGACATTGGGAACCTCCAGACACTGGATCCTACCCAATTCGGCTTTGTTAAGGGCAGATCCTGCCTCTTGAACCTGGTCGACTTCTTTGAAACATTTACCAGGGCCATAGATGAAGGGAAGGTAGTCCACACAGCCTACCTGGACCTCACAAAAGCCTTCGACACAATACCCCACTCGGGCATCATAAATAAGCTCACCAGCTTAAATATCAACCCCTATGTCACAAGATGGGTTGCAAACTTGCTCAGGGATAGAACCAAAAACTAAAAACTAAAGCGCCTTGCAAGTACGGTGTGCTCGGCCATACCATAACATAGTAAAACACCAGTGGCCAGCATTTGCAGCATATAAACACCTCCAAACAAAAAATAATAAAATAGATATTTATTGAAACATAAATGCAACAAAGCGCACTGATATCAATTCATATGAAATTTGAACGTGAAAGCTATATACTGACAGTTTGGGCCTGATCTCTTTTTGGATCTGAACACAGTGATTGTTCCCTGACTGGCATATCCACTCCTTGATATCAGTGATCTACCTATTTTATATGCATTTGCATATATTAGCAATTGACTATAAAGTGGCTGATTTAGTTGGCAGCGTGTTCACTGTTTCTGTGCCTTATAGATTGATTTAACTTTTCATTTTATTTTTTGGACACCAACAAATACAAATGGATTTGGAAAAAATTCTGCAAGGATTATGTGCCGATTGGGATGACATAGGTGTCTTTGGGATTGACAACATCTCAGGCAGTAATCCGAATGTTACTCTTAACAATCCATCAGATGGCTGTGATGTGGCCTTTAACAACTTAAGCAAAAGTTTGAAAAACCTTAGAGCCAATATTTGGCATCTTAGATTATTTCGTGCATATATTAATAGGGATATGGCCCCTCGGGGTCTGAGAATACGCTTATAGCCATTGATTGGTAGATCTGAAGAGAGACTAACCACAGAATGGAACAAGGCATTACAGCAAGCATCCATGATATTTGTCAAAATTCTTGCCACATATTATGAGAGAATGATTGATATTAACCTTTCGAAAGTTAAAGCAATCTGTGAAGAATGCAAAAAATATGAATCACTACCCATATATGAAGGCTCAGTGACCAAGCTGTCAAAAGAATTGGAAAATTATGAAAAACTAACCAGGGAGAGGAAAATTAAAAAATTCAACAGGGATATCACTGATTACCAAAGAGGGCGCCCATTTGAATCACATAGGTCAGTCAGATTTGTAGATACCAGCCAGGGGACAACAAGGGGTAGAGTTAGAAAGAGACCAAGGTCCATTCTCAAATCTAATGATAGATCCTTTGCAAGCACATCTGGGGAGGAATCCTCCTACTTGGACAATGAAAGTGTCCAACCCCAGCAGTCACCTATGTGCAAAAAGTCCAACTCGGCACACCCTTTAGACATAGAAAAAGGGGGTGGGGTGGCCGCAAACATAAACATGGGAAGCAGGACAGATTCTGTGGAGGGATTGATACAAACACTGTTGAAATAACTGATAATGAATATAAGAATGTTTTGAATCTATCAGATGTGGCATTGACTGATCTACAAGAGAAGTTACTAAATAAAGGTCTTGGATTTGTACCAGGCTTTTTTTCTAATGAATATAATATTGTATTGGATGTTATGAACTTTTGCCGTAACGTCAATCTAAAACTGTTTTTTTCATAACAAACCTCATAGACATCTCAAAGATCTAATGAATTCAGATTTCGGAAATCTGATTTTCAACTGTCAATGAACAAACGTGTCTATATTCCAACAATTGGTCCTCAGGGATTTACATTTCCCACATATGGAATCTCACATTATAGGTCAGAACATTACCTTATCAGAAAAAATGGCTCTAGAAGAACTGAGAAACAATCTCAACATTGCCATATTACCAGCAGATAAAGGTGGGGTGATTGTTGTTATGAACATGGGTTACTATATGAATGAAGGTCTGAAACAGCCTTCAAATACTAGATGCTATATGCATATGCCCATTGATCCTACCCCCAATTTCAAAAAAGAAATAGACACTTTTATGAGATTGGCAGAAGATGAAGGGATTATTACCAACAACATGGTTAAACATCTATTAGTAACAGATCCTGAAAAACAGATTCTATATTTGCTTCCGAAAATACACAAATCCATTTCTAAACCACCAGGAAGACCCATTGTGTCCAGTATCATTTTCCTTACAGAACCCTTATCAGAATTTTTGACATACCATTTAAAACCCTTACTTACAGTGGTCAGGGCCCGATTGCAGGACACCACACAGTTTCTCCAAATAATAGATACCCAATTGGAACCACACTGGCTTATGTGCACATTGGATGTGAAATCTTTATACACCAGCATACCTCACTGGGCGGGTTTACAGGCACTCCAATACTGGTTGGAAAAATCTGATCTGTATCCACCAGGATTCAATACATTATTAGTGTGCATGGCTGAACACGTGCTTAACAAAAATGTTTTCTACTTTCAGGGGGAGTGTTATTGGCAACTTCAGGGTACTGCTATGGGGGCATCCTTTGCCCCCATATATGCAGATCTATTTATGGCATACTATGAAGAGTGCATGATCATAATCTATATTTGGTTGAAATTGACATATGGCGTAGATATTTGGATGATTGCTGGATGGTGTGGAGTGCAGATTCTTTGTATTTACAGGAATTTGTGGAATATCTGAATGATAACATATGGGGTATTGAGTTCACAGTAACATATAACTTAGACACCATTGACTTTCTGGATGTTACGGTCTATAGGAATGATGATCATACCCTCAGTACAAAGACATATAGGAAATATCCACAATACAACAATACTGAGGTTTGTTACTACATATGGACGGAATCATAATGTAATCAGAAACGTTTTGGATTCTAATTGGAACATACTCGTAGCAAATGTAGAACTGAGAAAGATTCTGGGACCCAAATGTCAGTTTTCATATAAATGAGGCAAGACACTGGGTGCCTTGTTCTCTCACCATAAACACAAAGAAAGTGGGGGTGCAATTTACCAACAGATGGCCATGACTGGAGACCGACTCTTGGGCACCTTTCCATGCGGGCATTGTGGATCCTGTAACCAGGTTAGTAAATTAAAACAATTCACTAGTGCCAATACAAGTAAAGTATATAATTTAAGAGTCTTTGGTAACTGTAGCAGTAGCTGGGTTGTGTATTTAGCCACTTGTCAATGCTCAGCATTCTATGTAGGGCAAACATCAAGATCACTCAGAGTAAGAATGAATGAACATAAAAGTGACATCAAAAACAAAAAAGAGACTAATGCTCTCTATAGACACACTTTGAAACATACTAGTGCTCAATTTATGTTCATGATTATTGATAAAATTACTGGGAACAGGAGCAATCAACAGGGCTGGCATAGTATTTTGAACCATAAAGAAAAAATATTGGATAATTCACCTTGGGGCTTTATTTCCCCCGGGTCTTAATGACCACCTATAACATATGAAAGGGAAATGATATAACACATGTTGTAACCACTATACATACAAAATATATATATTCTTATATATATGATATAATTTCATATCAACAGAACTATGTTATGGGTTGTTCATCTATGTGGTTTATTATACAAGTAACATTGTTCATGACCTATCTATTCTTGTTGGAATATTGTAACTATTTGTATATTTGTGCCAAATAATAATGAAGGCCTTATATATGTATGCTGCCATTGTGAAAGCCTATTGGTTGATGGCAACAGTATCTAGTTATAAGGCTATTACCTTTTGCTCTACTCTTATGTATCATTACATTATCATCTTTTGATATTTAAAATCCTTGTTGTAAGATAATTATGTAGGTCTTAACATCATCTACCATTGTTGAACCTTACTGGCTGATTTAGATATGTTTTTTTACTTCTTTTTTGTATTGAGACTATCTATTTTACATGATTATGTATCAATAGTGAATGTTTTAATAATTCATTATATATTTTGGTGACATAATTATATCATTTATTCATATCTCAGTGATACTATGACAATAGATTTTATATTAACCAACCCCATACTGATGTGATCCTATATTTTACTTACAATATATGACAACACTTTATATGTTTATATAAAGAATTTCTTATCAGGAGTTTGTATAACATCCAGTTTATGTATAACTAAAAATATTATTATATGTTATATTTTTGACATAATCTGTATTAGATATCTATATAGTATGACTGTATTTATAATGCCTCTATTATTTTAAGGACTAACAGTGATTGGAATATGACTCTCATTTCGAGTTTGGGATAGACTAAACCATGTTTCCATTGGTTGGTGGTTTCTATAAATATTCATGAATCATTTTGAATTACACATGCTTTTTCACTGATGAAGGCTGGATAGCCGAAACCAGTTAATGAATTGATATCAGTGCACTTTGTTGCATTTATGTTTCAATAAATATTTATTTTATTATTTTTTGTTTGGAGGTGTTTATATGCTGCAAATGCTGGCCACTGGTATTTTACTATGTCAGGGATAGAACCCACATGGTCAGAATTGCAGGTGCCATGTCAGACTCTAAACCAGACAAGTGGTGTTCTACAAGGCTCAGTCCTGGGACCTCTCTTGTTCGGTATATATTTCTCTGAGGTACAGGCTAACATGGGAGGACTATGCCTGACCAAGTTTGCAGATGACTGCAAACTGGGTGCCAAAATCGACTCTCCAGCTGACACAAGCATCCTCCAAAAGGGTCTCACAGAGATGGATAACTGGTGTCAGAGCCATGGCCTAAAGCTAAATGCCAAAAAATGCATAGTCATCCCCTTTGGGAAAAACAAAGTGCCCACAAATTACCACATAGGTGGTAATCCATTAAGTACGGAAGAAGTAATTAGGGATTTGGGGACCCAAGTAGATAGTAATCTCTCCTTTGACAATCACGTTGCCAAAGTGGTTAGAAAGACCTTCTATATAGCCCACCGTATCACAAAAGGTTTCACATCTAGATCAAGAGAGGTCATTGTGCTCCTCTACTCATCACTCATCAGGCCAATAATTGAATACAATGCCCATTTGGGATGTACCTTACCCGACACCGGCAGCAACTGGAAAGACCCCAAAACTACCTCACCAAGAGGATCAAGGGACTCAAACAGATGCCATATGCAGTCCAGCTAAAGAAACTCCAGCTCTAGTCAGTTGCTTACTGCCTACTCAGAGGCGATCTGTGCCTGACATATAAAGCCATGTCCAACCCAGAATTAATGGACATACTCCACCTCAGGAAATCCAGATCCCTTAGAGCTACACACTCCAGGGACTTAAACCTCAGCACAGAAATAAATAGGACATGCTGGAGGGACAGATTCATATCCCAGAGGCTCCGCTCACTCTGGAACAAAATCCCAGTCCAAGTTAGGCAGAGCCCCTCACTGACCCTCTTCAAGAGAAATCTTGACGAGTGGATGGGAGATCGTAAGTTTACCCCTGGGATCTCTTCTGTGTCCCTGCTAGACAGAGGCACAGTAAACTAACCTTAAAAGGGCTATCGTCTGTGACCTACTATACAAAGGCACAGTCTACTAATCTAAAAGGGTGGCGAAAGCCAAAGACACTCTGGCTATGCTTATAAATGCCCTAGGGCACATAGCCTAGTATCAACCTATGAACCTATAGGTAAGTACTAGGGTAGCTGCCCTTGAGGGCCATTTTCAGCAAATGCAATTTCATTTTTTATGCTCAAAATAACTTATCTTATTTGATTATTGACAGGCTTTACGCACTCCATGATCAAGCTTCTTCATCTTTCGGCTGTTCCCATTATGGGCCACCACAGTGGACTATATGTTTCCATTTCTTCCTGTCTTCTGCATCTTGCACCAACCACCTGCATGTCCTCTCTCACCACATCTATAAACCTTATCTTAGGTCTTCCAAGTTTTCCTCTTATCTGGCAGCTCCATCCTTGGCATCCTTTTCCCAATATACCCAGCATCTTTCCTCAGCACATGTCAAAATCAATGCAATCTTGCCTCTTTGGCTTTGTCTCCTAACCGTCCACCCTGAGCTGACCCTCTAATATACTGATTCCTCATTGTGCCATCATCTCCAAACCATATAACATAGCTGGTCTCACTACCCTCTTGTAGACCTGTCCTTTCACTCTTACTGGTACCCATCTGTTACAAATCACTCCTGACACTCTTCTCCACCCCGCCTGAACTTTCTTCTTCACCTCCCTTCCACACTCACCATTACTCTGAACTGTTGACCCCAAGTATTTAAACTCATCCACCTTCAGCAACTCTACTCCCTTCATCCTCACCATTCCTCTATCCTCTCTCTCATTTACACACATATAGTCTGTCTTAGTCCTGCTGACCTTCATTCCTCTCCTCTCTAAAGCATATATCCACCTCTCCAGGGTCTCCTCAACCTGTTCCCTACTCTCACTACAGATGACAATGTCATCTGCAAACATCATAGCCAGCAGAGACTCCTGCCTGATCTCGTCTGGCAACCTGTCCATCACCATTGCAAACAAAGGGCTCAAAGCTGATCCTTGATGTAAACTTACTGTTTGCCTCTAGTCTACATCCATACCACATAATCAAAAACATACCCAAACCCCAATTTCTACGTATTAAAAGAATATGTTCAATGCAGGAAGATTTTGTCTTATTTCAGCAAGACCTTACTTATAGGTTTCAGGTCAGGGGTTATAAACAGCAGAATGCTGTGCCTGCCAGTGATTGGGCTTCTAAACAAGAAAGATCACAGTTGTTGGAATATAAAAACAAAATACACAGGGATGATTCAGACAATATCAGGTCTGACACGACTTATGGGCGTAACGTCAATTTGGTTAGGGACGTGGTGGCCAAAAATTGGAATATTTTATTGGCCATTGAGGAATTGTATCAGGTCCTTAACTCCAAGTGCCAATTCTCTTATTGGAGGGGCAAAACTCTGGGATCATATTTTTCACATTTTAAACATGACAGAACCAGGGGTCCCTCTGGTTATCAGTTGACGATCACTGGGGACAAATTGTTGGGTTCTTTTCCATGTGGCCACTGTACTTTTTGTAAGTTCATGTACAAGTCTAAACAAATTTCTAGTAAAAACACTGGCCAAGTCTTTGATATAATATTCTATGCTAACTGTGGAACTGACTGGGTGATATATCTGGTCACTTGCACCTGCTCAGCATTCTATATGGGTAAAACTTCCCATCTCTTACGTGTATGCATGTCTGAACATTTTAGTGATATACAGAACAAGCTATTAACCAATGCCTTATGCAGACATTGTACCTCCCATAATTCTGCCATATTTTATTTTATGATCATTGATAAAATCAAGGGGATAGAACCAATAAACTTGGCTGGCATTCTATTTTAAACAAAAAGAAAAGAGGTGGATAATTAAGTTAGGGGGTCTTTTTTCTCCAGGTCTTAATGATCAAGTATAATTCAGTGGTATTATTTTTTGTCCCTAAAGGATATAATGTAACGGGAAGATGGATTTATTTAATTAACTATTTTGTATAAATGCTTGTGGTATCTGCTTACATATTTTTATCACTGAAGAAGGCAGGATGACGAAACCGGTATGATGTTGGTGGAGCCACTTTAAGTCAGTAAAGTATATGTGTGCTTAATACACTTTGGTGCTGGCCATTTTTTTTGAATTGCAAGATTTTTTTTTGGCCATTAGCACCAGTCATAGCTGTGAGCATCTTCTGGTATCTCTTTTATAGATTAGCCTGTCAACTGTTCCAGTTCTAATTTTCATTTCATATTTTTAAATTCTACCAACAGCTGTTTTCTAAAAGTTCCTTCCTGTCATTCAGCTTCTGTCAGTAACATATAGTAACTGTCAACATTCTGATGACATCATCTGCTGATCAGCTGAATCTGAGACAGTTTGCTTTAGAATCTTTATTCACAAACATGCACAGTTAGAAATGTTAAAAGACACTGTTCAAGTCTTTAAAACATTCTGTTCAAACAGATCATAAATCAACATGTAAGAACTTATTTACAATATCATAGCTAGTCATGCTGGCATACAATACACAGGACAGTCTGAAATTATATACATATATAGACATGCTAGCACAAATAAGTGTCTAATTTCTTCACAAAATATAGACAAAAGCATTGTGACTAACTGAAAATTGTGTCACATGACTATGATTAAAATCATTTGGGAATTAAAGAGAGTCTCAATTGATTAACATTAACTTTAAAATCTTTTCAAAACAATTTGTATTCACACCATAAATATTTACTTGACTGAAAATAAGTTTCACGTGCCATCGTAAATCTTTTGCTCTCATCTTGAGTACTGACTTGAAAGACACTTGGTCAGTAAAACCAGGAGATAGAGTCACATTAAGCCTTAAATGCCATACTAACTCCATGTATTCTATTCAGGTTTCTCATTGTCCACCCTTCACACCAAAACTGATTATTTAAAGTATTCCAAATTCAGACTTGGTGAATCTATTTGCAAACAAGAAAATATTTATAAAGAGCACCATTTATATTTCCCTCTTTAATGTTGTAAGTGTGCTTGTATACTCTTTTCTTCAAGATTCTCTCTGTTTTTAATACAGAATATGACTGGCAGTTATCACAAACTGCTTAGTACACTATGCACATTGTACCACAATTCACCGCATGCCATTTTTTGAGTTACAATAATTATTAAGTAAAATGTAGTTTTGTTCAGCCAATGGAGGAACACTGGGTACACAAACTGCATTTATGTGTCCCTGTTGTGTCTACTCCTCCATTGTAATTCCCAAACCCATTCTTCTTCACCTATAAATTTATTTTGATGTTCCTATCTACTTTCAAATAAAGTATGGGTGGTCATCCACTGTACTGAAAAGTTCTTTGTCAGTTTTTAAAATTTACTAAATTCTTTTAATTATATCCTTTATTGACTGTGCATTATTACTGTGCTTTAATAACATTGTGTGTTCAAAATTATATGTATCATTAACACAAACTTGGTACTCCATAAGGAGTTCATTATTATCCAAAAGAGGATGTATCTTATTCCTCTCTCTTTGGAAACTTCATCATAAATTTTGTCTATTAAGTCTGGGGGATATCCCCTCCCAAAAAAACACATCCTGCATTTTCTGTGTCTCCTCGTAAAATAATTATTTTTTAGATGCCATGTGGATTGCAAATATAAATTGTCCTTTAAAATTGTCCTTTAACTAGATTCCATTTACAATGCCATGGGCAGCAACTTTTGTAATGGAGATGTGAATTAGAAAAAGGACTTTTACTATAAATGGAGGAAATAAAGCTGAGATTTTCAGTCTCACATTTTATGTCTAAGAATTGAGCAAAATTCCTCTTTTTATCAAACATACCCTTCAAGAAAGTAGCTGTGTTTGATATATAATTTATAAAATTATTTAATGCTACATAATCATTCTTTCATAAAATGAACATATCATCCAAACATCTGCAGTACAGGTTCCAGTGGGATGCATAGAGGGAGTTTAAAATATTTTCTTCCCCAATTGGACATTACCAATCTGGCAAAAATGGGGGCACACCCTCCTCCCACAGCCACTCCCCTGATCTGTCTGCAAAATTCACATTCAAAAAACAATATTCCCCTGAGGCATCATGAACACGACTCTAAATTTTCTGTTTCCCATCATTATATCTAAGTTGTGTTTGAAAATGGAGAGGGATGATCTTTGATGTGGATGGGGAGTCTGTTTCATAGGAGTGGTATCCTCTGTGAAAAATATCTATCCTTCCAAACTGCTTTATTGATGTTGCAGAAGAGGTTTAGATCCCTAGATTGAGTATGTATGATACCATCTGACTTGCTGATGTGCAGTCAATCCATCAGTAATAGGTTGGAGGTTGCCTTGTATGTCAGACACAGGTCACTTCTTAGGAGTCTGTAGTATACCAAGTATAGTGACAGGGCTTTGAGGTGTTCCATGTAGGATATGTTGTTTAGGCCTTGTATCCTTTTAGCAATGTATCTCTGGGCATTCTAGTTGTTGCATGTGTCTGGACAGATACAAGCCAAAGGTGGGCATTATAGTCAATGATTGACCTAATCAAGGCTGAGTAAAGTGGAAATTTGACATCCCTAGATCTAGTCACAGTCCTGCTGTTTATAAATTGTCTGATATAGAAGGACTTTCCTACAACAATAGTTACTTGTTGGTCAAAGGTTGGGTCACTGCCCACATAAATTCCCAAACCCTGAATAACTAGGTCAACTCCTAGGAGCATATTGTCAATATGGTAGTTCCCTGGGGTAGATGCCTTCCCAAAGGATACAATAATGCATGCTGGGATGCAATGACTGCTCCTAGCTTACAGTCATCTGCAAACTTAGTCAGCCATAGACTTTTTGTATTGGCCAAACAGGAGATGCCCCAGCACAGAACTCTGGGGGACTCCATTGGTGACTGGTCTCTTTGTGGTGGCAACTTCCAGCCTTCACTTAGGTTACTAGGAACTTAGGAACTCAGTTACTCAGTAAATAACTTAGGAAACCAGTTAATTAGGAACTTAGATTACAGCCTTTGTCCGACCTTGTCAAATGTCATCTTAAGCATGTCAAGTGTCACCTTAAGTATGGAATTAGAATAACCCCTCTTCAACAGTCTCTCAGTTATGTCCCAAATAATTCATTCAAATTCAAAATCCTTTGAAGTATTCCTGCTTGCACTACCAATTTATCAGCTGCTAAAGACAGTATTAAAAGAGGATGATATGAACTAGTGGCATGGAGACACATTTTCTAATGTTTTATTTCTAAAAATGAGAATTTTTGTCAACTTATCTGGTTTGTTCTACAGTGTGGTGCTTTATCTGAGTACCCCTTAGTTGTGAATAAGCAATACAAATGTAGCACACCACAGGAAGTAAAGTATGTTGAGTGCTTTCATTTATATACTAGAACTTCAGCAGAATAAATTACCACTTATAGGAATGAAAGCACTCAACATATTTTACTGCCTGTGGTGTGTTATGTTTGTGTTTCTTGTTTGTTATTTTTGATGTAGTAGAAAGAGAATGTTTTCTTGTAACCCTTAAGTGTGATTTCCAAAAAGTGTGTTTTTTCTCAGAATTTCCAAAGGTAAACTGCATCCCATATTCATTATTTTTCAATTGAATGCCAAACAGTTTCATTGCTTTTCTTTTGCCCCTTCACAGAAACAAGATTTTACACAGTGTAAGACTTGCACTTAAAGACCTTATTAAAATGTATGCAAATTCTTCCAAACATAGCTATAAATGTACTTGCATAATTATTGAAAATGGGGATCCCATCCATACCTCTCAACTGTACAGATTTTCACAGAATGTCGAGAATTTTGCCTCATGTTTTGGTCCATTTTTCATAAAATTATGGTTTTCTGGCAAATTAGTGGTAAATCTCAAGTTAGAAAATGATGGACATTCAAGTTGCAGACTTCATACCCTTCAGAAAATTCAAGCTAATGCAAAACCTGTCATTCTATAGACTTTCTAAGTTTGTAAGAATTATATTTAAAAATTGTCCTTATTTTTGCGCCTTTGTCCCACTTTTATTTATGGCTTTGTCCAGATTGCTTGCTCTAAGAGGTTCAGAGGTATGCCCATGGCTGTTCATGAATATTTATACATACACAACCATGCACACACATGCAAACACACAAACACACACACACATACAGAGTCAAAACATGCATATTAACACTTATATTTATTTGTTTATATGGCTCCACTAAGACCAACTGATACTACATGCCTAAAAACATTATACCCTAGCTAAATCTACCCAAAATTGATAGCCTGAGTACATTAACTTTAAAGACGTATACTAATAGCTCCACAGTACACAAGCAAACATACAACAAGAATTAAAAAAAGTATTACACCCACCCTCCTTACTATATTATTCTCACTTTGAAGCTCCTGTATCTCAAGGAAAGAGTGATCATTGGCGCGTAATGCAACACCTATCTTGTACTTTCTCTGAGATGCTATGAGCTCAAAGAAGTTAAAAATATAACAGATTTAAACACCAATAAATTTCTCCAGTATGGAGTGAGTAACTGCCACCACATAAATTATGCTCAAACACCTGTGTTACAGGCAGTTTCATACTGTTATCCTAAGCAATCATCTATAAATCTGTGTATATACAAATAGTTTTATATATATATATATATATATATATATATATATATATATATATAGAGAGAGAGAGAGAGAGGTATACACATAGAGTCACATCTAAAATACACACACACACACACACACACACACACACACACACACACACACACACACACACACACACATATATGTATATTGCACTTGACATGAATTGATCAGAATTTCAATTTATCATACATGTGGTAATTCAACAAACCACTTTCAAAGATTTAGTCCATTGTCAGTTCACTCCCGCATTTGATGCAAACCATTCTGTCATATTCTATATGTCTAGTTCATGATTTTCTGCATACATCAGCCTAACATTCAAAGTTTATTTCTAGCAGCATATAAACAGTGCCATATTTATGCAATATGCTGAAAGAGAGGTCAGTGCATCATTATTTTATGAGCCTGAAACAGAAACAGCCCTAGAGCACTGCTGCAGCTATCATTCCATTCTGATTATTCTTCACACTTCGAAGCCATATTAGTGTATGCTGCTTTATGCAATTCACCTAACACTTTTTCAGTTCCATATTTTCAAGGTGCCAAGAATGACAGGATGAATTTGCTTCCACAGTACAACCAAGATGTGGTAGGACTGAGGGAATGTTTAATTCAACGTACAATAGCTGCATATGTTTTACACTACAATAGCACAGAGTACATGCATTTTTTTGTTCAAAAAATTAATAATGAATATTTTGCCATTTTATTCCATACTAGATGTGTGTTTGTTAAGGTATGTGCCTACTGTCTGACTTTATGACCACCACAGCAGCAAAGCCCTATCAGTGTATGCTACTGCATTCATACAACTAACTTACTGTTATTCTATTAGAGATCTAAGCACCCTCATCTAGCATAAAAGAAAACGACTGCATGCATTATGGCAGTGTACTGGTTTTATGGAATTCTACGACAATCTGTATGCCTAGCTTTTATTTAGGGTCTATATCAGAACATCAAAGTTTTAAAACTTTGGATGTTCTAATATCGACCCGTTGTGCATGAATGCTGAAAATAGTGAAGCTGCAGAACACTGAATTCTTTCCTAGGGAAAGAATTCGGTTGGCCAGTTCTGTGGCTTCACTATTTTCAGTGCTGTGGTGGAAGTTCAGGTAAGTGTGTGATTGTGTGGTTGTTAGGATTAGGGTGTGGGTTAGGTGAGTTAGGGCTAGGGTGCGGGTTAGGTGAGTTAGGGTTAGGGCGCGGGTGAGGTGAATTAGGGTTAGGGGTGGGTTAAGTGATTTAGGGTTAGAGCGCAGGTTAGGTGAGTGTGCAATAGTGACGGACCTTAGGGTTAGGGTTTGGGTTAAGGTAAGTGGATAGATAGTAGAGTATGTATAGTTTAGTGTAGGGTTAGTTATAGGATTATAAGTGTATGTGTGTATTGATGTTTTTTAGGTGTGCTTGTGTTGTGTGTATGTGTTTTGGAATAGCAGATTTTTTCCCCAAGGAAAAAAATTGCTGTTCTGAATGTTTGATATTATGTGGTTTAGATATTTTAGGTTCGATGAAATAGCGTTTGCTATTTTCATCTTTTGATAACGTGATATAAGCGTTTTATTTAGTTTATGTCTGCCTCCAGAATCCCAATGTCTCTCTTTCTGACAACTAATAACCATAAGAACATTCTTTAATATTTACAGCCAAGTACCAGAAAAGAAAGGGCTTTTTATTTTTCATAATAGTTGGTTTACAAATGCTAGATTTGATATAGTTAATGATAAATATAATTTATTTAACCTTAAACATGTCATAACTTTGGGAAAAAATTCAATAAAACTAGCAGAAGTGATATTAAATATGAGGACAAAAATGATAGAGTTATGCCCAAACAGTAGCATCTGACAGGTATGGTCATGCAAGTGACCACTACAAATGCATTATAGCTGCAGTTGTGAATTTCCATAATATCCATAGCACACAGGATTATGATTGGGTCTCATCATAACCAATTTGTTTTGTGTTTGAGACATGAATGCCAAGAAATTCACCCCAAGAGCAAACCTTTAGAGGTGAATCTTGACATCCATGTCAAGAACACATAATAAACAGTTATAATCAATAAAAAGTTATAATCAGTAAGACCTAATCCTAATTCCTTGTAATGCACAGAGCTTTATCTGCAACATGTCTATCAGTTACAGAAAAAAAGTGTAGGAACCTTGTGAAAGTCAGTGAAATACTTTAGCACTGTCAGAAATAGTCTTACTCTGAGGAATGAAGAGCTTTAAAAGCTGTTAGACATATCATTCTATTACAATGTTTCTTAATTGATGTGGCAGAGTAAAGTTCTAAGAGCTTTTAAAAACTATTTTACCTTCTGCAAACATTCTTTGGTGGCTGTCCGTCCCTAGCAAGGGACTCTATCTTAACAGCACTTAAGGATGCTTTAAAAGATTGCTTTCTTCCCAATATAAAAATGCAATTGTGGAGCTCTATGCACTACCAGATGGTGATTGCTATTCCTTACTGCTTCCTGTAGGTCCACAGAACTTTACTGTGGAGCACAGGGAGCAGGACAGCAATGAGAAGATGACAGTAAATGTCAATGAAAGGGAAGGGAAGGCTTTTGCCATTGATACATGACAGCCTACTTGGATAAGTTTCATAGAGGGAGGGAGTCCTGGTTATGATCTGGATGTCTCAAGTTTCACTAACATCTCAGGTGCTGGAGCAAACAGGCACAGGTGAGTGGAAATGAGTGGCAACTCTCATGTTGCCCATTCTGGGAGGGAGGGTACGGTTTCTGAATGTAACAAGGCACTCCTTCAATGATGAAGAGAGTGCTACAATTGCATAGCAAATCATCACTGAACACAGCAAACAGGGAATAGCAAATTTTAGTTGATGTTAAGGCTGTGATGTATGTAAGATAAAGCAGCCCTGCCATGATAGGGTCTAACAAATGTTCTCTAATGTCCTAATATCTGAGAATTTGACATTACCAGGTTGCTCCATGTTTCCCCTTCCCCTTTCCAAACTGCAAACAGACACTGCAGCCAGAGCCTCAGGGGGGTAGTACTGGGGTCACTTAAGGTATGAGCAGGCTTAGCAGCACTGAAGAGCTGATGGTCAGCTGGATCAGTATTGTTCACTTATGTTTAGAAGTTTAACCTAAATGACATTCTGTACCCTCCTGAAATCAGTATGGGGGACAAAAGCTTTGGAAGTGAGTGAAACTGATGTGGCCCGGTCATATTTAATGACATTATTCTGTATGTAGGGCAATAATATTGTAGATATTTATATTGCTTATGTTTCACTGAACCCTCACTTTCTCTTTCTGTACTCAGCCTCCCATATTGTCATGCATGGACATCATATCATCTTTCTAATATATACTGTAAACAGTATATTCAACTATTTCTTTAACTTTTCCTTACCATCTAGCTTGGCAAATATGCTTGCAGTTGCAAAACAGTAAGCTAATGAGTTGCTCTGATGACATTTCATTTCTTTAGTTCTTTTTTTTTTTTTTATTTTATTTTATTTGCATTTGGTTACCAGGAAGGCCTGACTGGGTTACGCAAGATCTCTTTCCAGCAGAGGCTCAAGGAGAAAAACTTCATTTAGTGAAAGAAAAACTTACAAAGAGATTATAGCAGATATTTTCTGAGTACAAGCAATATCTGAGGTATAATGATTACAGGTAGATGGGAAGGTAACATATATAAAACAAATTAATATCAACAGATGCATCACTACACATAACAATAAACAACAGCTGAAGATAAAATAGGTCCATATAACATACTTGTGTCAGCTGTTGAAGCTCCAGGCATAATTTTTATTTATTTTACATTTGTTTACTGGGAAAGAACCCATTTTCAGTGGAGGCCCAGGGAGAAACACTCCAGATGCATGTCTTTGAAATGTGGGAGGAAACCAAAGCACCTGGAAGAAACCTATGTTAATGCAGGGAGGACATGCAAACTTTGCACAGAAGACACCCCAGCCAAGAATCAAACCAGATAACCTCTTACTGTGAGGCGACAATGCTAACTGCTGCACCACCCACAGCACCACTGTGCCACTCATTAGACACCATAACTGATTCATAGGTAGTTTCTAAGCATACCGTCTAAGAGACCATTAAGGAAATTGCCAGTTGCTCCCAAGCACTGCCTGGATTAGTGACTTACTCAACATCACAAAGTAGGCAAATGAGGGCTGAGAGAATCAGTCATGTACCATAGGAAGTAGCTTATAAACAGAAGGAATCGTTAGTCCTCTGCACTAACTACCAGACAAATTAGTGTTATTAGTGTTAAGTAGCGCATAGTTTTCTTTAAGAACTGCTGACCCTAAACTTACTCCAAATGGCACTGACATAAAAATACAACAAATCAAAAATGTAGATAAATAAAGTAATGCTGTTTAGGCAGTAAGAATTCTTTAGTAAAATTTTGCGGTAAAGCTTTCATTAGACCATATTAAAAAGAACAATATTAACATTTAAATACAAAATAATCAGCTTCATAACAACCAGTAAAATCATCCTAAAAAAATCATATGATTCTTATTATAAATCTAATTATATAATTTTCTGGATTTTAGGGCTGGTCTTAAAGAGATCTTGCCATTTAACCCATATAATTTGTCTGCTTGCAAAAGTAGTTTCCAATATAATTCTCGGCTCTCAGTTCTGGTAGTTATATACCTCATCCTTCCATTTTCTTGTATCTTTTCAATAAGTTTAAATCCAAATTCGTGTTTATCTCTCTGTTCTATAACATGTTTAGCAAGAGAATTTTTATCATTTTGTTGTCTTATTTCCCTTACATTTCTTTTATTTGCTCCATAAGAGTTCAGTCTGTTTTACCAATATAAAATTTCTTACACAATTTACATTGTGCTAGATAAACAAGATGCATTGCTTTATTTATCTATCTTCATTTTTTGGCGATTTATGTTGTTCTAGATGCTCAGAAGTGACTTTCTACAAACAAATGAAAAATGTAGTTGCCTTAATTTTAGATACTTTTTCTTTAAAAATAATGTACGCATAATATGGGCAAAACATTAACTAGAAACCCAGTGATTCATAAAAACTTACCTCAGAAAGATGGCTTCCACACCACAGTAAACCTTCCTAATTCAGAGAATGCTGTCCTGCAATGGTTTTCCACTGGCATTGGCACAGAGAGTGGCTTTGCTGTTAAGCATGCCACTCAACTGTTCCTGATTTTGCCTCACAGTTTTGTCCTGTCCCTTGTAAAATTTTTGATTTTCTACTAAATCAGTAAGAATTGCAGTCAGTCAATAACACTGTATTTTAGTCTTTTATACTCCTCATAGTTCAGGAAAACCTGCTGTGCTACTAGATTTTTAAGTGAATAAGCATAATATTTAAACACTGTCTCTGATTTGGGGCCTTTGTACTCCCCATAATTCTTGGATTTGTCTAGAATTCTTGAGAAGTTGAGATGTATGTGCTATGAAACATGCTAATGCAGCAGTCAAGGGGAACTGGCTAATGTCATTTAGGATCATAGGATCATACGAGGGTACTAGGCTATTGGCCCTGAGGCCCTTATAAGCCTAGCAAGAGTTTAGCCCATGTTTAGATAAGCCAGCACCCAAAGCCCCTGTCCAGCAGGGACACAGGTGGAATCCCAGGCGTGTATTTTCTATTTCCCATCCAGTTATCCATGTTGAGCTTAAAAAGGGATAATGAGGTACTCTGCTTGACATGAAGAGATAGTCTATTCCACAGATGGTGGAGTCTGCGGGACACAAATCTGTCCCACCAACAAGTTCTATTGGGTCTATATCACCACATCGAATGGTGATATGTTCAAATGCCCTTTGTTCGAACTGAAAAGTCCAAAAGCCCTAAACCGCAAAGTTAAGGAACATCAATTTTTTTTCCCAAAGGAAAAAAAATCTGTGGGCCATCTTCGGGGCTTTGATATTTCCTCCACTGTAGTGCGATTTCAGCATTTAAGTAGGGGGATATGCAGCAGTCCCATTAAGGCGGGGTCTGAGATTGCATTATACGCCAAACAGAGGTCACCCCTGAGGAGTCTGTATGAAACTGAGTAGAAGGATAGGGCTTTTAGCCTATCTGTGTAGGGTAAGTGTTTGAGGCCCTGGATTCCCCTGGTGAGGAACCTCTGTGATCTTTCCAACTGCTGCATGCACTTTGTGAGGTACATGCTGAAGGGGGCATTGTACTCAATAGTTGGCATTATAAGGGAAGAATACAGGGATGTTATGAACTTGTTGTCCCTGGGTGAGATACCCTTACTTATGAGGTGGGCCATGTAGAAAGCTTTCCATACAATGGAAGCAACATAATGGTTAAAAGTCAGGTTGTTATCAACCTGGGTGGCCAAATCCCTCACTACTGATTGTGTACTTAGGAAATTGTTATTAATGTGATAATATGTGGGGATGTCATTCTCTCCAAAGGGGATAATGATGCATTTTTGGCATTCAGCTTGAGGCCATGTTTCTTGCACCAGTCATTTGTTTGGGTGAGACCCTCTTGGAGGATGTCCACAATTACTTGGGGAATTGACGACTGTGCCCAGCTTGCAGTCATCTGCAATCTTGGTCAGCCATAGTCCACTGGTTTTGGCCTGTAACTCAGAGAAGTATATCCCGAATAACAGAGGCCTCAAGACTGATCCCTGGGGTATGCCGCTTGTTATGAGTCGACTGCTTGAGGTGGCTTCCTCTATTTTGATTAGGTGGGTTGGGTTCTATCAGCAAGCCAGTTTGCTACCCATCTCGTAACATATGGATTGATGCCTTGTTGAGAGAGTTTATCTACTATGACCGAGTGGGGAATAGTGTTGAAGGTTTTGGCCAGGTCAAGGCAGGCAGTGTGTACCATCTTCCCCTCATCCATGGCTTTGGTGATTGTCTCAAGGAAGTCATCCAGATGTAAAAGACATGAACTCCCCTTGACAAAGACAAACTGTGTGGGGTCGAGTGTTTGAAGGTTGCCAATGTCTCTGTTAAGTCCATGATAATCCATTCCATGGTCTTGCTGATCAGGCTAGTTAGGCCGATGGGCCTATAATTTCCCAGATCAATGGATGGTCCACCTTTGTGTAAAGAGATGACAGTGGCTGTTCTCCACTCAGCTGGGACAAAGCTGGTACTCAGGCTTTGGTTGAATAGGGTGGCTAATGGTGCTGTAACTTCATGGCTGAGTTCATGTAGGATGTAGCCAGGGATGTTATTGGGTCCCATGGAGGCTTTATTTTTTGCCTTTGGGAGGGCAGTGATGACCTGTTCCCTAGAAATAAGGGGTGGGGGCAGGTACTGGGATGTCCTGGCTTACTGAGGGGGGGGGTGGAGGGGAGAAGTTTTTGTTCAATCGGTCAGCCAGTAGATTGGCTATATCTGCAGCATTTGTGTATGTGGTATCCTTGACCACCAGTTCTGAACAGATCAGGGTGCTTCCTTTGAGATTTCGGACATATGTGAAGAAGGCCTTATGACTGTCTCTAGTAGATGTGGCCAATTTGGACTCAAAGTTGGCTTTAGAGGATTTCACTTGTGCTCTTATTTGCTTGTTCAGGGTAAGGAGAGATTGCTTTCATTTTGGCACCTGCTCCTTTTTGGTCCTGGATAGTATTTTTTTCCTTTTGTTATATAGTTTATTTATTGCAGATGTTCACTAGACAGGTTTACTCTTCTTTGCGAAGGATGATTTTGTCCTGTTGGGTATTCCTGATTCAATGCATCTATATAAAGGTTCGTATAGTACTTTGGTGTAGATTTGGACATTGGTGCCAGTTCCTACAGTGGGGGAGGTGGCTGTGAAGCTGTTTATACCATTCCTCAGGAGGTTGTAATCAGCTTTGGAGAAGTTTTTTGTTTGACCTTCACTAGAGAGGGGTCAGGGGAGATGGTGACTTCGAAAGTGACAGCTTTATGGTCAGATCTTACCAGGGAGGATGATACTGTAGGGGTGCTGCAGTGGTTACTCATGCTGGTTAATACCATGTCCAAGATATTATCACCTCTTGTGGAGGTATTGACTAGCTGTCCTAAGGCATTTGCATTGATAAAATTGAGGAATCTCTGGACATCTGTGTTCTGGCATGAGTAGTTTTTCCAATCTATTGTTGGGTAATTAAAGTCACCCAGGATCAGGGTAAAGGGTTAAATCTAAGTAGATTTGAAGTATTCCAGATAAGTGGAGTGGCATCTTGAGTCAAATTTGCGGGCCTGTAGCTAGCTATAATTTGAATAGGGGTCTTATCAATGGTTAACTGCACCTGGAGTGTCTCCTGTGCATCTGTTTGACCAGCCTGGAGGTGTGTGTGCCTTTAATATATATTGAAACTCCACGTCCTTTGGCTTTGCTGCCCACAGATTGGGGTCTAAATGTGTGATATGATGAGTAACCAGGTAAGGCTAGGGTGATCTCCACAGCTTTGAACCAGGTTTCTGTGACTGCACAAATGTCAGCATTTCCCAGGGTTAAAAATGCTTGCAATGAGTGCAGTTTCATGTTTAGACTGATGGCGTTTAGCAGCATGACCTTTAATTTGAGTTTTGTTGAAATTTTTATGTTGGTAATATTGACCTCATGACATTTCCTAAAAAAGGCACTATGGGGGAGGCAAGGGCATTTGCCATAAACCTGAAGCCCAAGTGAGACAGGTGCAGGCCATCTCTAGCAAAGCATCATGGTCTGTCAATCATATATTCCCAGGCTGCCAAGTACTGGATACCCCTCGAATGACACCAGAAACTAAGCCAATTGTTAGTCAATCATTTTCTGTTTGTATTGAGGCATCATTTTGGGTGATGGTCGAATGCTGCTTAAGGTTAGGGACATACGTGCCTGGGACACATATTCAGTGAGCTCAATCATGTTTCTCCTCATAGAGTCTAGGGAGGTATGCCTCAAGTTGCAATCATATTTTCCCAGGCTGTCAGGTACTGGATACCCCTGGAATGACACCAGAAACTAAGCCAATTGTTAGTGAATCATTTTCTGTTTGTATTGAGGCATCATGTTGGGTGATGGTAGAATGTTGCTTAAGGCTAGGGACATACCTGCCTGGGACACATATTCAGCAAGCTCAATCATGTTTCTCCTCATATAGTCTAGGGAGGTATGCCTCAAGTCGTTCCCACCAATATGGACTATGATAGAGTCATAACAGTACCTACTGCTGAGACACTTGAGTGCGTGTGTGCTACGGCTGATACTGGCATCTAACAAACTAACTGTGAATTTCTCCTTATCCAGCCTAGTGAGAGGCACATCTGTGTGTCTCACAATGGAGTCTCCTATGACTTATATGCTGGGTTTATGTTTAGGCCCTAGTTGTTGTGAAACACTGGTGTGTGGACTATCCATGGAATGTGGTGTGGAGGGTTGTGGAGTTCTCATGTGTTTTTGCCTCTGAGGTCTCATTTATTTGGGTTTGTTTTTGTTGAGGACCACCACATAAGTGGGTGTGTGTTGTGTAGCTGTTGGTGGTGTTATGAGGTTTAGTGATTGTTGAGGACCACCACATAAGTGGGTGTGTGTTGTGTAGCTGTTGGTGGTGTTATGAGGTGTAGTGATTGTGTTGACAACCTTCTCAGTGCCAGATGTACCGGCCTGTGAGGGAGAGAGCATAGCCCCTAGCTTCTTTATGTAATTGCATCTCTCACAAGTTGTAATAGAGTTGTGGGAGGAAACACAAATACTGTAAAAGCAGCAAGCAGCTGAATAAAGTTTTTTTTTTTTAAGCAAAGTGGAAAGGGAAAAAGGAGGAACAGAAGATAATTCAAGGTTAAGAAACTAAGGGGGATGTCCTTCTCAAATGCTCTCTCTGTATTAGGTAGAATGAGCTAATGACACTAGACTGGGAGGAGTGTCCCAGATCACATTTACAGCAGGGGCGGGCAATTGCAAAGCCACCAAGTATAAGAATAAGACACCAATAGGGAGGGAGGGTGTGAAACTATGCTACAGTTACTACCTACACTATTTTAGGCAGAAAATACTACAGAAATGTTTATCTCAGCAGAAAAACAGCAGTGAGCCACTAAATGAAAGTTTTAAACAAATAAAGGAGCAAGGAGACTCTAGAGAATGCTTTTAACTGCAAACAAATCAGTTATATGATACACTCCTTGGCAGGAAATCAGAACAAACAAACAGATGCTTAACAAATGGAGAAAATATTCAGTTAATACCTTTCACACAGTGAAAGTATATAAAAAAGATTTACAAACAGTGTGACAGCAGACAATAAAAAAGTTTAGTCATGTGCTCTTCCCCAGAAATGATGGGGCTTCTGGAATGACATAATATATTATTTTTTTTCTCTGGCAGAAAAAGTAAATGTCATCTTTTTACAGTGTTCACTTATTCACCTTTATGGGAATAGTAGGGGTTCAGGTAAATATAACAGAGCCACACAATTGTGTACATAATGTATATACATGTGCATGTGTGTGTGTGTGTGTGTGTGTGTGTGTGTGTGTGTGTGTGTGTGTGTGTGTGTGTGTGTGTGTGTTTGTGTGTATGAGTATATGTGTGTATATATACACTATGAGGTGCCTATGCAAGCAGTATGCATCAGCTGGTAGTGATAACACTTGCACAGTCAGTTCAGAAACATGGTAATGAGCTGCTAATGAGATGTTTCTCTGTACAGCTTTTCCATGTCCATCACACTTACTGACTAACTTGCATTTATAGGATCATAGGATCATAGAAGATTACTAGGCTATCAACCCAGAGGTCATTTTAAGCCCAGCCATTTCAACCCAATGTAATACCATAGAGGTACTAGTTAATACCCAAGATTGCATTTAGTGATGACTACCCATGTCCAGGAGGGTTGTGGGCTCTATCCCCGGTAAGAATTTACAGAGCGCCATCCACTCACCCAGGTTCCTCTTGAACAATGTCATAGAAGAGCTCTGTTTCACATGAATTTGTAGCCTGTTCCAAAGATGTTGCAGTTGCTGGGAGATAAATCTGTCCCTCCAGTATGTCCTATTTAAGTCACAGGCCATATTTAAGTCCCTGGAATGGGTAGCCCTAGACCTATTTGATTTACGGATATGCAGTAAGTTCATTAGGTTTGGTTCTTGGGTTGCTCTGTAGGACAAGCATAAATCTCCCCTAAGAAGTCTATATGCTACAGACTATAGGGGCAGGGATTTAAGTCAGTTCCTGTAAGGCACATGCGGGCGGCCCTTGGTCTTCTTTGTTAGAAACCTCTGAGGTCTCTTTAATTGGTGTAGGTACTTAGCACAGTACATACTGAATGGGGCATTATATTCAATTATGGGCCAGATAACTGCTGAGTATAGGGGGTTATAACTTCTTTTGCTTTCAAGGTGATGCCTTAAACTAATTAAGTGAGCTACGTGGAAAGCTTTCCTTACAAAGGTAGACGTGGTGGTTGAAGTTAATGTCACGGTCAACCTGTGATCCCAGGTTCTTTACCACTTCATGGGTACTTAGGGTATTGCTATTGATTTGTTAGTGTGAAGGGACATTATTTGTTCTGAAGGGAATGATGATGCATTTCTTTGCATTCATTTTGAGACCATGATTAATATGCCAGTCGCTGGTCTATGCAAGACCATCCTGGAGTATGCTGACACCATTTCGGGATTCAATGATTGCACCTAGTTTGTAGTTATCTGCAAACTTGATCAGCCACAACCCTTTCATGTGCGCTACTCAATTAGGTAGGCAAAATCTTTCTGAATCCCTCTCAATAAACCTAATATTCTATTCTTATCATCCTAAAAACAGTTATCTCCTTTACAAAGCACTTTAAACAATAAGTCAGATACTAGAATGTAATGCAACATTTTATATACACCAAAACTGATATTAACAAACTTCCATTTACATTAAGAAAATACACAAAATGTATGTTTAGTCAAGCCCAATTCCTTGTGACATCAAAGGCTTTTGCATGACAAGTATGTCTGTCTGTCAACAACTACTGCATAAATATACAAAGCAGAACAATGTAAATATTTTTATCATTTAAAATCCTCTCTCTTAACAATACAGCCATTGAAGTCAGTTCTCATAGCAGAGTATTATGGGTGAATGTGGATGATAATCTTAAATTTGATCCACATATACAAAGCTGCATAAAAAAATCTCCAAAAACTAGGGATGATTTATGGAGACAAAAACTTTCTCACCAACACAAGTAAAACTACACTTGCCACTACTTACCTCCTCGCCTGACGTTTTTATGGCACTCTCATCCTTATTAACCTCCAGGAATCACAAAAAGCTAAATTTGAACAATGTTATAATAAAGAGGCTAAATTTGCAGCAAATACCAATTTCAGAACCACCACTGTATAGCAGTTAGAACTACCACATCGACTAACATATTTACAGCTTATTACGTATAAAATTATCCAGCAACCATTTGCTTTTCTAGCACTAAATAACACTGTATACAACTGTGTTCATGCATGGTCGTTAAGATCCAGTGACCATAAACTTTGCTCTGTCCACAACCCTATAAAATATGGACATGATTTGCATTCATATCATGTCGCTAAGGCTTTGTAACCCCATTTCCATCAAATCTATACCCACCCCCAAGCCTTTTAAAATTATTCTGAAAGACATCTGCCAAAATCTGGCTCTGTTCTTGCTCAATGCCAGAATAAACTACACTCTAAATATGTATCTGTTCTTACTTCTTTACTTCCACTTCTTCACTCACATCCTAAATTTAGTCAGTTTCTCTCCCTTGACTCTCTATGAATTTTTGACTACTCTAAATTGACTAACATTTCTCCAGATATTAAATCATTGTCAAATAAGTTGTATCTATTTTAAGCCAATGTTGTCACATTATGTCTAATTTGGTATATCTATATGAAATGAAGATGTTTTTGCATTATTATTTGAAGGTTGTAAAAATTGTTCTTAAAATCATTTTGTAATACCTCAAAGCTTTTTGCCCCAGCCTCTACTGAAAATGGATACCTACCCAGTCGGACTTTCTCTGTAATTAGGTGTCAATGAATGAATAAATAAACAAATCGTATTGTGTGCTATCTCAGAGCATAAACGTTATTCAGAATTCTGTCTTCAGATATTAATTCTATAGCTGCTAAATTATGGTGACAAGGCATAATTTTATAACCCTGACATTTCAGTAGCAACACAGTTAGTATATATAGAGCTTAAGAGTGCAAGAGATGCATACCCTGAGAAAATACTTAGTTTTGAAATTTTATTACAGCTGTCATTTTAGTATTGTAGATTTTATTCTAGCAGTGTTTTGAAGTGTAAAGTTTGTACAATCATGAAGTGATTCTATGCAAGTCAGTCCTACACTAAAATAAGTTGATAACATACTTGAAAGTCATCTCATATGAGCAAATTAAATTGTGATTGTTCAAATGTACATCTGACCATATCATCAGGAAAAAATTCTGAGGAAGGTTTATTAGTCTAAAGTTAAAAACAACTCTAGGGAAAAAACAGTTGCCTAAGTGTTGAGAGACTCCTTGATGGCCCTGTGGCAGTGTCAGCTACACAGAATATGGAGTGTCCTGGGTTCAATCACCAGACAAGGGTCAGAGTTTTTCTTTCTTATCGAGTTGTCAAGAATAAATCTATTTGCAACCTTGTGTACAGTTATAGAAGCAGCGCAGGCAACATGGCAACTTATTAAAGCAAAAACATGTTTGTGCTCTGTTCCCCAAAATACGAAATGTAGCAGGAGGTGATGCAATGTTGTTGACATCAAGAATGGCTGTTAGGGAATGCATTACAGGGATAAAGCTGGAGTGTGGTGCACACTGAATACTTCCAAGAAACACAGCTGAGATATACCTGCTGCAGAATGTCTGAAAATGAGTAGAACAGCACATAGTAGATATCTAGCATGAAGATCAGATATGACAAAGGCACTGTAGGTATACGAATCAGACAGAGAACATAATTACAAAAGCAGCTGACACATGAGGCAGGCACACACTGGGACAACACTGATTTAAACAAAGGGACCCAAACAGCATAGATTTGTAGATGATTACTAGGTTAGTGGTCCTAAGTTCTAAAGCCTATTCATGTATTGCCATTTGTAAATGACAGAATAAATTATACAGGGGCACATAATTATGTTTAGTTGGAACAGCATTTCTAAGTTGCCTCTGTCCATCAGGGAGATAGATGCCAGTCCAGTGGTACATTTTTTATTTCCCATACATTGTTCGAGGATAAGTTTGAATAGGGTGAGGGACGGACTATGCCTCACGTGGATGTGGACCTATTCCAAAGCAGAGGTCATCTATGAGACACATATTTGTCCCTCTAACATGTTCTGTTTATGTTGCTAATAAGGTTTAGATCCTTGGATCAGATATTTCTAATGCCTCATGTGGATGGGGACCTATTCCAAAGCAGAGGTTGTCTATGAGACACATATTTGTCCCTCCAACATGTTCTGTTTATGTTGCTAATAAGGTTTAGATCCTTGGATCAGATATTTCTAACGCTGTAAACTTGTTGAGGTACAAAAAAATCCTTCAGTACTGGATCAGATGATGCCTTGTTGTTGGTCAAGCACAGATCATCTCTCAGTAGTCTGCAGTAGACACAGTATAAAGATAAGGCTTTGAGGTGTTCTGTATATCCCATGTGATTTATACCTTGGATTCTTTTTGTAAGGATCCTCTGTGGGCATTCCAGTTGTTGCCTCTGCCAGGTAAGGTACATAGCAAAGGGATCATTATATTCTTTTTAATGAATCATCTAATGAGGGCTGAATACAGTGGGATAATGACATCTTCAGAGCTGGATGCCATGCCCTTCACCAATTTTAAAACTCTCATCCATTGTGTTCCCCAGACTGCCTTCTTCTCACCTTCTTTTCAATCAATCACCAATATCACAATTTTTTCCTTAATAATACTGAGTTTTTCTTTTAAATTGGATTCTAATATCAATGCATTTCCAGACCAGGAGTCTTTTGGTGAAGTTACCAACCCATCAGATAATTTAATCAGACCATTCATCTTCACAATGTCATGTTTCCTTTCCTCACTAATCTTATTCTTATTATCCAGACCACTACCCAAGCTTTCTTTGCTACCAAGCAAAAGAAAACAGTCAACAAATGGTTACATAGAGAAGAGTAATCTACTTGAGCCATTAAAATTGCCCTCCATGCAATGAAACATTTTAGATAAATGTTCAGAAGATATGGTCAATAAGTTAAACAGCAAAAACACGAACTAAGTCCCACAAAACCACAATAAAACGCAAAAAGCACCACGATGCCCAATGAACTCTTCCAAGACTCTTCGATGTAATAAAATCACTTTAATTTTGAAGACGAACAACACAATAAGGTGAACAGAAATCAATCCATCAAGCGCTTTCACCTGTGTAAATCCCAGGCTTTTTCAAGATACAACAGCAGGGTAGTGAACTCCCTTTAAATAGGGCAGTTCATTACCAATTAGTGTAATTAATCAGTTTAATTAAGATACCTTAATGAGAATTGATTGTAAAACTTTATGTAAAAAATCAAACCATAATTGTCAGCAATTCATTGCAAATTAAAACCAGGTAAAAACAACAGAAATACATATAATTCATGTAATGAATACCAACACAGCTACGTTTAAGCATCTAGTAACTGTGAAGTATCGTAAGCTACGATCAATGTTTCCTGTTCTTTCTTTATAGTATATTTATAGTAAATCCCCCATGTTTAAATACGTCATTTCTAAAATTATTAAATATCATGCAGAAATAGTGTCAGTGACCTGTACTAACTAAATATCTTTATTATCAGGGTCAAGTCGCACCAGTAATAATAACTTTAATACCTTAAATATCTATAAAATGTTAAAATGTTAAAATATTACTATGTGCACTGTATGTAAATAAATTAATGTAAATATTTTAGAATAATGACCTATAATCTATCAGTAACCTTTATAAATATAATAAATATAATAAATATAATAAATAAATACACTACCATACATATTTGAATGTGTAAAAAACTACATTTATGATAAAATGCATACATGTGATGAAATGTGTACCAAAGAAACATATTATCTAAAACATCCTGTGCTAAAAATCAAAGTGTTTAGCTTGGTATGTCCATGCTTTATTTAAAAAAAATTTTTTATATGTTTAAAACCTTTTTGTGTTAGAAATGTTTGTGTACATATATCCTTCAACATCAAAATAGTTTTCAAAAACTATACATCCACCTCCACCTGTTGTAACCTTCTAACCAACATTAGCTGTATAGATTATTATTATAGTTTTGCTCGTCTCAATTTCAATAGACTACTGATACTTATGGCATCATTTAAACCAGGTGGTTTAGTTGCGTTTAGTCTAAGTTGCCAAATTAATTCTTTGTACTCAACAATGGCCTCCCAGTCACCACCTCGAGGATTTAAGGGAACTTGTTCTAAAACAAAAAATTTTAAGGTCATCCCAGGGCATACTGTCTGATGCCTGTATTATTAATGAGAAGCTGTTTAATTTTTTAATGGTCAACAAACCCCTCACACCGGTTATGTTTGGCATTCCCAAGGTCCATAAAGGCTTAAACCCTTTAAAATTTAGACCCATTGTGGCAGGATCTGGAAGCATTACAGAACCTTTGGGAAAATTTGTAGACATTACACTCAAGAAGATGGTTTCATCCTTTAGACACATTTGTAAGGACTCTTGGGACTTTCTCAGAAATATTAGAAATGAGTATTATGAAAGTACAGATTTCATGGTAACTGTGGACGTAGTAGAGTTGTTCCCCAGTATCCCCCATGTTACAGGACTGCAATGGTTCAGTGAAATTTTAACTAAATTTTCAGGTTTAAGTGCAAAGTTAATAAACCTGTTAGTCAATTTTATGGAAATTATTTTAAATAACAAATCTTTTTCAATGGGGAATTTTTTAAACAAAGAATAGGTGTGGCAATGGGCACACCCTGTGCCTCCGCATATGCAAACATTGTTTTATTCTACTGGGAAAGTAGGTTTATTTTTACATTACCCTGGAAAGAAAATATTATTCACTATCAAAGATATTTGGATGATATTTGCATATTATGGAGAGGCAGTAAGGAATGTCTCCAAGAGTTTTTAAGATACATCAACAACACTACTGACTTTTTAAAGTTTACATCCAATATCAGTGATAATTCATTAAATTATCTAGATGTTATGTTGACCAAGAACATGGAGCTAAGAATGTTTGAGTCATCAGTGTTTAGAAAGAGTACCTTTTCGAATGCATTCTTGCATTTTTGTAGTGGTCATCCCTTTCCACAAAAGAAGGGTATCTTGAAAGGCCAATTTATTAGAGCCTCTAGAATGTGTAGCACGGATGAATTATTTGACAAAGAAGTGAACACATTAAAGAACCTATTTTTAGAAAGAGGATACCCCCATGCCTTAATTGATAGAATGTACCAGGAAGTATTAAGTAAAAGAGGGATCACATATTCTCCCTTATTAGGTTTAACAAAAGACGACACAGTACCTGAAAATAATGGTACTCATATACAAAGCAAAGAATTTGACTCCAAATCTGCATTTGTGTACACATATAACAACAATGCTTTTGACTTAAGAAACACTGTAATAAAATATTGGCCTATGTTAAGGTCAAATGAGGACACTAACAAATGGCTACCCACTCAACCAACATTTGTTAATGCAAGGAATATGAATCTTAAAAATATGTTTGAGAGACAAAAGCAGCAAATAAAACAAACCAAAGGTACAACAAAGGGTACCTTCAAATGCAACGCTTGTAAACAATGTGCACATATATTGAATACAGGCTCTTTATAAATTAAATCAAGGAAGTTTAGGGTCAAACCAGATTTGTATTACAATTGTTCATCCAAAGGGATAGTTTATATAGGTCTGTGTCAAGTTTGTGAAAGTTTTTATATTGGAAAAACTGAGCGGACGCTACGTAAGAGGATAGACGAGCACCTCTACGACATTCAGAAAAAGAAGGAGTCCAATGCCTTTTACAGGCATCAGACAGTATGCCCTGGGATGACCTTAAAATTTTTTGTTTTAGAACAAGTTCCCTTAAATCCTCGAGGTGGTGACTGGGAGGCCACTGTTGAGTACAAAGTATTAATTTGGCAACTTAGACTAAACGCAACTAAACCACCTGGTTTAAATGATGCCATAAGTATCAGTAGTCTATTGAAATTGAGACGAGCAAAACTATAATAATAATCTATACAGCTAATGTTGGTTAGAAGGTTACAACAGGTGGAGGTGGATGTATAGTCTTTGAAAACTATTTTGATGTTGAAGGATATATGTACACAAACATTTCTAACACAAAAAGGTTTTAATACATATAAAATTTTTTTTTTAAATAAAGTATGGACATACCAAGCTAAACACTTTGATTTTTAGCACAGGATGTTTTAGATAATATGTTTCTTTGGTACACATTTCATCACATGTATGCATTTTATCATAAATGTAGATTTTACACATTCAAATATGTATGGTAGTGTATTTATTTATTATATTTATTATATTTATTATATTTATAAAGGTTACTGATAGATTATAGGTCATTATTCTAAAATATTTACATTAATTTATTTACATACAGTGCACATAGTAATATTTTAACATTTTAACATTTTATAGATATTTAAGGTATTAAAGTTATTATTACTGGTGCGACTTGACCCTGATAATAAAGATATTTAGTTAGTACAGGTCACTGACACTATTTCTGCATGATATTTAATAATTTTAGAAATGACGTATTTAAACATGGGGGATTTACTATAAATATACTATAAAGAAAGAACAGGAAACATTGATCGTAGCTTACGATACTTAACAGTTACTAGATGCTTAAACGTAGCTGTGTTGGTATTCATTACATGAACTATATGTATTTCTGTTGTTTTTACCTGGTTTTAATTTGCAATGAATTGCTGACAATTATGGTTTGATTTTTTACATAAAATTTTACAATCAATTCTCATTAAGGTATCTTAATTAAACTGATTAATCACACTAATTGGTAATGAACTGCCCTATTTAAAGGGAGTTCACTACCCTGCTGTTGTATCTTGAAAAAGCCTGGGATTTACACAGGTGAAAGCGCTTGATGGATTGATTTCTGTTCACCTTATTGTGTTGTTCGTCTTCAAAATTAAAGTGATTGTATTACATCGAAGAGTCTTGGAAGAGTTCATTGGGCATTGTGGTGCTTTTTGCGTTTTATTGTGGTTTTATGGTCAATAAGTTCCATTCTCGAAGAGATATTATGTCATCAATGCTGTACACTACCCCTCTCAGATAAATTATGCACCTCTTCCCCAGCAATATGATTGTCCTTTCTTAAGATTCTGCTGCCCCATCTTCTCAGTTACCTTGCTCCTTTGTGGCAGGATGGAAAACTTGGATCTGATCAAGTTCTTTGACACTATTCCCCATGCTGGTATTACTGACAGATTTGTAGATCTGAATATAAGTCCATATATGGTGGATAGCTATCTGGTGCTCTGACAGAACCCTTGTGGTTAGAGTTGTAGATGTCATTTGTGAAAGCAAAAAAAGATACCAGAGGCAAATTGGGTGTTGTTATTCAGTCTTCTACTGTCTCACAACTGTGCCAACATGGGCTAGTCCATGTTAACAACTGATGCAAAGACAACGGTCTCCAATCAAATGTGAAAATGTAGTATAATTCATTTTGGTAAAACAATATTTTCACATCAGACATAGGAGACACACCCCTCCAATCAAACACTGTTCTAAAGGATCTAGGCAGTCTTGTTGAGAACGCCTTATCTTTCAACCATTGCATCTCCGTACTATTTCAGAAAGCCTTAAATCTGGCTCATCTAAGTTCCAAAGGCATTTCTTCTAGCTCCAGAAAAGTTCTTAATCCCCTTTATTTGTATCACATCTGACCCTTTATTACATATAATTTGTTACATATTTGTCTAAATGTTCACCCGAGTTAAAAGACCTAAAAGATTCACATGTAAAAAGACAGACCTCAAAATTTTAGTTGTCAAAACAGACTGGCAGCAGTCTTTCTGTTCTCATTTTTTTACAGAGTACTACAGGTTATTTGTGTCTAACCTCTTAAACCATGAAAGGTTTGATCCCATGTGACTTCCTTCACAAAACAAAAGGTTTCTTCAATACACAGTTACAGAAACTAAATCTTTATCCCCCCCCCCCCCGGAACAAACTTAGGCTACATGGCAAGCGGAGTAGCTCCTCTTCCACCTTCAAGGCAACCCAAGAAGATTGGATGGCAGCATTCATTCTGTCCTGGTCTATTTTGTATTGCATACATGTGACATGAATATGGGTTATTGGCTAAGCTGGTAAAGGACTGCAGACTGATTGCCTAATACTTACCTCTGAGGGGACAGAAAATCGCAGGACCACAATTACTGTTTTTTGCTTCCATCTTCTCTGTTCCAATCCTTTATCTTTGTGTCTCAATCATTTGGTTATATCCATGGGCTCAATACCTTCAACAGTCTCATACTTCTTCAGGTTTATATTTCAGAGAAGACGTTGCAGTATTAACCATCTCAAGGTGACCATCCACTCTACTAACTCACTTATTTCCCCTCTCAACATCTATGCCTATGTATTGTAAAAGCTACTTACTAAAAGTTTTGCTGCAATCCAGATTCTTTCCCCAGGGAGGAGGCCTTAGCATGAGTACTCTCCCAACTCATCAAAAATTACTTTATAGATAATTTTGCTTTTGTTCTGGTTAACATTATAAGTTACCAGTAATAAGTGAATGAACTCTATAATAATAAATCAATTCCACATCACCATTATGCCCAATTAATAAGTTATTAGTTACTCCAAAAGCAATATTTAATACATTAATTGCATAGTGTTGATCCCGCACTTTGTTTATTATTGCAGTGCAGATCTGCAGCTAACAGGACAATAAAATAAGTAAAAATAAATTGTGATGCTCAGCCACAGCTGTTGCAGCTTTCATTATCAACATGCATTTGAATTTTCAACTTGCAGATAGAATAGTGACCATAAACAACTTAATTTAAAAGTTTCAATAAATCCCAGCAGTAGCTAGGAGTAAATTATTACAGTTAGTAAAGAAATGAACAGTCCCAGAAACAAAACAGTTTGAAACTATCTTGAATACTGACCCACTGTAGTGCCATCTCGGGCTAAAACAGTGCTAGCTTGCATCAATACATGCACAATGACAACTAGCAAAGAAATCCACATCCCTTAAACTTAACACATAGTACAGTCTCAAATATAGCTTTTAATAGGCATTTAATACAGACAATCACATTCTCAATTTTTTACACCTTGATATTGTGGAAGAAGGAAAAGGAAATGTCAAAAGTCAGTTATTAATCCAATCAGTTAAAAAGAATTATTGGTTGTTACACTAAGCTGTTACTACAAACAAACAAAAAAAAAGGAAGAGGCTCACAAACAGTCTGCTGCTCAAGCTAAGGTCTGACTGCAAGACCCAACTCCACTGTACTCGGATAGGAACACAGCCACTATGTGGGATGTTGCATTTCACCCACTTATCTCCTCAGACAGCCTAAAATATCCCCAAGCAAAGATGACAAGAGAAGCAGAACATCAGTCAGGTGACTCACTCACTCATTCTCTACATAAAGCCACTGATGGCAATATACTGCCACCTATGAGAAAAGGTTTATGTTACTATGAAATCCATAATGGAACTTCTCCTAAAACAAAGTAAACTTTCAGTTTTAAAATAAAAAAAACTCATAGAAGTTGTGTTCATGCTAGCAGCAACAGCCAGACATGACATCAGCTCCCAAATCTGTTAAATATAAATTAACTTGCATGCAATCTGGATGAGGATATTGAAGTTTGAAATGCCGACTTTGTATAATGATATGCCTGCTTGAGCAATGCATACTCATACAGCGGATACAATGAATGGCTTGTAATCTGTCATAGGTATTTACTAGGCATGCAGTCCAAGTGACTTTTATACTTCTTAGCCAAAGCAGCCCAAAAGAGTCCTAAGTATAACAGCAACTTAATAAAGCAAAGTGTAAGCCACACTAGTCAAGCACAGTCATATTACATACCCCAGGGGTGAATTTGTAAATACTCATCCATCTATCAACGCTAGATTTAAATGAAGCTAAGGCACTGCATTGTCTGATATGCAAATCCACTGTTAGTTGGATGAACTGTCCTGTCATGAAATAAGAATCTCAAGTCTGCCTACATAGCCATTAGCAGGTCTTTCTGTATCACTGGATCTTCAGATGTCTTTGGTGGTACTACTAGATAAACAGCCCTGAGGTACCTGGCCATCCATTTCATGCTCCTGGATGATAGGAGCACCAGCTTGCATCAAGTGGTATACTATCTATCCCTTACACCATTTTATAATATTAATACTGCAGCACCAGCAGTCTTTACTGTTCTATCGACATGATTAATCTACAGACACTTCTACTTCTGAGAATTAAACTCACTTCTTAGACAATGCAATCCAGTCTATGGTATATAGACCTGATAAGGCAGTGCATCCAAAACATCTTCCAAGCTAATTAAGGACTGGTGTAGGTAGAATGTTGAGCATATCTAAGTTACTTAACTAGAAAAGCTGTGATGACAATGCATTTTATGCTGGCAATAAGATGCACAGTCCTATGTGATGCCTGCTCATGCATGTGAGCATGCATGTGTACAGCAACACACACACTCTCACACACACACACACTCACACACACACACACACACACACACACACACACACACACACACACACACTCACAAACACAAACACACACACACACACACACACACACACACTCACAAACACAAACACACACACACGCACACATACAGACTGGGTAAGCTTTCAAGGATGGAGTTAGGAACAATCAAGGTAGAATGACTCTCATACTGGATGATAGTGCATTGGCTGTGTAGACCTTGTGAGATCACTGCAATGGGCTGAAGAAATGCTAGACATTTGTAAAGAAATATAATGTACTTTAGCCACTGTACATTTCAACTACATGCTATTTGCAGAATGTGTAGTGTGACTTCATTTCAGATTTAGTTGGCATGATTGAATGGCAAGAATGTCAAAACCCACTCCATCAAGAGAATGTAGGACATTGCTTTTGTAAAAAGGCAACATGATAGAAGTTCAACCCATTGAATACCATGGTTTACCAACATCTCAAATGTCACCATCACCATGTGTACAGGCACGTTTGAATGTATGTAAACAGCATAGTGTATTTAAGTAGCAGCATGCATGGACATCTGACCTGCTAACCTATCATGGTATTCGATTGGTTGAACTTTGATCATGTCGGCTTTTGATAAATGCAACATTTGATGTTATGGTAGCAACAGAATGGGTTTTGACATTCTGGCCATTCGATCATGACAACTAGATCTCTTTATTTCCTTGTGCCTTTAGTAAGGGACCAAGGGTCAGAGGGTATGCCATCATATGGATCTACTTTAGTTCATCAAATTAACAGAACACCAAAATTTAAATAACTGAGATAAGAAGAATGAATGTTTACAACAGCAAGAGTACAGCGCATCCAAACTTAGAACATCAAACTAGCTATACATTTTGAATGCAGGTTGCGGTACAGTGAGGACTGGAAAATCTACCCTTCTACTCACTGTAGTGTGATCTCAGAGTAGATATATATAATTTGCAGATATGTGTAATTTCTTTATGGTTTTGGAGGGGGGCAAGCCCCTCTGCACCCCCCACACCCTCTGCAAATTATATATACCAACTCTGAGATTGTAATACAGTGAGAAAAAGGTTACATTTCCCAATCCTCACTGTACTGCAATTTACATTCAAAATATATAGTTAATTCGATGTTCTAAGTTCCGATCTTCTACACTCTCGCTGTTGCTCTGTTAATTCGATGAACTAAAGTAGATTATATCATATATAATGATGTAGTCTGTATACTAAAGAAGAACTATGCTTGCTGGACTGCACAGCATGTGTGTGTCAACAGAACAAACATTTGTGTACCTAGACACAGTAACTCAAAATATGTGTTTACTATTTATTTATTTTGAGTTTCAGGTGCTTGCTTCTCTTCTTTCACACTTCATAAAAATCCTTCATTGCAGTAAGGGCTTCCCCAAAGAAAACCACCTCAGAAGGAGAGTCAGAGAAGACAATGCTCTCAATGTAAGAGTCATACTCTAGAGGTGAAGGCACTGAGAGAAAGAATCTAGTTCCTCCCTTTCACATTCTTGTTATTCCTCCACCTCAATGGAAGTGTTTAAAGGGTTTCTTCTTCCTTTTGAAGGGAGGCAATTTCTGACAGGAAGTGGCATGAGATGCTTTGTTTTCTGTGACTTTTTTAATCGGTATATCAACCCTAGGAATCCTAATTTCTATATCAGAAGGGCAGACTGCCAGGCCAATATTTGATCTTTCCCATTACTAAAATGGTGGAGTTCCTACCTTTCCCCACAGAATGTCCCCAAAAGTATCCTCTACATGTGCGCTGGATTGGGCAAAGAGTCCTGCAAGAGATCAGTCCAGATGGACATGCCTCATTTCTCAGACATGGCAGCCTCCAAGTGGGCATCACTAAAGGTATTTGTACAAGTGGGCATCACTAAAGGTATTTGTAAAAGCAAGTGTACATTATGGGGAGAACAGTCTGCAAAGGTGCTTAACTTGAATCTGTTCAGTCATTAAATCTGGACAGCTGCACACATCTCCTGAATCCCTTTCTACCTTCTTGCCTTATTGCTTTCTGAGGTGGTAATTGGAGCAGGAAGACAATCTGGTGGTCACCATGATGGATGGGATTAAGGTCTCAAGTCTTTTCTGTCCCAGCTATTTATGAAAGGAATATAATCTACTCCAAAATTATTTTTTTTTGGGGGGGGGGTGTGAAGCCTTGCCAGATGCTGTAGTGTAGCACAACATGACTCGCTCCAAGAGGGAAAAATATAGACATTTTCTTTGATAGTCTTTATTAGGGATTTGCCTAAGAAAGCCACACCCCTTTATTAGCATAAGACTAAAGTGAAACTTAGTATAAAAAAAGAGATAAACTGTGCTGAAAACACTTAAACAATGAAATGCAATGAAATAAATTATTCTCCAATGGTATTTATTTGCTTCTAAGCTGTGAAGCCAGCCAACCACAAGAAGGACATCAATACCGTACATGGCAATGACTACAAATGGTCATCTGAATTCATGAACTGTTGTAAGAAATTTCTGGAAAGTGATATGCAGGTCCCCATTGTATAGTGGGGTGCTGGAGACACCACGGGCTGGATGAACAACATACACAGAGGGATGGATCTGAGCTCTAGAAATCAAGTTAGACATACACAAAGACATAGCACAGTCATAAGGACTGCTGCAATAGTGGTCTAACTGAAGAACATCATTTAATACACCATGACATTACCAAATACATATAAAATGTACATAGGTGAAGGCAGATGATTACATGTAGTGCTTATGTTAGCAGTACTGTATGTGTAAGACTGGGAGTTTACATTGTGCAGCAGTATATAATGGTTGTCTAAAGCATTAGCATGTGGCAGACTGATGCAGAAGCTGCAGTAATTTTGATGTGAATTTTTATCCATTTGCTATTTTGCTGTTGCATAACTAGTACCATAGGTTGGTTCTAAAAAATGAGTATGTGCAGTCACTGGATGACTGATTATTACAAGCTCTACACAGTGCTATTGAACTGCAAGAACTGAAGCATAGTTGGTAATGGGCATGATTTGTTGACAATATTGATGCTAGTGTGAGCAGGCTGATGCTGAGTATTTTGTGGGTGTCAACAGATCAAGGTCTACATGCTGTTTACTGGGAACCAGTTGGCATGTTTGCAGGTATTACAAAGGTGTTCTGTCCTGGCATAAATTGGAGAATAAGATGACATATCCAAGTAGAGTCATGTTGGTATCACATAATTCACATTTGTTTTACCTACTGTATACATAATGTATATCTTCTAGTGTCCTTTAATCCTTGTTATCATGTGATTCTTTCCAGACATACTAGCGTATGTAGTTAATGTTTAAGTTTTGTTGCAGGACAAGTCTGATCATTGAACCTAGACCACAGATACTCTACTAACCTGTTATTTCCTACTTGGTGAGAGTGGACTGGCAGCAGCACTATCATCTGCAAGCAGGAACAAGGATTTCTTCCTAAAACCCTAACTTCCTTATACACGGTCATTAATATCCAAGGGTTTTGCATGCAATGGGTATTGCAACATATAGACATGTCTCCGAATGGCAAAATCAATTGGTTTTGGCCTTCCTTACAGATTGGCCCTCCCCATGTGATCCTTGATTTTTACTGAGGTTTTCCACAGATATACAGAGAATGTACCAGAACGCATGGATCTCCCACTCCATGACCAGAAGTGGCCAGGCTTATGTATCATCATTCCTTCCCCAACCAGCTCTAACAGCAGCCTATGTAGCTACTTAAACTCGGGTCACCCACTCACTGTGTGGTATTCTGCTAATGGCTTTCCACTGTTTTGTATTGTACTGGCCCATCTGAACCCTCTCTCTGATATGGTGTCCTTATCTTTGGCCACCTGTTTATTCTGCACTGTTTCCCACACTATTGCATATAATACTCTAGAGTAGCCGCAATGTTTTTCCTTTCTCTAAGCTATATGGTTATTTATTCTTTCAGGTTACATTTCTCAGATAGCCCCGTTTTCTTGCCTTTATGCTTCTACCAAACCTTCTTTTATGTGTATAAACTTCAACTTTTCGACACGGCACTTGTCCTGAAGGCATTTTCTGTGAAATCTAAACAGTGACATTTTTTTTTGTTGCTGGTATGTTCTAAGTCTGTATTTTCACTTCAGAGCAGTTTAAAAGTAAGAAACTAATTTGCTAGCTCTGATCTGTTTGGAAATGTTTTATAATGGTAGATAGATAGATAGATAGATAGATAGATAGATAGATAGATAGATAGATAGATAGATAGATAGATAGAAAAGACAAACTATCAAACACAAACATGATGTCAGACAGACTCTCAGTAATCCATCTTATATGATGAAAAAATGATAAAAACACTGGCAGGAAAAAAGTCTACATAGTCATTTGATGGGCAATAATCCAATTCAAGGCAACATCTTTATCACAGTAACTTTTGGGGAAATACCGAGGATAATATGATCACTATACCACTGAACAATAGTTCTCATCCAGACTTTGACGACATTTTCTCGAATATTATAGAATGGTGCAGAGCAAAATACCTCTGTATTATGCCAGCCATGTTAGAAACATGCAGCAAGACATACAGCAAGACAGGTTACACACATATAATAAGGTCTGGATTGATAATAAGGTTGTTTTAAGCATGCAGTTCAAAAGCAAGATAATCCATGGCTAAATAACTGTTAATTGGCCTTCCTTCCTTCAAACAGATTTTAGTCCTTAAGATTGTAGGTGAAACAGATTCTTTCACACACGCACCCCTGAGCAAAACTAGATGTTCATCGTGTTACCCTGCTGCAGTCATCGCACTTGGGTTGTCCTGCCGTGGGGCGGTCCTGCAGTCGGCCCGGGTTCCGGGGTCTTGGTCCGGCGTCGGTTGCTGTCGCTTCTTCCTTGACGTCGGAGTGCCGGGGGTGTATAGGAGGCATCCGTCGCCATTTTCTTCGTTTTTTCTTGCCGCGCGGTGCCCGAAGCAGAAGCAGTTCGCAAGTGCCGGTCGGCCGACACCTGAGATTTTCTATTTGAATTTCAGTCCGAAGTCTTCAATAAAGCTTAGTACCCCGTTGGGGAATATTTTCTTGCCTCAGTCCGATGTCAGAAAAAGTTAACAGTTGTATTTCTTGTGGGAAGCAAATACCTCATAAGGACTTCCATTCCTATTGTATTCCTTGCCTAGGCCCAGACCACGACGTCACAGGTTGTTGGTTTTGCTCTAGGTTTAATAAACTAACTATCAGACGCCGTTTTGACTTCGCACGGCATTATTTTGGTAGGAAATTTAATTATATCATGCCGTCAGAGCAGCTGACGACCGCCATTCATAAAAAACGCAAGGATAAGGACAGGCAGCCTAGGAATAAGCCAGACCCCGAGGCCTCAGCTGGGCCTGTCGCCGGTTCTCCGGTTTTCAGTGAGGCGCCTACGCAGCCCCTGACAACTGCAGAACTGGAACCCCAGACAGCTACGGATTCCCAACCGGAGTCTACTAGGCCGACGCAACCATCTACCGACACCGGAACAGAACTAGACACCGGTGCAGCAGAAACACCTTCGGTTGCAGAAGGTGTCTTCAGACCGACTACACTCACCATTAAATCTTATGCTAAGCTTAAACTCCTTTAAAACGTAGGAAAACTGTCCATCAGTCTACAGTGCAAGGCCCCATGCCTAAGAAACAAATGCTTAAGATGGCTGAAGATTTGATTACCCTTATCAGGGGTTCCCATCCCCCTCCTGATAAAAGACCAAGACAAGAGGAGAATTATGCATCCTCTGACCAGGTTTCTCTCTCCTCAGATTCTTCTGAGGAACAGGATTACTCTTTTCCACCTTATGAGGATTCTGATGCTGAAGACTCTATTCCCTCAGCATCTCCCCCTGAAGACTACTCCTTTGGGGAAACTTTACATACCATGAGGGAACATTTCCACTGGGAAGGCCAGGATTACTCAGATTCCAAGAAAAGGCTCCGAGAGTTCCTTTTACTACCCCAGCACAGACCTCTTGCCATCCCTCCTGTTTTAGATATTGTGGATGATGTTTACTTGGAGTCTAGTTTAAATCCAGACTCTCTACCTCCTGCTCCAGCCAAACCAGACAGATACTACAGAGTACCTGACTCACACAAATTCCTTTATAAAAGCCCTGTAGCTGACCCAGAAACCATTTCCCAGGGTCCTAAGGGAGCAAAAGCTTCTATGGCTAAAAATCCTGTGCCCTCTGAAAGGGATTCCAGAGCCCTAGATAGATGGGGAAAGAAAATATACACCTCAGCAACTCTGGCTATGAGAGCATTAATTGCCAGTTTCACATGTTGAAATATCATCAATTCCTGATGTCTCAGTTAAAACAAAAAATGAGCGCACATTCAGAATAGCCTGAATTCAAGGAAATGCAGGATCTGTTGCATGCAGCTGGACAGGTGGGCAAACATACTTTACAATGCGGATTTGATTCATTGGAAGCTTCCTGTAGAGCAGCTGCTACTGGGTCTGTCATACGTAGACATGCTTGATTAAAAGAACAAACCCTTTCTGACCATGTTAAAGCAAAATTATTGGATGCACCTTTACAAGGTTTTCCCTTTTGAGGGAAGCCTTCTAGCTTGTTTATTTCTTATAACTAGCCAGTTTTCTAGTTTCAGCACTCAAATCTGTTTCTTTGATCTCAGCACTTGTTCAAAAAAAAAAAAAAAAATTTCATCTGCTTTTACTGTACTTGTGTTTTTACCTACTTCTTTTTACTTTTGCATCATCTTAAAATACTCAATTGTATTTATTACTGCTTGGTGTAACTCATTCTAAGCCTTTTGGTTTAAACACTTGGGCTTCGGACCAGTTAGTTGTTTTGCACTGAGAGGGTTTGTGGTCTGCACTGTTGTGGCAGAACAGGTAGCTTACATCCTTCTAGGTTGAGAACTGCTGATTGAGGGCTCAGTGTCTGTTATTCTAAAAGTGTATTAATTCTGGTTTAAGCACTTGGGCTTTCAAGCCAGTTATTTTACATTAAGAGGGTTCGTGGTCTGCACTCTTGTGGGAGGAGAGGCTGGACTCTGCCCTTCTGAGCTGGGAATTTCTGGTTAAAGGCTTATAGTGCATGCATATCTGAACTGTTCCTTACTGAAGTTGGTGCGCCTTGTTTGCTGTGGCATAGACTGGATTCGGGCCTGCTGGATCTAGCTTTGTTTGTGTAACTTGAGCACTAATCCAGACATTCTCTAAAGTATTCAATGGTATTTATTACTGCTTGGTTGTAACTTGATTAAAGTGTAGCTATCATTCAAGTCTTTTGGATTAAGCACTTGGGCTTCAGAACAGTTGTTTTACATTAGGAAGGTTTGTGGCAAGCACTGTGGTGGCAGGACAGGTAGCTTTCATCCTTCTAAGTTGGGAACTGCTGATTGAGAGCCCAGTGTCCAAGTGTATTAGTTCTGGTTTAGGCACTTGGGCTTCAGGCCAGTTATTTTACATTAAGAAGGTTCGTGGTCTGCACTCTTGTGGGAGAAGAGGCTGGACTCTGCCCTTCTGAGCTGGGAATTTTCTGGTTAAAGGTTTATAGTGCCTGAATATTTGAACTGTATCTTACTGAAATTGGTTCACCTTGTTTGCTCTAGCATAGACTAGATCCAGGCCTACTGAATATAGCTTTGTTTATATGCTTGTTGTTTGTTTGCTTGTTATTTCCCTGGAAGCTAATTCCACCTAATACGCAACTTCTCAGCGCTTCTGTGGATCACTAGTGATATCTGCATTGCTTACTGTACTTATTTCCTTGTTTCACTTGAAAGAAAGTTACTGTTTGTCCTTTTTGCATTTAGTTACTTGTAACACATTGCACTCAAGTTACCTGGCACTTGCTCACTAAAGCAATTATATAAGTCAGCACTAAAAATTAAAAGCACTACACCCTCACTCCCCACTGGCCCTTGTTTTCAATTAAGGATTTCCCAATATTATTCTAGCATGTCCAAAGGTCAGTTGTCAATCTCCTCTCCGGTCCAGCTGGTGAATCTGGGAATCTTGAGGCAATGTTATAACTGCCTCATGTACACAGACAACCCTCTCCTCCTCCCACATAACACAAATACTTGCGAGAGATGCAGCTATTTAGCCAAACTGGAGGCTGAGCTCTCTCAACTCAGGACTGGCAAGACCAGACAGGAGGAGAAGGCAACTACACACACCACAAAACCAGCCTCACATAATGCTACCACTCCACTGAATCAAACACATAAACACACAAAGACATACTCGGAGGCTCTGAGTAAAAATTTACCTAAACAGCAGAGGCCTCCAAAGCAGACACCCAAACAACTGCTACCTCAAGACACCCCACAAGCAACACATAAACCACAAAAGCAGTGTGCAAAGCAGTCACAGCCCTTAAGGCCAAATACAACACCAAACATACTTGTCATAGGTGACTCCATAGTCAGACACACTGACGTCCCACTCACCAGGCTGAACAAGGAGAGGGTCACAGTAAGCTGCCTATCGGGTGCTAGAATCCGCCACATAACACAAGCACTGGTCACTCCATGGCAAGTACAAATATGACACAGTCATTGTCCATGCTGGTGTGAGCGACCTGAGACGCACCTCCCTGGACTACATGAAAAGAGACATAGAGGAGCTCTCTGATTATGTAGCCCAGGCAGGTATGACCCTAACCCTGAGCAGTATCCTTCCTTCACCAAGAATGATGCCACAATATAGAGACAAGATGATCAGCTTTAACAATTGGCTTAATGTCTGGTGTCATTCAAAGGGGATCCAGTGTCTGTCTGCCTGGGATGACATGCTTGACAAGCCACGCTGCTTCGCAAGGGACGGCTTGCACCTGTCACCCCTGGGATTCCGGATATTGGCTAAGGCTCTTGCCACCCCCATAGTGCCTTTTTAGGCAAGGCTCAAATTCTAAACCTACCACCCTAGAAAACAAAATGGGAAGAAACTGAGGGTAATGCTGCTCAATGCCAGAAGTCTAAATCTCAAAATGCATGCACTCGAGGCCCTTCTCAGTATGGAGAACATCGATGTCTGTGCTGTAACTGAAACCTGGTTCAAGGCTCCTGAGAGCACCCCGGCACTATTAGGTTTTACCTCATATCATGCGTTCCTGCCCCAAAACCCGGACCACACCACAAAAGGAGGGGGTGTATCCATATTCATAAAGGATACTCACACCTCCAGGTTGGTGGCAACGCACGAAGCTTCGGAAACCATCCAGGTGCAACTAACCATAGGCAAAACTGCTCTACAAATTGTAGCATGCTACAGGCCACCCTCTCAAACTCAGGAACCCCACACAGCCTTCCTGAAGACACTGGAGGGTATAAATGTATCTCCAAACACCATCATATTGGGTGACTTCAACTACCGAATATAGACTGGGAACATTACTCAAGCCCTAACTTTCTAGCCCAACGGTTCCTGGAGTTCATAAATTCAAATGCCATGGAACAGCTAGTCACTGTTCCCACGAGAGGAGAAAATATACTAGATCTCATTGTCACAAACATGGGGACAAAATGCTCCACACCGGAAGTATATCCCTCATTGGTGAGATCTGATCATAAACTAATCTCACTGGAAATCCACATCCCGCCCCACCCCAAGCAAAAGACCATAGTGAAGAACTTCTCTAAAGCAAACTTCACACTACTCAAGACTGGTGTGGTATCCTTCAAGGCCCCTGAGCCAGAGGAAACCACAACCCAAGCTGCGGAAGCCCTTACAAATGCCTTCTATGAACACCTCCAGGACTGTATGGATCAGGCAATCCCAAATAAAACCAAGACTCTTTCCACAAAGGGCAAACATCCAGTCTGGTGGACCCCAGCCATTAACAAACTTTACAATAAGAGGAGAAAGCTATTACATGATAGAACAAAATCCATAAAAGGGAAGTCACCCCTGATCATTATTAGTAAAAAGATACGAGCACTCATAAAATCAACTAAGGCCAATTTTGAGAGAAAAATTGCCATGGATTCAAAGGACAATCATAAGGCCTTTTTCAGCTATGTTAGGAACCTGGGTGGAAACTCCCAGATATGCTCAGAATTAGTCCAAAATGATACAAAAATCACTGAACCCACAGACATTGCCAACATACTGGCAGACAGGTTCAGTGCAAACTTCACCCCTCTCCCCTAAAGGAGAGATAACTATCCCAGCCGAGTGTAGCCTCCCGGACATCTCAAATGCGCAGGTGAAAGCTGCTCTCTCTAAAGCTAAAAACACAGCATCAATGGGACCGGATGGTGTCCCCGGCTGTGTGCTACACGAGCTAAATGAGGAATTAAACCCGCACATAAGGCAGCTGTTTAATCTCAGCCTTACCACAGGATACGTGCCCAAGGAGTGGCGTCGGCAACTGTGGTCCCACTCCACAAAGGCGGTGCCTCTACGGACCCTGGTAATTACCGCCCCATAAGCTTAACAAGTCTAGTCTGCAAAGCTATGGAGAGGATCATAATGGAGCTCATAAACAAAGATATAGGGGACTTGCAGACATTGGACCCGACCCAGTTTGGCTTTGTCAAGGGAAGATCATGCCTTTTGAACTTGGTTGACTTCTTGAAACAGTCACCAAGGCCATTGATGAGGAAAGGCAGTCCATACAGCCTACCTTGACCTTGCAAAGGCTTTCGACACAATACCCCACTCGGGTATTGTAGAAAAACTTACCAGCTTAAATGTAAACCCATATGTCACAAGATGGGTTGCAAACTGGCTTAAGGACAGAACCCACAGGGTTAGAGTTGCTGGCGCTGTGTCAGACTCCAAGCCGGTCACAAGTGGTGTCCCACAAGGCTCGGTCCTTGGCCCCTATTGTTTGGCATCTACTTCTCAAAAGTACAGGCCAACATGGGAGGACTTTGGCTGACAAAGTTTGCAGACGACTGCAAACTGGGCCATAGTGGAAAGTGCATCGGACACGGATATCCTTCAGAAGGGACTCACGGAAACAGATAGCTGGTGCCAGAGCCATGGCCTGAAGTTAAACGCCAAAAAATGTATAGTCATACCCTTCGGGAAAAACAAGGTAACCCCAAGCTACCATATAGGTGGAAATCCACTAAGCACAGAAGAGGTTATCAGGGACCTGGGGACCCAGGTTGACAGTGGCCTTTCTTTTGACACTCACATTGCTAAAGTGGTTAGAAAGACCTTCTACATTGCCCACCTGATCATGAAGGGATTCACATCCAGATCTAGTGAGGTCATTGTTCCCCTGTACTCTTCACTTATCAGACCAATGATCGAGTACAATGCCCCATTCGGGATGTATCTCACCCGACATCTGCAGCAATTGGAGAGACCCCAAAAGTTCCTCACCAAAAGGATAAAGGGACTCCAAAATCTGTCATATGCTGCCAGATTGAAGAAACTCCAGCTCTATTCAGTCGCATACCATCTGCTCAGAGGTGACATGTGCCTGACATACAAGGCCATGTCCAACCCGGAATTAATGGACATGCTCCACCTCAAAAATCCAAATCCACCAAAACCACTAGAGCAAGCGACTTAAACCTTAGCACGGATATAAATAGGACGTGCTGGAGGGATAGATTTATCACTCAGAGACTCCCTATGCTGTGGAATAAAATCCCGGTCCATGTGAGGCAGAGCACCTCGCTGACTCTGTTCAAGAGAAATCTAGACCTGTGGATGGGAGATCGTAGGTTTACCCCAGGAATCATCTCTGTGTCACTGCTGGACAGAGGCACAACAAACTAATGGGCACAGTATTTTTTCATATAAGGGGTGGCGTAAGCCACAATAATTTGGGCTAGGCTTATAAATGCCTTAGGGCAGATAGCCTAGTATAAACCGATGAACCTATGAACCTATGAACCTATGAACTAGACTGCCAGTGACATTTCTGCATACACAGATAAGACTTCCATGCATACCAGAAGAAAGGCAACCATAGAGTAGAAAACCACATTACACTGCTGTTTTCACTAGTAGGCTGAAATATGATGTTCATATTAAAATTCATGAGTGCATTACCTTTATGTAGAGTAGTGACATAGCTGGCCTTAGGCATAGGCCAACTAGGTGGCCACTCTAGCAGGGGCACTTTTCCAGTAATCTGAATGGTGTAGGTAGACCAGGATGGGGGCATCAGGTGGTATGGGAGCACTGAGTGGTGTGTGATGGTGCTGCGGAGGTGTTTGGCCTAGGGCACCAGTTGACCAAAGGCCAGCCTAAGTACTGATAAGATTTTTTTTAATCCTCCATATGCAGAAGAAGAAACAGTGGAAGCAATATAGACAAGTTTAACTGATTTAAAGGAGGAAACCAAAGGATATAAAGTCAGAAATCAAAGGACTACAGTATGCTGAGTTCATTATAAATACAATAAAAGTAGGCTGTGGACATAACAAAAGCACCCAGAAACAACTTTTGTATAATTTAGATTGAAGTAAACTGCCAGCAGCAACTTTTGGAAAACTTGACAGATAAATTAAAGATAACTTAAGGGATGATTTTTTATCAAAAGATACTGATTCTGCAAATCACTAAGGCTCCACAAGTATAAAGGAAACTTCAGACATAGTAAAAGCACAATGTTCTAGCTAGATAATAATTTATTTATAATGAATGGAAAGCACAGGAAAGAAGATATATTAACTGCCATACAAAAAATAAGGAATTAAAAAAACTATGACAGTTACTAGATATTTTTAAGATATAATTTTTTACAAAGTGTTTCGTTGTACTTGCTTTTCATTAAACTTTAAGAATCAGTAGGCATAAGCATGACTACTTGTTATAGATTTTATTACTGTGTTGTGACTGTGCTTTATATAAACTACTAAAATCATCTCCCAGTGTGCAAACACAAGGTCACAATTTATCAACATGTATATCATTAACTGCAAGCATAAGCCTCAGCTATTAGTTAAGATTTACACAGTTCTGCAAAATAAATCTCCACTGAACAAAACATTTTACAGGTATCTTTGAAAACACTGATGGAGGAATGAGTTTACTCCATTTTTAGACCAAGTATATGTGATAAAAATATTGCTCCAGAAAAAGTGGAAACTAAACTAGAAGAGAAAGCATTTTCATAACAGTGTAACAACGTGGTGCTTTTCTCCATTACAGTAATGTGTCTGCAAGCAGTACAAGTTCAGCAAAGTCAATAAGAGATGTTGACAGAAATTTGGATTATTCCATGCTGCTGATCACTTTCACAAAAACAAACACATACTGACACGGATTGATATACTCCTGCAGCTATGACACAGATCCTATAAGCAATTAAAAAAAGAAGGATGTTAAAACTGTCACATCATAAACCAGGAATTTGATAAATTGTATGATGGTCATTTAAGTGTAGATACTGCAAAATGATTACTCAGAAAATTAATGTCAGTGACCTGTGAACTTTGCTTTTTCATATGCCGCTATATGACTGTGGAGTTAGTATGCATATGCCTGGATGTGTGATGACTTCTCTTAACAGGGAGGGAGATGCAGAGGAGCTTGCCTTCTTGTAAAAATCAGTTTGTTTTCTATTCACTGAAAGGAGTTCTCAGTGTATTCTCTTTCTGCAACTGGCACTCCAACCATTAGAGTGCATGGAGTCATCATGAATCCCATAAATGTTACATTAAAAGTTAAGATGCATGGTATTTTGAGGCACGTAAAAGGTTACACCTCAAAATAAATTTATAAATAGCTGCTTACATGGTATGATCCTGAATATAGCCATGAAGTTGATGACATCTCTGATTCAGTAATAAATATTCTGTGAAATATCAAACAGGATACTTACAAAGAATGACTTTCTTTGAAGCAATGTGGAAAGAGATTGAAGATGTTTTGACATTTAAAGATTATGACTGCATATTACGGCATGCTTGTTTTAATTAATTTGTTAAGTAGTTTATCCAGTAACCAAGGAGTTACCTTCTTAACCCATAAATGCAGTGTTCATAAGTTCCTCCTTCTACCTGACATCCTTTGCAAAAATATCATAAATCAGAAGGTGTAATTCATAAAGAATTCATGTTTGCATATCTCAATGATGCCCTACAAGGGGTGGTTATTCCATGATCCTTGTCAAGTTGTATCAGTTAACATTTCACTTGGTTGCACAGCAGTGCAATCTCTGTTAGTCATCCTGCCTACTGGCTCTTGTTAAGATATGCCATGGATGGCAGCAAACACAGAGTATATGCAGCATAACTCCACTGTACAGCAAACATACCACACCTTCCCACAGAGCATAGCTTACAATAAAGCACACCGAAATTATAATCATTACATGCATAGCAAACATAACCCTCCTCAGTCACTGGTTTCAGACATACAACCTCACTATCCTACTTGACAAACATCTCAGTGTCATCAGGTATGCAGTGCAGGCAATGCGTTCCTCCACTCTTCTTCTTTCAGCTTTTCCTGGTTAGGAGTCGCCACAGCAGATCACCTGTCTGCTCATGATTGGCAGTGGAGTTTTACGGTGTCAAGTTGCCAGACCAGCACCCAACCTTCCACAGAAGGCACACACATGCACACACTCACACCTAGGGCCAGTTTAGAGTGCCCAGTCCACCTACAGCATGTGTTTGGGATGTGGAAGGAAACCAGAGCACCCAGATGAAACCGATGCAACCACAGGGAGGACATGCAGACTCCGCACAGAAGGCACCCCAGCCAAGGATCAAACCGAATAATGTCTTGCTGTGAGGCAGCAACACTAACTGCTGCACCCCCGTGGCCACCCTACAGCGTTCTTCCACTCTAAGCTTAGTAAAGCCATTAGGATGTAATTAACAAAAGTATTCTAATTAGACCATCTAATCAAGAGCAATCAATAAGTTGTCTAACTAATCACAAATACACTGCAAATTAAATCATACCCTAAATGTCCTAAGTTATTCTGATCCTACATGAAACGCTGGAGACTGCTTTTCTTTTCATGTGCACATAAATAATGAAATTAATATTTTCCAGAAAGTTTTGTATCTTCATTAGATAATTTATGACATGGCCAGTCAAAATCATTCTGTTTGATCCTCAATACATTTATAGATCATACGATTTTAATACATTTCTATTTCTTATAGTAGTATTTTACCTTTACACTGTTGGCTACATATTGAACTACTGCATATGTTCAAATTTTGGTATATAAACAAACATTCAAATAAAGCTCACATCAGAAGGATTTATAAACATGCCATTAACCTGTATATCTCCCTCCTTTCAGGGACACTCTGAGAAATTTAAAATGTTGCCTCATTGTAGCATATATTCATACCTCTTTAGTAAAAGCAGGAATTAAATGCTGCATAGTGTATTTCTTAGTATAAAACTACATAGATAAAGTTAAGATTTAAGGAAGCAGATAATAGTCTAATGTTTATTTTATCTGTAGTACAGACAATTAACTGCCTACTCTAACTGTGCAACTTGTTAGATAATGTGTCACTGCATGTTAATTAAATTCTGCAATGTATATGTTAATGCCATTAACACTTGAAAAAATGTTTTATATCTTTTATTTCTGAAGGGCTTGTTCCATGCCTGAAAAGGGTCTTTGGACCAGTGTACTAACCCATTTAACAAACTGCAAATAAAATAAAACAAACCAAGAAAGAATAACTCTACATTTCTAGTAAGTTATAACTATTTAAAAGTGTTTTAGACTGCTCACATATCAGCCTTCTCTCTCAACTCTCTTAAGTTCTTATCAATGCCCACAGCCTTAATAAAAAGTACACCAAGTACAAGCTTGGATTAACCACAATCAACCTGACATCTTAACCATCTCTGAAACCTGGCTAAAACCCCATATTGCTGACTCTGAAATCTTACCTCCTGGTTTCCATATCCACAGAAGTGACCGATTAAATAAAAAAGGTGGAGGTTCTGCTCTTATCTACTCTAACCTTCTTTCCTTAATCCCTCTTCAAATCCCAACTCCACAATTCAAAAATTCTGAACTAACAGCAAGTCTCATATGATTGAATAAACATAAGAATATCTGCATTATTTCCCTATATATCTCCCCAGGCAACAACATCTCTACCCTTGAAAATATTCTTTATTGGGCCTCAACTGAAATAAAATATGAAACTTACATACTAGGCGACGTTAATATTGATTGGAATAAAATCAACACGCCTACTCCCTCCCTATCCATTAACCTCTACAACTTCACCCAAGTAATCCACTCAACCACCCGTCCTAATAAAAATCACCCCCCAAGATCCATCTTAGACTGGATCCTAGTCTCCCATCCAAACAAAATAATTCTCTCTGGCACTATCCCAGATACCTTTAGTGACCATCTCCCTGCTTTCATTCACCACTTAGCTAACTCCACCCAATATAAACACCATTACATTCCCACTCATAATCTTAGCAGCTTCATCCCCACTACTTTCTCAAACATTTTTAAACAAATTAATTGGCAAATCCTGAATACTCTTCCCTTTGACAATGCTGTAGAACATTTCAACTCTGTCTTCCTAAATACTCTTAACTCTCTAGCCTCTCTAAGAAACAAACAAGTCAAAGCTAATTCTGTTCCTTGGCTGTCCAAAGAAAGAAAACAAATCATGCACCATAGGGACAAATCCTGGAAGCTTTACCAGAAAAATAAAATGCCTACTACCTTGCTCTAATACATCCAACTCCGTAACCTTGTAAACAAACTTATCACCATGGACAAAAAAAACTACTACAATAAGCTTCAGTCCAACAATAATAAGAACCCAAAACAGTTCTGGAAATCAGTTAATTCCCTTCTCCATCCAGGGTCCAGGAATAATCCCTGCCCTGACCCAAGTATAACTAACACTGAACTGAGCTCTCATTTCAACTCATTCTTTACAGAATCCATAGCTAACCTAACCAAAACTTTCCCAAACAACAATCCTCTCAACTCTCATTCTTCAACACTCAACAACCCTAATAACTGTCCCCTTAATTTCCAGCTCAAACCAGTTTCAACCATTATTATAAAAAGGCTCATATCCAAATTAAAGCCATGCTCTAATGCCCCTGACAACATACCCTCCTCCTTCCTCAAATGTGCTGCTGATGGTATTGCACTCCCAGTCAGTATCCTAATTAACAGATCCTTAAGAGTCATATGTACCCAAACTCTGGCGTTCAGCCTACATTCTTCCTCTTCACAAAGGAGGCAAAAACAACAATATCTCCAATTTCCGCTCCATTGCCCTACTCTCTCCAATATCGAAAATTTTAGAAAAATGTGTCCACCATCAACTTATGCCTATATTGAACTGAGCTTTAAATATTCTGTAAAATCTGAAATAAGAAAGTATGTTCAACAATAATTTTCACTATATGTGTTGCAAAGGACATTCTACATTACTTTCACATATATCTCTCTATCATGCTCTGAGAGGCACATTCTAAAACATATTAATTTTAAAAATAAGCCATTTTTAAATTGAGTTCCAGTACAAAGTAACATAGGAAACAAGTAACAAAGGTGAACATATAATGCACTTTGTTAATGGATGTTCATATTCCAATACTGTGCAAGGACCACTGAAATAAATTTATGTCTGTTAATGGTGTGAAAATTTGGAATTTTATAAGTTACATCTGTAGCATGTCTTTTAAATCTCAGTATCAAGCTTAATTTATCATTTCTTAGGGTGTTATGTGCTAAAAACAACTTCTCCTCTTATATCTGGATTAGAGACAGACAAAGGGAAAGTTATTTTAATCTGCTGTGACTGAACATACCTTTTTATACTAGGATACTTTTAGAGAACATTTTTTTCTTGAAATTATTCTATGGAAAGTAATTTCATTTTTAGAATAAGAGCAAAAGGAAGAATTATACTCTACTACAGGTCTAAAATATGAAGTAAATAGGCTTATGAGAATATTAGGTGATCTAGTTGCTCATGCATTTGTACAAAATATTAAACTTCACTGCTTTAACTCAGGCAAAAATCTGCATTTATGCTGAAACCCATATTATAACTAACAATTGTACAAAGGTCTTTTATACAGTCATTTCCACCTAATTCATATCTTGAATAATAGGTTGTTAATATATGCTGAGATAAAGTGAATGACTTTGCATGTGTTATTATTCAAATATAAACCTTTGTCCTTAAACCAGTGAGAGATGGATAATTGTTGAATGGCAAACAAATCATCTTCAAAAGTTACTACTACCCCAGTAAAATATCACCTGCATGCTTTGCAATACAGTGTTTTGAAGAAGCAGGAAAACTGGAAAAACACAATATTTAGCAAAACAGGGTTAAGAGCATAGTGCTGAGGTATACCAGAGTGAACAGGGCTTCATTCAGAGGTATGTTCATAAAATCAGATTAATTGCATTTTGTCAGATAACCATCAAGGGCACCAACTGATCAAAAATGGAATAATGCCATGATCAACAACTTTGTGTAGCAGAACTGCCAAATGCCTTAGCAAAGTCTAGAAATACAACAACAATGCTAAAACCCTTATCCAAGTTCACAAATCTGAGCCTAGGGTGATAGGGTAGAATAGCCTTTCAAAAACATGTTTTGTTAAGTCAGGAGCAGTACAATAATTTTTGCTGTTCTCTAACAGAGTGATCAAACATCTTTCAAAATATGTACAGCAATTTCAAGTCAGATTGATTTTTTTCTGTAGTTCTCAATAATATTTCTGTGATGACCCTTTTGTATTGGAAGAATGTTAAACAACATCCATTTTGAAGGAAATAAACAGTTCCATAATAGAGAGCTAAATTAAATATCTGCAGGCTGCATCATATGGTCAAGCATGTGATTTATGAACTCTCCGGGCACTTTATTTGGCCTGTTGCACAGGTATTTTTTTTGTTTGTTGATTTATATTTGATTACTGGGGTAGTGCACTGATCTGAACAGCCCTGGTGAATAGAATCACATAGAAAATTTAACAAAACATATTTACAGATACAACAATATACTGCAGAACATATACATATTTACAGAACTGAAATTTTCTTGAGCAGGAAGTAATCATGTCACAGGGAATAGACGGATAAACTGTAGAGGTGAGTGGACCTTGTGAAGGTGAAATGGTACTACTGCTACCAAATGTGATAGTGAGAAATAACACCACTGCCACCAAATGTGATAATGAGAAATGACACCACTGCAACCAAATATGATGGATGAGTGGCACCACTGTTACAGAAGAGTGAAGTAACAGCAGTAAAATGCACACAAGTCTTCTTCAGTAATTAACCCGTAAAGTATAACCTGGATCCAATATCATAAAAGGAGTACACACATTGCGATCCCCAGTATGGGCTTTCTAACCTCCACTGACTGTGTCTTTGTTCCAGCATTTCTAGGCCCCTGCTTTACTGTTCTCTCTTTGGACCAGTGTCTTCCAGTGTACCTTTATCCACAGTGACTGCCTTTCCTGTAAAGCTTTTTTAGTGTGCAAATGTGCACACACATACACACACACACACACACACACACACACACACACACACACACACACACACACACACACACACACACACACACATAATGGCCAGAGAAGGCTGGCAGAATTCTTTAATTCTCCACAACTTTTTTCTTGGACCAGGAGTAATGAAACCACAATGGAAGAAGCCAGGGACTTCCAGTTATCTGCTGCTCTTAAATCAAGCCAAATATTAAACACAACATTTAGTACTTCTTCTACTGCCAAGCAGTATGATAACCAATAGTAAAAAATAATGATTACCCTCTTCTCAGATAAACAAAAGTTAATGAAATTTAATGGTATGGTTAACAGCATTTACATAATACAATTCCATAATATAATAATATGTATTTGTGATCCCTAATGTGTTTTATATAGCCCCTGAAAAAAGGTTCTATAAACTCTGCTACAATTTTCAAGAATATTTTACCACCTTTGTAACAAAGATGAAATTTATCATGGCTAAAGATCCTATGATCATTCCTAAAACCCTCACAATGTGTAATAACATCAATGCTTTGATCACAAGAAAATTTGGTTAGCCAATAATCAAAATGACAAAGTTTAGTAATGGGGTCCAGTGACAGATATATAAAATATCTTGTAATGTAGACTTATGGAATTGATTCATGAGACATCTTTGAACTTTTCCTTATCTTAACATTGCAAAATATTTTAATATTTTAGATTTCTAACAACAGATCCCTACATATTCGGCATATGTTTGCATGAGACAGAATAAATACACAACCTCTGGGGCTCCTGCACATCTGGGTTAAGGTAAAAAGCACATTAAAAGAAGTCTGACTTTCAAATTTTTTATGGCAATTTTGACTCAAAATTATGTCCTGTACCCTAAATAAACATTACAGTATAGCTGATATTTAATTAACTATGCATTCTTGATTATTACTAAATTATTATTTGTTTTATCACATTTTGGCCCACACATTTGTTGGCAATCGGCCCTCTTGCAATCATTTGGGCTATTTGTTCTGCATCACCAAAGCAAGGGTTGACCAGGAGGGGCCTTCAATGAGACCAGAAGATTCAACCAGCTTTTCTTCTCTTCTTTGTTGTTGCTGGCGATTGTGTATCTATGGTTGATTTGAGAGGTAATGTAGAAGTAAAACAACATTTCTCAGTAAAACTTCTGTTGGTCATTTCCTTGACACATTAATCCCCACCCCCCTACCCCAACCTCCACTCTAATTAAGGTGTGTTGTCTCAGACTTCAGCCATGTTGTATATGCAGCTAGAAATACTTTGAACAAATAACTGTGTTAAGTAATTGCATTAGGCATGTTTTATGACCTACACAAAACTGGCTTCATGTGCTGTAGCTATTAAGTCATTTTATACAATAGTAATTAATTTTACTGTGTAAATTTATATTTTTTTCATTATTTATACATCCATTTACAAATATTTCTTCTTGTGACAGTGCATGATTTACAGAGCTACATATATAGATTATTATTTTAATAAACATGTTACATTTGTATATATCATGAAAATCTGTTAACACATTACTCATATTCTTTTTTTATACCTTTTTAAATATGTATGTATGATTAGAAACATGCTGATGATTTCCTCTGCATTTTATAATAGCATTACAAGTATTTCAGGTACACATACATATCTTTCTTAGAAAATATGTGTAGTTATGCAATGTGTTAAACTTTTTATTATCTTTACTCTGACAAAATTTAATAGTGAACATTAAGAAATAAATTTTTTACTCACTATAGAACCCTGAACTTCTCAACTCTACCTGGTCTACCACTTGGTCAGCTTGTCAGCCCTACATTTCTGCAAGTCCTGAAAATGGTTACAGCACTGCTGGCTGGAGTAGGTTATAACTGTCAAGGCTGACAAGTGATCACCAAATTCCTGACAGATATTGATTTTGTCCAAGTTGTATGATTTGTGCATGCCTCAGTCTTTTCTTGATAGGAAATTTTGAGAAGGTAGAGGATTACCATGGTCTCCTTGTTAGACCAAGTAGGAGTGCAGCCTCATGACTTCACAGGTGATGCCATCATTTGCTGTGCCAGAACAACAATGAGGGCAGTATTATTAGGGATGTATTAATCAAGGTTAGAACCACTTCCTGTGGGGTGTGACATCCCCTTTACCAAACCCTGTTTACAAGCAGGGGCATTACAACACCTACTGATATTATTGGAAAGTTTGGTTTAACCAAATCTGCTTTGTCATATACTATTTTTCTCAAATGAAACCAGTTACCTTTCCCTTTTATGTTTGATAAAAATGGAAATATATGATTAACAATTGCTACTGGTAATGCTCAATGGTAAAGGTTATTTTTTGTACTGTAACACTAGTATGTCTGTTGTAGTACAACAGATTTTTTCTTTTAAGATTTACCTTTTTTCTTGGGGGGGGACTGGAAATAAATGTCACTGTGTGTGTTATGTTTAAATGTTTTGAAGTTACGATTTGTTTGAGGTCCAGGGGTGAGACATACAATCAGTACCCAAATGGAGATACAAGGCTTACAAATTCACAAATTCAACCCAAATGCCAAGAATGAGGACCACTACAATTATGTAATAACATTTATTAAGCACTTTCATTCCAACCAATATGGAACCTCAGAAACACATGCACAAAAAGAAGAGTTATATTTACTAAGAAAGATCTCTGCTCGTAAATTCACCATATCCAATCAGAATGTTAAATCAACTAATTTATGCACAAAGCTAACAAAATAAACAGTAAAAAAGCTAAAAACAATAAACGAATACATCAATGCCTATTAAGAGAAATTCATTCTACATCAGATCTATAGATTTCATTTTAAAGTACAATTAATCAATAATGTGCCATTAAGTCCAGGAGCTGTCCCTGCATTTAATTTTAATTACCAAAAAAGCTCATGAACTTCCTCAAACAAATCCATATCAGCTCCTCTTGGATTATAACCAGCTTTTTTGATGCCAAAAAATAAGAAACAATGATTTGGAAAGTCCTGTAAATGTTTTTCTAGAGCATTATTCATATTTCTTTTGGCAAGACTAAAAATGTGCTTGTAGATATGTTCCGTAAATAATCTAATGGTCTTCCCAATATAAAACCCTGCATGATGCTGTCATGCTGCTACATAACTCAACCCTTTCATATCACAGTTACATCAAAAATTGGAAAAGATTGTAATATTGTTAATGACAATACTACTTCCATCAAAAATATGCTTATGATAATTAAAATGACCACATTTTAAGGTGCCCCTTCTAGATGTCACTCCATCTTGTTCACTATAATTGGAACATTCATTTAAATTCTTTAAACACGTCCCTTTCCTTGATACAAATTTTGGAGTCTTCCAATCGTGTTACCAATCTCTTCAAAATGTTTAAAAATGGCCCGTTTTTTTTTTATAATGATATTTTGATGGTCATATAGTCTACACTAAAAGTTGTTACAAAACCTGTTATAAAGGCTGATGATAATTGGAGGGCAGACATTGGATTATTAGAGTTCCTAAGTAGACTAGACCACAGTCAGGTGTTATATATTCCTGTCTGTTTCTTCTGTTTTACTGCACATATAATATTGTTAAACAATTTTCTGAGTACCCTCTATTTAAAAATATACCCTTCATTTTAGGACACTTATGTCCAAAATTTATTTATTTATTTATTTTACATTTGTTGACCGGGATTGTCCGACTGAGCTGAAGAGCTTTTTTTCAGCAGAGGCCCAGGGAGAAAAGGTCCAACATATTATACACTTTTCATTATAAATTAACATTAAACAGCAATGTTACAGGATTATTACAAGGCATTAAGTAGCAGTGTCAATAATCAGGAGTATAGCATAACTATTTCAAGATGTATAAAAAGAAATATGTCATTAAGTTGAGTATAGTTTTTGGGGTAAGTGGTTAAAAAACCCCAGTTTTATCATGATGTTGTTGCATGAAGGCAAAACAATTACATTAGAATGTTTCTCTGAGGCAATTTGCTTAATAGATTTTAGAAGACAGTAGAAACAGTAGTCAAGGAAGATTAGAGAGAGCTAGTGAGAAGCGTGAGTTAAGGGCAGAAAGTAGATTAAGGTATGAGAAGTAGGGGATGTTAAGGAGGGAGAGTGCATTTGCAGGACCAGCGACTTTTAAAGTGCTCTTTGGTGGCTGTCTTAAATTGTTTAGGATGCGTAAGGGTCCTGATTTCTAGTGGGAGCCTATTCCAGGCAATAGTGGAGTGATAGCTGTACATGTTGCATCCAAATTTAGACTTGGGTTTGTAGATTTGTAGTAGGTCTTGGTTAGAGCTTCGGAGAGGTCTGGAGGGAGAATAATCTGATAGCATCCTAGCTATTCTCACAAGTTGTCCCTTCACCACCACCTTTTTCTGTGAAGATGGATAACAACTATTAAAGTGCAACATTGAGTTAGAATATGTAGGTTTCCTAAAAAGAAAATGATCCAAACTTTTTATTAACTCATTACAGCCGAGTGACACCTCCAGGTGCATCTGTAGTTAACTCCTACTGATGTCTCTAGGTGTCAAATATTGCTTGCCCATATTTGCATTAATAATTCTAAAACCATGCTATGTACACGGTTTTATAAGATTTTTTTGTTAAAGCTTACACAGTAGCAAACTCAACTGCATTAATATTTGGCCTCTATCTAGTGCAAGTAAAGAGATATTAATTGTTGTTTTTTATGATATTAATTTATACAGATATCATTTTCACATTTTGCTAAATGTTTCAACAGCCAAGTAACACAGACAGAACTCCTTAGCCTCATATGCAAGATCTCAGCGAGACGAATACAATTCTGTTGACAGTATGTGTATAACTTGAGTGGTTGCTGAGATATTGTAAGTTGTGTACAGAATATTACAAGCATAATACTTACTGTCCCCCGGATGTATTAATCTTCCATGCAGGACTAATCTAGTCCTGCATGGAAGCGGCAGTTGAAGAGGTGGACGGCAGCACACCATGCATATTAATGAAGGTGCGCTGCTGGAACTCCTAATGCTACACGGAGCGTGGACGAGTACAGGCGGTGTATCTGAGAGCAGAGCTCACAGAATAAACATGCCCCTGCAAAGTAGAACAGAAGAATGTGTAAATAAATGAGGGAGACCGCTCATAGATGTCCGCATATCCTCACCAATAGTCCCCATGTGTTCAACAGCAACAGTACATTTAAATAAAATGCAGAAACCCTTTTATTTATTTTTTTCAAAACCCCGAGTACAGCTAACCGTAGGTGCGCAGGTTTGCCCATTGCTTAGCTACGGTTAAAGCAGCTGAAAAGGCTGAAGAGGATAACAAGGAATAAATACGCAAATGAAGCAGCACAACAATAGTGTAGTGGTTAGAGCAACCGCCTAACGAACAGGCATTGCCAGTTCGAGTTCCACTGCAGCACATATCATTTTCCATGTGAAATCTGTATATGAACATATTTTAACAACTGACTGCTGTATAACCTACATAATAACATTCAAATGTGAACTGGAGTACTGCATTAAATGCACATGTGAATTGTCAGTGCCATAATGATTAAGGTACTAGTACGCAGGTATAAGCTCATATAAGCAGTAGTAAGCATGTTTAAGTGTGTTTGCGTGGGGGTAAGTATTGCCTACACAGATTAAGCAAAGTAGAAGCTAACTGAGTGTAAGAAACTGTAACCGGAGGTTAGCGGTGCTTACCGTCGCACAAACTCCCTCAAACCCACTCACAACTGCTTAAAAGTGCCTTAATCACCGTGCCTTAATCACCCTGTATCCAATGGCCCTTGTTCTGCCCAGCAACAAAATAAATGGCCTCAGCAAGGCTCAAACCCAGAACCCTGCAGACAACAGCCAATGTGATTTACCACTAAGCCATCGCAAATACACATAAATCTGATGCTATCACAAACATATCATCCAGCACAGTCATTTAACATTATAGGAAATGTAGTTAATTAGGTATATGTATGTGTATTTGTAAATAATGTAATAACTAAACACATGCAACATATATATATATATATATATATATATATATATATATATATACATGCAAATGCCTACATCTACACTCATATCTTTATATATCCCTATATATGTAGCTATAATATATATATATATATATATATATATATATATATATATATATATATATATATATATAATATCTATATATATCTATATCTATATATATATATATATATATATATATATATATATATATATGATGTCAGGCTGGTAATGCTAACATATCATGCAGTACAGTCTGGGTCCCATAGGAAATGTAAAATGTGGAAGCTATCAACAGCCCCAGGATAAATATACACAGACACATATATGCAGATACAATATAGTTTTATATATACATATATATATATATATATATATATATATTGTACATATATGTGTATATATATATATATATATATATATATATATATATATATATATGTATATATATATGTATATATACATGTGACTACACATACACACTCAGAGATATGTACATTAACATATATATGTAGAAGGTGCACACAATATGGGACAGCCACTGTGCCTACAGTTAACACCTGAACACCTGGACACTGTATGGGCCACCTATACAAATGACAATTGTTGCCTGCAACATATACCCACAGAGAGGTTATAGGAAAAACACCACACACAGGTTTGTGTAAATGGAACACCTTTATTTGTGTACTATAACAGTTCTAGATCCCATGTCATATAGCTGTTCAGACACTGACATCCATATATACAGGGTAATGCAAATGTGAAACAGGTATACTAATACAGTATTCTGGAAAGGACCACAACTGTTGCTGTTCATGCCAAGCCCTGCAGATGTGACAATAGTAAAGACAGACTGGGCCCCAGGATACCAAACAATGAACAGTAAGTGATGCAGGTGTACAGTTCAGCAGCCCTATGTACACTCTGTACAGATTCAGTAGGTGGTAAAGACGTCAGTTGACCAAATGGGATGTAACTGTTACATAACAAGCCATAACCAACACCATCACAAGCCCACTGACAGAACAGTCTGCATGGCAGGAGGCCTGCATCAACCCACTTAGTGTATGTAATGCAAATATAGGTGAAGTGTATGGTACTGTACATCCAGATACCTTATGTCAGCTCACCCCTGATACCCACACAAAGCTTGGTATGTAGGTGTAGGACAGAGGCTGGAAAAAAGGCCCATATCTGGACAAATGTTGCCATGCACTCAGCAAGTCACTGGTGTTACAGGATAGTCTGCAACATACCCTTAGTCAGGGGAATTATGTTAGAAAGTTCAATGGATGGAACCTTGTACTGATAGCACTCAACACACACACTGCCAGTAAAATATCTGACACAGGATCTGTGCGGTGGACAGACAAAACATGATAGGCACAGCTCTGGCCACCAAGAGGATAGGCCCAAAGTTGAGAGCTATGTAGACAGACTGCATTCCAAGGTGCATTCCAAGGTAAACTAATATGTACACACACACCCTGTAACACCAGTACTATACAAAGGATAGCACAACTCTACTCACACTCTTGTCTGTAGTCCTGGGAACACCTAAACATATGTAGCTGGCCCGAGTATGCTGGTTCTCCTGTAAGAGATATTGCTACCTGCCATATGTAACACTTACGCCCACACACAGGAGGATGTCCATCATACAGGAAAGGTAAAGGGACCATGCACACATGATGTAGGGATTTATAGAAGCTAGTTGCTATGACAGTGGTAATTGGAAGTACTACACAGCAAGCTGCATGCAGTTAGCAAGTGGAGGACACTGATTGGTGCAGAGGCCATCTCCTGATCATGTACATCACCTACTAAAGTCAGGATGCAATCTATTCAAGGCAGCTTGAGAGAGAGAGAGACAGAGAGAGAGAGAGAGAGAGAGACAGAGAGAGAGAGAGAGAGAGAGAGAGAGAGAGAGAGAGAGAGAGAACCAAAAAAAAAAAAGCTCTGCAAACTAAAACCTTATGTCACAGCCAGTTATCCAGCTGCTATACAACTAGACATCTGTCCAACAAGAGGTATGTGAAGTACATATACATGTAATAGAATGCAGTACCTGGTCCATCATAATGGGATAGATTAATTTGAAATAGCTATATGTGCCATCATGTGTTGTTGTGATGATGTTCAACTGAACAACGGACAATAGTGTCTATCCCTGTGGGTAGTGGGGCATAGCCCTTAACTGTGCAGGTCAGCACTGACAGATAGGATGTAAGCCATCATAGTGTGTATTTTGTAATTGGAAGTATGTATATTACATGGCCAATAGCTGGTGGTAGACGTAATGCCATTATAGGTGCATAGATTTGGAGGTAGGTACAAGGGTATTGGCCCTAGGGCCTATAGAAGGCAAGCCAAATTTTACCCTGGCTTTTGCCACCCAAGAACAGTAATTTCCTGTGCCACTGTCGAGCAGAGTCACAGAAGTGATCTCTGGTGTGAAATCCCTATCTCCCTGCCAATCATCCATATTTGACTTGAAGAGTGCTACTGAGGAGCTTTGTTTGATATAGATAGGTAGTTAGTTCCACAGTATGGAAAGTATCTGGGACCAGAATGTATCCCTCCAGCATGTGTTGTTTATTGTGGTGACAAGGTGTAGGTCCATACAGCGTGCAGCTCAGAGGGATTGGGATAACTTTAAGTGGAGCATGTCCAAAAGCCCTGGGTAAGACATAGCTGTATATGTTAATTAGCAATCACTTCTGTGTAGGTGATATGCGACAGAGTAAGTCTGCAGTGTAATGACACGGTGTGTGTAGGGCATCTGTTTGAGGTTGGTAATCCTCTATGTGAGGTAGTTGTGTGGCCTTACCAGCTGTTGTACTTGTCTTGTGAGATGCATACCAATAGGGGAGTTGTACTCTATAATGGGTCTAATGAGTGGTGACTAGAGTGGAACAATGACTTATTTTCCCTGGATGAGAAACCCTTTGAGATGAGGTGTGCCACATAGAAGGATTTCCTGACTACTCTGGCAATGTCATTATCAAAGAAGAGACTACTTTCCACCTGTGTCCAAAGGTCTCTCATCACACTTTTGGTGTTAAGTTGACACCAAAAGGGATGACAGTGCACTTGCTGGCCTTCAGCTTCAGCCCATGGCTTTGACACCAGCCATCTGTCCCAGTGAGGCCCTTTTGTAGGATGTCAACATTGTCTGGAGTGTTGAGTATGGCTCCTAGTCTGCAGTCATCTGCGAACTTCATTAGCCAAAGACCTTCTCTGTTAGCATGTACATCAGAGAAGTAGATACCAAACATGAGAGGACCCAGCACTGAACCCTGTGGTACTCCACGTGTTACTGGTCTGATGTTGGGCTTGGAGTCTGCTACCTTCACAGTGTGGGTTCTCTCAGTGAGCCAGTTGGCAACCCATCTTGTCACATACAGATGTATACCTAGTTTAGTGAGTTCCTATAACATTCCAGAGTGGGGGATCATGTTGAATGGCTTGGCGAGATCGAGATAGGCTGTGTGAACCACGTTACCCTCATCTACAGCTTTGTTGATCACTTCCAAGAAGCCTATCAGGTGTAGGAGACATAATCTGCCTTTTACCAACCTAAACTGGGTGAGGTCCAGAGTTTGGGGATTACCAATTTCATTGTGTATAAGTTCCATGACAATACGTTCCATAGTCTTGCAGACCATGCTCGTCAGGCTAATGGGATGGTAGGTCCCGTGGTCCGTGGTGGCTCCCCCTTTGTGGAGTGGGCTAACCTTTGCTTTGCACCATTCAGTGGGCAGATAGCCTGAGATGAGCCTATGATTGAACATGGTACTTAGGTGGTGTGCCAGTTCGTTTTGTAGTTCAAGTAGAACACAGCCTGGGATGTTGTCAGGCACCATGGATGCTGTGTTCTTGCCTTTGGAGAGTGTGCTTCCCTGTGCAGCCGTGAGTACAGGAACTTTGTATTCTTCCAGTATACAGATGGACCCCTTAGGGTATGAGAGGGGGGTAAAGTTAGCACTGAACCTATTTGCCAGGATGTTAGCAATATTAGTGAGTTCTTTATATTTAATGCATGTGTGCTATAAGACAGAGCAGATGTGAGTGTTGATGTTGAGAGTCTTGACATAGCTATAGAATACTTTATGGTTGTCTTCAGAGTCAGTGGCGTATTTGTTTACATAGCTAGCTTTGGAGGACACTATGATGGATCCAAGCTTCTTACTGAGGCTGACCAGGGACTTCCTCCAATCATGGGGTTTTGCAACAGTATATTTCCTCTGTTGTACAGTTTGTTTATGGCAGGGGACCACCAGATTGGCTCCCATTTCATTGGAGGATAGCATCTTTGTTCTGTTAGGGAGTGCATGATCCATGTGCTTGTGTAAGTGCTTATAAAGTGCATTTGTGTAGGATTCAGCAGTCATACCTCTATTGTCTGTCAGCATGGGTGTCGTGAAGTTTCCCACATTTGTCTTAAGAAGTGTTAGGTTGACTTTGGAGAAAGTATTAATGGTGGATTCCCTAATGGAGCTTGTGTTCTGATCTGACCAACGAGGAATTGACCTGTGGTGTAGAGCACTGGTTTAGCATGTTAGTAATGACCAGGTCTAGGATATAGCTGCCCCTGGTGTGGATGTGGCTAAGTTGATCCAAAGCAGTGGAATTGATGAATGCCAGAAAACGTCGGGCACAAGAGTTGGTACATGACTACATTTCACAGTTAATGGTGGGGTACTTGAAATCACCCATTATTATGGTGTTAGGTTGTACCCTAATATTTTCCACTGTATCAAGAAATGAGGAGTGGAAATCCTGGGGCATGGCAGGTGATCTGTAGCAAGCTACAATTCGGATTGTGGCCTTGCCCAGAGTTAGTTGCACTTGGATAATCTCAGATGCATTATGCTTAGCAACTAGCCTGGAGGTGTGGATATCCTCAATGAATATGGACACACCTTTGCCTTAAGTGTTTTGGTCTAGGTTAGGTGGCCGAAAGGTGTGATATGAATTAGAACCTGGTAATGCAGGGGTACTCTCTGGATCCTTGAACCAGGTCTCTGTCACTGCACAGATGTCAATGTTCTCCATTCTAAGGAGTGCCTTGAGTGAGTGCATTTTGAGGTGTAGACTACTAGTATTGAGTAGCAATACCCTCAGATTTTGTCTGCTTGTACCTGTTATGGTGGTGAATTTCTCATTTGAACCTTGCCTAAAAAAGGCACTATAGGGTGTCGACAGCCTTAGCCAGTACCGGGAATCCCAGGGGCGACAGGTGCAGGCCACCTCTGGCAAAGCATTGTGGTGTGTCCATCATGTTATCCCATGCAGACACTGGATCCCCTTAGAATGACACAAGAAGCTTAGCCAATTGTTGGAGTTAATCATTTTGTCATTGCACTGTGGTATCATTCTGGGTGATGGCAAGATGCTACTCAGGGCTAGTGCCATACCTGCTTGGGCTACAAGATTAGAGAGCTCCACAATGTCCCTTATCATGTAGTCCAGGGAGGTACATCTCAGGTCATTCACACACACATGGAAAATGACAGTCATATTTGTACTTGTTGTGGACTGACTTGAGTGCATGCATTATGTGTTGGTTCCTGGCACCATACAGGCAGCTGACAGTAACTTTCTCCTTGTTAGCCTGGTGAGTGAAACATCAGTGTGCCTGACTATAGAGTCAGCTATGACTAGAGTGTTGGGTTTGTTGTTATGCCTTATGGGCTGTGGTTGAGTGGCACACTGGCTTTGTGGGATATGTGTCATTTGGATTGTGTTGGGGGGTGGAGGCTGCTTGCATTTCTGTTTTGGAGGTCCATGTTGCTTGGGCAGGTATTTACTGGGAGCCTACTCAAATGTAGGTATGTGTTTGTGTTTCTATGTGTGTGTTTTGGTCATGTAGGTTTTCAGGGACTATGTGTTGAGTGCAGTGTGGTGCAAGTGTTTACCTTCTCCTCTTGACTGTCTAGTCCAGTCTTGGGCGAAGAAAGCTTTGATTCCAGTTTGGCTATATAACTGCATCTCTCACATGTTGTATTGTTGGGTGGTAGGAGGAGAGGTCTGTCTGTGTACATGAGGCAATAGCTGCATTGCCCCAAGATGGCTAGATTCAGCAGGTAGACAGGAGAAAACAATGGGACCTGACCCCTACACATGCCTGGATATGTGCTTATTTATTAAGTACTAAAAACTGTGTTCATCAAGATAAGTGAGGAAAGTTGAGTGCTGTAGTAATTGGTAGCTTAATTAGTGCTTAAATCGAGTTGTGAACAACTGCTGAGCTCAAGGAAACAGACTTGAGTGTTGCAACTGAAAAACTAGCTAGTTCTATGAAACAAATGTAAGCTGGAAGGCGTCTGTCCAACACAGAAAGGCCTGGTTGCTCAGAAGCTTACAAACAGTCATATTATGGTGGCCATGTGGCAGACACAGGCCATCAGTTGCAGGATACTCAGGTGAATCTGTATTGTAGCATGCCAGGGTGCCACAGGTGTGTAACATGGTTACCTGCAATAATCGTCTACATATACCCCACTAATGTCAGGCCAATTGCATATGTGGTGCCTGTCTGTGTTCTAGCAAGGCAGAACACTGCAGCTTTGCAGGAAGGTGTGGTGAGATTGTGGAGTTGATGTCTGAATGTACCCCACATAAAGGTATGCATATGTGTACATATGTCACATATGTAATATATAAGGATATATATGTATATCAGCATGTGTGTCCAGAAATATATATATATATATATATATATATATATATATATATATATATATATATATATATACCCATGTGTATACATATATATGTGCACATATATACATCACATATATTTACACATATATAGATATATACCTCGGTTGTACGGCGGTAGCATTGTTACCTCATAGCAAGAGGTTCTTCCGTTCGATTCTCGGCTGGGCTTGGGAGTGCCTTCTGTGTGGAGTCTGCATGTCCTCCCCGTGGTTGGGTAGCATTCGAAAGACATGCGTGCATTAATGGGCATGCCTTCGTTGAAGGTTGAGCATCGAGCTGGCACCTCCGCATTTTTTAAAAATCTACTGCCAATCATTAGCGGACCGGAGTTCTGCTGTTGCGACCCCTTAACGGGAAAAATCCAAAAGACAAACAAACATATAGATATATACCCATATGCACATGTCTACATAAATACAAACACACACACAAACATATATGTCTGTACAGACATGTCCCCTATATTACTACCACAGTGATGTGTGCTATGTGCGAGGCAGCAGTACGCATAGCAATACATACAGATATCTACAGCTGGCAGTGTGTGCACCATAGAGGGGTATGTCACATGTTATTCCCTTTTTGGCACCACATAGCCCCAATCTGTGAAGTATGCAATGGGAATATGGGGAAGTATGGCAGCTACACATGTGGAGGTGGTCAGGTGTGGTAGATATAGAGGACAGTCTACAGGGGTGTTATTTGACACACGTGGTGGCTAAATACCGTGGATGGTATGTGTGTGTGTTCTGTGATGTGAATGCCCCATGGGCCCCAAAATAGCCACGATGTGAACAAGCCTCCCACCCAATGCTACTTACAACAGCAGTCCATGTCCTTAAGGTGCCTGGTCTGGAGGCTGAGCAGGATTAGCATGCTGGCCCTGTGAATGTGTACTGTGTCCTTCAGACTGATGTAGTACATCCTTCATATGGCTGTGGAGGCTGGTATGGCACAGACCCTACACCTGAGCCCAGGGAACAGGAACATGTCTGTGTGCCCTGGCGGGTGAGAACAACATGCCCTGGGAGGTTCCACTTGCTGGTATTGCTGCAACAGTACATGAGGAGGCCCCTTGTTGGGACACACATGTGATGTGGCCAGGTATCATGGGCAGATGGTTGTGGAGAGATGGATCTGCTGGCTAATAGAACATATACATGTTATTGTGTCACTGTTATAGAACATATAGTGGTAGTAATAGTCTACACAATCCTGATGCATGTCAAATACCATGCACAGATATCCCCAATAACACAGACTGATCACAGATCAGCCATACTACTGGCATACATGTAACCATAGTAGCCCTGACAATGGCATGCAGGTGAATAGTGTATAACAGGTCAGCAATGATAGTGTCCACACAGGGAACATGGCTACAATCACATAGCAGAAGGTGTGGTACAATACAATATCTGCCCAACTTCTAGTTAAGCTGTAGCCATAACTAATGAGTTGTGTGTACAGTCTGTTGAAGCTGATATGGTGGGAGGGTGACAGAGATGTATATTAAGAACTGTGGTAACCTTGCTGTATGAGTTGCTCAGACCTGTTTACATCTTTAACGTTTGCCCGCATTCTCAAATGAAGAAAACGAGATATTGTTCACATACATGATCCAGAACTATGCTGTGCTGTTTGGCAGGCATTCACATGAGCTGCAGGAGCAGTCTGCCCTGTGGAACGACATACTCTGCAGGGTCAATGATGTCGGACATCACAATCGCACATATGAGCAGGTCTGGCATCATTGCAGTGTCCTGCTTCGCCATGTCCGGCACCGTGCTGCTAAAGTCCAGGGGGATCACCTTGCCATGGGGGGCATGCCATCCATCCCCCGACATGTGTGGAGGAGCTTCTGGCCAGCCTCGTGGCACCTGCCCATCCCAACAGTCTACAACAACTGTTGTGCATCGTGGAGGTGGGTGTCACCCACACAATGGCTGAGGAGCGTGCAGGTAAGGACACAGAGCACATCAGTAGACCACTGTTGTGTAAACATCCCCATTGGTACAGGTAGATCATGCACATCTGATATGTCATAGATATATTGTGTTGCTGCAGTGTAGTGATAAGCAGATGTCCAGATTTTTTAGTATTGTGGAAATGTACCATTGATGTATGGTAATACTGCACCCAGCCTGTAACACTGCCACAGGTGTGGCCACTTACCATTCTTCTCTCACCCTCTTATGAAGGTCCCTCCAGGATAACAACAAGGCAGCAGCCTGTAGCTGGTGAGTATGTTTTATGTAGATGCTTGCCAACACAACAAGTATGTAATGGTGATGGTATATGCCATGCACACATCTAACACACCTACCCTGAATGCATGCTGTACATCTGCATGTATTGTTGCTGTGAAATGCATGGTCTCACAGGGGAGAGCATGACGGCGGCACTGAAAGGGTATGTCAGACAGCTGCATGCTAACATCCTGTCATTGAGGAATGTGTACACAGGGAGTAACTTACTGGTGGTAGACATGGCCTACTGTACTGATGTTTTGAACAACACCCATATACAGTGCAACAGCAGTGTATATACCTGTAGGACAATAGCAACTGCTGCAGAGTTGCACTATGGCATAAGGCATTACAGTACTTCACATTATCATTTGTGTCTAGGCATCAACATGTGTTGTTCAGTGTATGGGACACTGCAAAGTGACACATGTGTAGGGCTTACTTGTTATGCATCTGCATAAGAGCAGAAGGAGGGGGGTCACAGCATGACACACCAGTGCACTGCAGCTGGGAAACTAAGGATGGTAGGAATGGCTCTCTCTGTACATAGTCAGGGTCAGGACCTGTGACAGCCATAACCCTACACACACGGCAATAGTGATGGCAGTGTGTGAACACCATGAGATGTGCACATGGATAGACCTTGCAATCATGCAGAATAGGTGGACATGTGTAGGGCAGACTGAACATACACTGGCAAATGCACATGGCCCATGCTGGTATAGCCCTGCCAGGAGCAATGACTGCTGTAGTACACGTAAGAGGTGTGATAAACAGTCATGATAGGGGTGTGCACATATATGCCCACATGTTGTGTATGCATTGTGGTCAGCAGCTGCACACCTAACACCATCTGTAGACACTGTATGTGAAAGTACAGGACATATGTGACATACCAGGCTTGTGTACTGCTAAGATATGCAGTGATGTGGTCCCATGGCAGATCATGGTTGTGTGTGTGAAATAAATAAAGGTGTGTACACTCCCCATAGCCACGGTATGCACTGATGGTTCTCAGTGTAAGACTATTGCAGTGGTTATACATGGTTTGTTTATGTTGACAGCTGTACATCAGGCATCAGGCATTCACCAATGACAACTGTCCACATATCATCCCAAGTATGTGTTGCTGAAAAACATAAGGGTTGTGAGAAGTAAAGCTGACATAACCAACACAGTACTACACATTCCACAATGGGTTGTACATCTGTGAGTTGTGGCAAACAGTACATGGCAAGGTGCAAAACAGGTGCACAGCAATACTGTGTACATGGGTGCAGTGGTATCCAGGGGAAGTGGCATCACCTAGTGACACAGCATAAGCATCACACACATGTATACTGTTGCTAGCATGGATTGACTATAGTTGAACTGCATGCTGTTCTGTACCATATGTTCTGCGTGTTGGCAGATGGGTAATAGGGTGACTGTGTGTACGATCAATGGGCAACCTCACCTGTATGTGTGTGTGTTCCTCTTGGTGGTTATCTAGGTTGCATGCAGGGTCACTCTGTTGAACGTGAGAGAGGTAGATGCATGTAGGATGCATGTGTGTGTGGCCACATATGCATGTGTGATTGTGGTGTGTTCAGAAGGCTGTACCTCCCTTTATGACCATGCAGGACATGGATATGGACTGCCACATTACACACCAGAAATACCTCTCATGTGTGTATTCACAGGACAGCAAATAGTATAATATGGTCTGTAGCACAGAACAGGCATCCAGAGGGAAGGTAGACACCAGGTACCCACGTAATACTGCAGTCAGCAGAGAGGTCACCTTCAACCCATGTATGCATCTCTACAGATGTACTGTGGAAGTACTAGCAACACCAGGGAGTGCATCCAAATATTACAGTTGTCACATGATGAGCTGATGGAGCAGCATATCTGGCATGTACTGAGCTTTACATACTCATGACAGAGCAGTGGGAGATATTATGGATGCAACATAGTACCTCACACATACAGAGGCCATGCACATCATTTCCAGCCATTCAGAGGGTGCATACCAAATTACAGCAGTGAGGCCATATAAATCCGCCACACACAGGTCAGGCAGGTAAAGTAGCAACAGGGCTTGTGTTGTGTCCACTTGTGTGGCCAATTGTAGGACTGTGATGTTAATGGGTGATATCAATGTGTGCATGTTAGCAAGTGTAATGCAGGGTGGGGTAACACATGGACATACAAGTGGGACTGACTGTAAAGCCACTGACAGGTAGGTATAATGCAGAGGTGTGTGTGTGTGTGTGTGTGTGTGTGTGTGTGTGTGTGTGTGTGTGTGTGTGTGTGTGTGTGTGTGTGTATACTGTTAGGCAATGATGTACAGGTTTTAAAGTGCATTTATTGTTCTCCCCCACAGGTGGTGAGATTGGTCACGTTCCCCCCTGCAGCCGATCTGATGTAGGTCTCCATACAGACACCAATGATGATGATGATGATGATGATACTAATGGTGAGGCACAGGTTGGATTGTCAGGGGACAACAGTGCGCATACATTTGACATCCCCTTTTTAAACACCACACCCCCGCACACAGTTTCAGTGCCTATACGCACCCCATCACCAGTGGCCATAGTGGAGTGAGAGCTGGCATTTAGTGCAAGTGCACAGTGAAGTGTGGTGACCATGCCTACTGTGTCCGGTCACAGCAGGCATAGCCAGTTGTCCAGCAGGACATCACATAGGCAGATGTCCCAGGGTGCTCATGGTAGGTCAACTGGACATCATGTCCTTGGCAGAGGCAACATAGGTGCTACCACCAGACGCATGTTTCAGGCTGTCATGGCAGTGCAGGCACTTACAGAACGTTACCACAGACAGGCCCTCAGGCTGCAGAGGGCTGCTCTCACATCATCAAATGACAACGCCCATGAACTTGCTAGTGCCATCCGTGGAGTAACTGAGTTCATGGATAGATGGCCTGGTGAAATGATGTCCTTCACTGACCGTGGTCTGTCCGTCCTAGAATGTGTGGTGGGAATGGTGCGACGTCCATGTGGACATAGGGCAGCAACACCATCAGCTGGTAGTCAACGTGGACATGGCAGGACACCAAGGGGCTCCCGTAGTGGTAGTAGCATCCCCAGCAGTGCGGGGGGTGCTGTCCACACCACACCACAACAGGCCACATGCACGTGATGCTGGCCAGTCCCAGGAGGGGCCTGGTAACAGTGGACAAATGTCATCTGCAGGTGAGAGTAGCACATCAAGGGCTGTAGCTGGACATGCCCGTGGAACACCTAGAAGGTGCAGTCCATGTGTCCATGGCCAGAGGCATGGAACTGCACACCTTGCCAGGTATGGTGTGCAGCTGTCCATAAACACCTGAGTAGGGCAGCCACATGGCAGAACTGTGTGCATGCATACCCACACCCTTTCAATAACACATCTAGGGCAACCTCATATCTACACACACCATATCACCTCAGCTAGCTCTCCGGAGTACACCTCTCACCCACACACATGGTGTCAAATGTATGGGCCACCCTTGGCCTCTGGCAAACCAGCACCACATCCTGTGCATATGATGATACCTGTGCCCCATCCCTGTCATCCATACCATCGATGCAGGGACAGGCTGATATGGTTCTGATGCACACAGTGATTGTACAACAGTGCAGCACAGTATTGCAGTGTAACATGTTGCAGGGGGTAGGGTGTGAGGCACATTTGTCAGGTAGTGTAGTCGTTAGGCAATGATGCATTACAGCTGTTAGGTACACTGCTTGATTGCGGTCTCTATAATGTTATCCAGTTGTGCTGTAGGTGTACATGTGTCAGGAGTAGGCTGTTCTGCATTCATATTCCACAACAGGGTATGTGATTACACAAGCTTAATATGACAGTATAATGACCATCTGATAAACACCATCCTCATATGTACCACTCACACAGTAACCGTACATACACTGGTCATGGCACAGTGAGGTCCATTGGCTGTCTGTGGTGTGGGACACATGAACCTGGCTCTACAGACATGTGAGCAAATAGGGTACCATACACTGGGGCAGCATGTAACATCACATAGTACCGGACAAAGAACAACTGCATCTACAACAGTCTGTGCACTGCCCAAGGTACGTATGCACAATACACAGATTGTCTTCAAATTCCTAACTCAGAGGTCTGCAACCTGCGGCTCTAACAACCTGCTGTAGTGGCTCCCTGTACCTCTGAGGATTAATGGACACTGTAATGCACCACCCACACACAAACACACACACAGATCAACCAGGGCCAACACAGGAACACAATCATGGATGGATGTTGAGTATTGCTCTGATACAATTAGTTCTGTCATATATAGTATAACAGTATTTGAAACCTTATATGCAGTGTTATCTTCATATTAGGGGTCAGTTAGCTGTTGTGGTTCCCAATGACTTTACTTTGGTGGGAGAGGGGACGGACATGACTTCTGGGATATTGAAGGATGTAAACTTCTGCCCTATGTACACAGACAACAGTACTGAGCACACAACCACAGACTGTCCAAATCATGTCCTCAGTAAAAGCCAATACTATACACAGCATGACCAGTTATCTGACTGGCTTGTTATCAGCTATTCTGTCAATGAATATGGTGTACAGAACATATGCACCCCCTACTGCATGACACATGTACAAAGGTTGACAGGGTTGTGGCTGGAGGCACAAACACAGGGCCAATATTGACATGTTGCTGTGATGAACTCATACATTTCCTGCCATAACAGGGTGTGATGCAACATATGCCTATGAGGGATATGACGTCAGTACCTGTCCTGACTGTCACCATCTACTGACTGCATTCCTCACACTACCTTCTGCAGTTGAGAGATAGGTGCTCTGTGGGTAACACAAGGAACACAAGGCACCACACACTGCCCAGTCTGCATATGACCCTACAGATGGGGATTCCTCTTAAACATAGCACCGACAAGACAAGTATTAAAACATGTAGGACAGCCATATCCCCAACTGCAGTTTAGCAGCACTTACCGTCTGTAGTCAAGACAGGCACATCCCCCTCCTGTATGTTGGCCTGTTTCCACAGTGTATGTTGTCAGAGTAAGTCCCCAATCCATCTGTGATTCTGTTTGCCAAACAACAGATCTAGTTCCTGCTCATAGTGAATGAACAGGCCCAACACCAACATGATGTTCCTAGATATTGGAGTGTGTTTCCATGCAATTGACTATGGAAATGTTACCACAGCTGTTCCACATGCAATCAGCTAGAGGAGGGCTGTAATCTGTGCAGAGGCCATCAGCTGATCATGAGCATCATTGACAATACACATGCCGCTGCCTAAGCAAAGCAGGTGTAAGTCTCCACATCCACCAGAGAGGGAGTGAGAGAGGCAGACAGAGGCAAATATAAGTCAGGGTGGGTTGGGAGAGTAAAAGGTAAGCATGTTTGTGTCACACACCTACCAGTCCAGAGTATCGAAACCATGACTGACTATGTACTGATATCACATCTGTTATCCCTGCACGGTGGATATTGTGAATTATGCTAGGGGCACCATATGAGAACGTTTAAAAACACTCTCACCATTGGGTCCAGTTGTTACACACTCACAACCACATCCACACAGGAGAAAAATGACAAACATCAACACATTATGACATACACACCTGCCACATCTGGGATTAGAACCCCTACCTAACTAGTTATTATACTACAGCACTATGTCATTATAGAATGCACCACAGAGATTAGTGGAGTATGCTTTCCCCAAAGGTTTATTTCACAGTAAGTAACATCAGCAGGACTGCCAAAGTAGGGTGAATAAATTGTAGTGAGTGTGACTAGCCAAACATGCATTGCTCTCTACACAGGCATAGGAACAGACATAAAAGCATCCACAACACCCATGTGTAAGAATAGAACCCCTACCAGAGTTCTATATCACATTACGCTGTTATAGCACGCACCACAGAGACTGCTGGAGTACCCCTTCCCCAAAGGTGTACTTCGCAGTGATTGACATCAGCAGGTTGCCAGAGTAGGGCATTTTAATTGTATTGAGTGTGACTGACCTATATTGGCCTAATAAGTGTGTATGCATTAACTGCTGTTCTGGCCAGAACAAAAATAACCTGCCTTTGCAGGTCATGAACCCAGGACCCTGTACACTATAGTCACAGTCACTAACCACTAAGCCATCACAACAGTACATGGGACTGCGGTTCCACCAAAGTAATCCCACCATAGGCTAATCAAACTGAACATGTGAAAGGAATGTATATACAGTTGTCCATAAAAGACCTCTCCAAGGCCAATGTCATGCTACTCAAGGCAGAAGTGACAATGTTTGTGACACCCATGGAGACAGGAGCTGACAGTTCAACTGATGAATCCTGTACAAAGGCACTGTATGAGCACAGCCACTTGTGCATGATTCCTGACATCCCACACAGAACCACAATGCTCACCTCCCAAATAATCAAACCAGTCTGGTGGTCTCCTGCCATTTACAGAGTATACAACAGATGGTAGACACTGTTGATGAAAAAATGGTAATCCAAGGATACAAACAACCCCCTTACCAGCCCCAGTATGATGTTGGGATCCCTCATGGAATCCTCCAAAACAGGTTATGTAACTATAATCGACACAGATTCCACAGACAACCACACAGCATTCTATAGTTATGTCCGAATTCTAACTGGCAATGCTCAGAAGTGCTCTGGGCTGCAACAGAATGACATTACATAGACTGCTCCCACGGAATGTGCCAATATCCTGGCAAATTGATTTAGTGCCACATTCACCCCCCTCTCACCCCCAAAAGTGCTAATGTCAACACAAAAAGGGTTCCATTGCCCAGTAATCATGGCCACGCAGGCAGAAAACGCACTACCCACAGCTAAGAATACAGCATCCATGGGACCAAATGACATCCTGGGCTGTGTACTACATCAACTACAAAACGGAATGGCAACTCACCGAACTGTCATGTGTAATCATAGCCTCGCATCATGCCTGGTGCCCACTGAGTGGGGTACAGCTGCAGTTATCATACTCCACAAGGGGGGATACACCTGTAATCCATGGAACTACTGTCACATAAGTCTGACGAGCCTGATCTGCATGGCCATGGAATGCATTATCAGGCATGTTTTGAATGCAGACACTGGCAACCCTCAAACCCTGGACCCCACACAGACTGGGCTCATGGAGAGCCAGTCTTGTCTCCTGAAACTGATTGACTGCTTTGACTCCATCTGCATAGCTGTTAAAGAGGGTAAGGCAGTCCACGAAGCCTATGTTGACCTTGCCAAGCCCTTCAACACCATCCCCCAGTCTGGAAACATAGATTAACATATTAATCCGGCCATACATCTCTATGCCACTCGATGGTTTGCCACATGGTTTACTGACAGAACCCACACTGTAGGTGTAACTGACTCCAAATCCATCCCCAGACACATGACAAGTGGAGTACATCATGGTTCAGTCCTGGGACCACTGTTGTTTGGCATCTATATCTCTGAAGTACAGGCCAACAGTACTGGACTCTGGCTAACAAAAGTAACAGATGACTGCAAAATGGGAGTCATTATGAGCCTGACTGTACTGCATGATATGTGACTGATACCAGCCTGACATCATACACGTGGGATGGCGTACTGTTAACGTCTTGTGCCCTTGTCTTGTAATGTCCTGGTTATGGGGACTGCAATGGTTGGTAGTGTATTGCAGGGCAGACATGTTTGGCTGTGGTGGGGGAGACTACCTATTCGTGCATGACGTATGTTGTTTGTGCCTGTCAACCCCATTAATGGTGCATGTGGACATATATGTTTCTGCTATGTTCCCACTTTATCTACAGATGTATGTCTGTAGATACCTATATAGATATAAATATCTGCTTACATATATGTGTGTGTATGTATATATATATATATATATATATATATATATATATATATATATATATATATATATATATATATATATATATATATATATATATATATATATATATATATATATATATATATATATATATATATATATATATATATAAATATATATATGCATATATCAAAATGTATCTGTTTAGACATAAATATATTTTCACACACACATACATCTATATGTTGGAATACATTCTCTGCATTGTTGAATGACTGGGTTGGGTGTTATGTTTGTGAATACAGCAGGGTTATGTATATCTGAGATGGCTTAGAGGTAAATCACTTTGGCTATGGTGTGCAGGGTCCTGGGTTTAAGCCTAGCAGAGTTTTTTTTATTTTGTTGCTAAGCAGAACAAGGGCCGATGGATAAAGAGTGATTAAGGCACTTTAAAGCAGTTGTAAGCAGGTTTGTGTGGAGTTAAGCACTGCTAAAGTCTGGTTACAGTTTCTTATACTCAGTTAGCTGCTGACTTGCTTAACCTGTGTAGGCATTGCTTAGCTCCGCGCAAACCCACACAAACTTTCTTACAACTGCCTTAAAGTGCCTAAATTACTGTGTATCCAATGGGCCGTGTTCTGCCCAGCAACAAAATAAACAGCTCTAGCAAGGCTCAAACCATGGGCCCTGCACACCATAGACAAAATTATTTCCGACTCAGCCATGACAGATACAAAGAGATTTGATGCTTTCAGAAACATATCATCCAGTCCAGTCATGCAACAGTACAGAGAATGTATACCAACATCTAGATGTATGTGTGTGTACCTATAGTAATATCTAAACAGATACAACATATCTAGATATGTAGCTATATATATATATATATATATATATATATATATATATATAACTTTCTAAAACTATATGCATACATATATATCAATATATATGCACATATATACATGCATATGCCTAAATCGACACATATATGTGTCTACACCTATATGTCTGCATATGCACAAGCAGGTTACATATGTGTACACAGATGTGTATACGGACATGGTTTTATATATATAAATATATATATATATATATATATATATGAATATCAGCAGATATATACATCTATATAGGTATCTATGACCATACATCTGTAGATAGCAATGGCAGATTAACAAATACTCATATGTCCACATGCACAATTAATGGGGTTGAGAGGCCCCACACACTATATGTCTTGTACAAACAGGCATCCCCCCATAGCCAAACACGTGGCTGGCATTGATGTCACATGTATGGGTATGGCTTTGCACCCCAGCCTCTCGGCTAATTTACATCTCTTATCCCTGTATGGTTGACACTGTGATATATAGTAGGGCCACCATAAAAGAAATAAGCAAAACCCTCTCCAGATTGCCCACAAGTGTCACACCCCCCCCCACACAGGATCCGGGTTACAGACACACACACACACACACACACACACACACACACACACACACACACACACACACACACACACACACACACACACACACACACACACACACACCTGTCATGTCTGGGAGTTGAACCCCTACCTAAGTAGTTAATTACACTACAGCACTATAGCACACGCCATGGACATTACTGAAGTACTTCTTCCCCAAAGGTGTATTTCACATTGAATGACATCAGCAGGATTACCAAAGAGGGCCATTTCAACTGTTCTGCGAGTGACTAGCCTAAAATGCATTGCTCCCTACTCAGACAGTGAGACACACACACAAAACATCCACAACCAACATGTGTGGGTATTGAACTCCTGACCAAGGCCTATATCACATTTCGCATGGAGCAGTTATAGGTCACACCACAGGGATTACTACAGACCTTGTCCACAAAGTTGTATTTCACAATGAATGACATCAGCAGGATTGCCAAACTAGGGCATTTGAAGTGTACTGTGAGTGAGTAGCCTATGATGCATTCCTCCTTACACAGACATTGGTACATGCACAAAACATCCAGAACTGCCATGGGTGAAGATGGAACCTTACTACAGTTCTAAATCACACTACAGCAGTACACAGTTACAGGATACGCTACAGAGGTTACTGACCTACAACCTTCCCAGAGGTGTAGTTCTAGGTGAGTGACATCGTCAGCCTTGCCAAACTTGAGTATATGAATTCTAAGGGGTGTGAGTACCCTAAAAAACATTGTTCTCTATTCAGTCAAAGACAGACGGTGATACATGGACACACAGAGTCATACACATACACAGTTGCCAAGTCTGGGGTTGGAACACCTACCTAACTACTTTATCACACTACAGTAGTACGCATTTACAGGACGCACTACAGAGAGTACTGGGTTATGAATTTCCCAGAGGTGTATTTCTAGGTGAGTGACATCAGTAGCCTTGCCAAAGTTGAGTATATGTATTGTACGGGGTGTGAGTGGGCTAAACAGCATTGTTCTCTACTCAGTCAGACACACACACACACACACACACACACACACACACACACACACACACACACACACACACACAAGCACACAGTTTCCAGGTCGGGGGTTAAAACATCTACCTAACTACTTTATCACACTACAGCAGTACCCAGTTACAGAACGCGCTACAGAGATTACAGGGCTATGATTTCCCCAGAGGTATATTTCTAGGTGAGCAACATCAGCAACCTTGCCAATGTTGAGTATATGTATTGTACGGGGTGTGAGTGGGCTAAAAAGCATTCACTCTACTCAGTCAGACACACACACAAGCACACAGTTGCCAGGTCTGGGGTTAGAACACCTACCTAACTACTTTATCACACTACAGCAGTACGCAGTTACAGGATGCACTACAGAGATTACTGGGCTATGATTTCCCCAGAGGTGCCAAAGTTGTGTATATGAACTGTACGGAGTGTGAGTAGCCTAAAAAGCATTTCTCTCTACACAGTCAGAGTCCGAGAGACATGCACACAAACACACAGTTGCCAAGTTGGGGGTTAGGACTACTACCTAACTACTTTATCAGTACAGCAGTACACAGTTATGGGAAGTGCAATGGGGATGACTGAGTTACAGTTCTCCCAAAGGTGTATTTCACATTGGATGACCTCAGCAGGCTTGTCATGATACTGCTATGGGGAGGGCAGTGTGTGCATGAGCTGTAACCCATTCATGCAGGGGTTAACATGCCGCATGCGGGCACACGCAGGTCATATGCCACAGGTATGTGTATACAGCTACTAGGTGACTACTTCCTTGTACAGTTATGTTGCACAGCTGGCACATGCAACACGTTGTCATGCTGACAGATACTGGTGGCTATTGTCTGCATTGACTGACACCTGCACCTCATGTGTTTGGGGCCCTTTGGCTGTGTGCTGGGTGGAAAAGGCCCAAATTGCTCCTTGACATGGTCACCCTCTTCAACACATCTATGTCTGTCTACCTTTGGCTTATTATAGTGCATTGTCCTTACATATATGTCTGTATTCCTATCCACTGTGTGTGCAAGGCAGGAGTGGTGCATACTGACATGTGTCTGCACTAAGAACTGCAACTGCCAGATATGTCTGGTCCACTGGTGTTTGCTGACATGATGTTTGGCCTTCATGTGTTTGTGTGTGTGAGCATGCCCAGTATGGACATTCAGTATGGTGTTGAATGACATTGCCTTCAGTCCTCTAAGTGTGTGAGCATGCCCAGTATGGCCATCTATATTGCATGTGTGGATCAAGTCCAGGTAGTTTGTACTGAGGTGCTGATCTATGTGTTGTACACCGACAGGTAGCATGTTGTGTCTGCAGGGTATACATTGGTCATTTGGCATTTACTGTTGCTACATTTCTGTATAGCGGGGAGGGGAGACACCTGACCATTTCTACATTTCTACACAGGGGTGGGGGGGCACACCTGACTGTTACTATAAGTGTACGTAGGACGGTGGGGCACACCTTACACTTTTACACATTTGCTAGGACTGTACTGGTATGTCGGGTACACCATTTCAGTCTGTAGTCTTACCTATCATGCTGGCTAGACGCATACCAGTCTACTACATATCTTAGCTTTAACTACTTACATATTAGTTTCTGTCTTCCTAGCCTGCAAGACTTACATCTGACTGGCTGGCCTGCTGTAATCTGTCTGTGTAGGCCTGGGGTAGGGGTTACCCATGGGGTTCATTCAGAGGCCATAGTACAGCATCTGTTTGTGTTTGTCTACACCTATCCTGCTGGCTGTGACTGTTGTTGGGTATGTGCTCCCTCCAACTGGCATGTGTGGGTCACTTACCTTGTGTGTGTCCCAGTATTGAGGGTGGTGCTGCAGGGCTGCCTATGTCAGATGCACATAGTACACTCCCTGTACATGGTTGAGCATAGGTAGTGTCATGTTTGGCGTCCCTTTTAATGTATGTGTGAGTCTGAGAGAGGTGTCATTCCCTGGGTCCCTACTGTGTCAGTGCATGTGCTATGCGTTGCCTCTTTGCCAAGGCCAGGGCATACTGGGCACACCTCCTTCTGCCTACTGGGGCAGGCTCAGGTTGTTCCTCCTCCAAGTCACTCTGTGCCTGTGCAGGCGTTGGCACTGGTGGGGGGCTGTGTGGCCCTGCCCCATGCTGTTCCTGCTGCAGCTGTTTCCACAGGATCATATTTGTAACATGGCACATACAAGAACAATTTGGGTACATGTAGTTGGTGAGTACTGCAAGGCTCCACCGGATGTGTCCAGGCACCAGAACCATGACTTGAGCATCCCAAACACATGCTCTATTATGATTTGTGTTTGTGCGTGTGCCTCATTATGGTTTTCTTGTTCGGGTGTGTGTGCATTTCTGATTGGTGTCATCAGCCATGGCTCCGGTGCATATCCAGCATCCCCCACTAGGTGACCGTGTGGGATGGCCCCACTGGCAAATGTCTAGTACAGCTGTGTCAGATGCCAGATGTGGGAATCGTGGTAGCTTCCAGGGCAGCTAGCACACACATTCATTATTATGCCCTAGGCATCACACACGACCTGGCAGTTGATGGAGGGGAAGCCCTTGTGGTTGATGTAGACCATACCCCACTCACCTGGTGGTGCTTTAATTCATATGTGCGTGCAGTCTATTGCACCCACTACCTCAGGGTATTCTGCTATTTGGTGGAAGAGATGCATATTGCTGGCCAACTCCTCACGGGTGATGGGGAAATATACATGCTCACCGACATGTGCTGACATGGCATCCAGGAACTGGTAGAGTACCCTGGATGCTGATGTCTGTGAAATCCCCATCATATCCCCAGTTGGCCTTTGGAAGGTACCTGTAGCTAGTATTCTTAGGCCTACACATACCTTGGCATCCACTGGGATGGGTTCCCCTCTGTTAGTTCTGTGTGTGAGGCGTGGATGGCACAGCTCAACAATTTGCTGTAGGAGGCCCCTGTCCACCCTATAGCACTCCACTATCTCCAGCTCATCTAGCCCTTGGTAGGTTACCCTGGGTCTGTACACTCTTCTCCATCTCTTCACTGTGGGCTGCTCAGAAGCATTCACATCCTCACCACCCTCCACCTCTTGCACATGCTGGTTTATGATAGCAAAAGCAGCCTCTAACATTTTTTCTCTTGCTTTCGTTTTGTAAAATTTCCCCGTCTGTATACACCGGCTGTGCAGAGTTTTTGGGAAAACCAAAGGGGAAAGGTGTTTGCATAGTTTATAGTGGTGTAGTGGGCTGGGCTGGTCTGCTGCCTGTGTAATTGGCTGATTCTGATACATTTCACCTGTCAGTTAAGCTAGTTCTTCTTGATTACCTTCCTACTGCTGTTTTCCCTTCCCATTGCCTCCCAGTTTAAGCCTCTGTGCACGCCACACAAATGGAGTGCTCATATGTGCACAGAGATGCTATTTCCTAGTTTAATTTCTTTTTTCTTCCTGTGAAACCTGGTGTGCAGCGCACACACCCGCTTACACTTTGTAAAGAGTGCTAGGCAGGTTTAGACACACCCCTAGCTTAGCTGTGCTAGGCTATGAACAATCCCGGGCCACAGTGTTCCAATCCACTTACAGTATGCCTGACACACACACCCCCATGATGTCACCTATATTCTAGTCTTGCACCCAGCTATTTATATTCTTACACTCTTGGGACCTGCCTCACACCCGGGGAAAATCTGGGATTCACTAACCTTTCCCTCATTTGCATAGGATTGCCTGCTAATGCATAGATACATGTCCCACACTGAGCCTCCCCCCCTAAGCAACCATTACTCACTGGCCAGGTTGTTTTCTGTCTGCCATTGACTTGCATGGTAGAATACTGATTTTAGATAGACTGCTTATTTTACGTTTATTTTATTACCCCCCCCCCCCCCAGTCTCGTTTGCCACTGCCGTATGCTTAAACAGGCAAGATTAATGAAAAAAGTAGAAGTTGTTTATTTTTCTTTTTTAAACAGTTTGCAATGCCAATGGCCTTCTACTTGGCCATTGGCATGCTTCCTCAATGATATGCAGCCTTTATTTGGAACTGTCATAGCTCCGTTTTGTAGACTGCAGAAATGTACTCGGTTACTAACAGAGTACATTTCTGCACACTGCACTCGTCCTGCATGGAGAGCTGCCAGCTTCCTGGATCGCAGATTGCCCTCATTTGCATGGTTTTCACCTGCAAATTAGGGTAATTTGCATACAGAAGCTCTGTTAATGCAGGATTAGTGTAAGAGCTCATGTGCACATCCCGGGAGCGCATTCCTGGATCGCACGTCGGCCATATTGCCACAAATAGCCCTTAAACTAATCCTGCACACTATAAATGGCTTCGTAAATCCAGGGGTGTGTTTACTGTGACTAATACAATTCCATTTAATACCTAGGACCTAAAGAATACTACCACTATAAAAATAGTTTGTGCTGAAGGGTTTGCCATGTATACTTCCTTCATAACCCATGTGGTTCCAGAGGTATGAAGATTTATTTGAAATCTGAGGACATAATTTGATTCTGTCTAAAGGCTTAGGCTCCACCCATTGGAAGTTGCAGTGCAAACTTCCTGAGCTCCACTGGAGTGAATAAGTTAATAATATCCCTCCTTATTTCAATATCCAAATATTGCAAAACTTCCATGGAGGTATTAGATGTAAACTTTAAAAAAGATGTAGTACCACTAATATAATTCAAAAATTCATCTATCTTACTGGAATGGTCAATCCAGAAAATGCAGATATCATTCAAATAACAGGTGCATTAAGACCATTACCTTACATACCCTGAATTAAACACAAACTTCTTCTCCCATGTAGCCAGTACAACATTTGCAAATATAGGGGCAAAACAGCATCCATTGCTACTCTTTCTTTTTGCTATAATACATCCCTTCAAAGTAAATAAAATTACATAACAACACAATATCCAGTAGGGTCAGAATAAGATTGATTTCAGAGCCAGTTTAATCACTATTCTCAATAAGGAATTCCAAAACCCACTCCAGGCCCATTTTATGTGGTCTCACTGAAAAAAAGTCTTTCATATCCACTGTGACAAAAATCACATTTTCATCATATAGCCCTAGTTTTATTCTAGTAAAAAAATCCAATGAATATTTAATTAAATACTCTAATTTTTCAACCACATTTTTTTATGTTAAATCAATATAATGGGCCAGAGGGTATGTCTTAGAAGTCCTAACATCCACTATCAGTACATCCACTATCAGTCTTAGAGGTGGATCCACTAAGTCCTTGTGAATTTTTGGAATTCTAAACATCATAGGTGCTAAAAAACAATCCACCTTCAAATATTCGCACTCCACAATACTCAATTGCCCTTGTATCAACATATCATATAGAATGCAGTCAATCCTATGATAAGCAACCTGCATTTCATTTTTGATAATTCTTCATATGTACCATCAATCAAAATTAATGGCATCTTATTGCTATAATCAATGGTACTCATAACCAGTACCCCACTCCCTTATCAGGTTGCATTAATCTAATGGTTTTGACTGCACATATTTGCTTCAACTTCCCGAATCATTGTTTCTTATTTTTGGCATCAAAATGCCTGACTTTAATCCAAGAAGTGGCGATATGGATTTGTTTTTGGAAATTCATGAGCTTTTTTGGCAAAAAAAATTAAATACAGGGGCACCTAAAGTTAATGGCATATTATTGATAGGTTGTGTTTTAAAAATGAAATCTTTAGGTCTAATGTAGAATTCATTTGTCTTAATAGGCATTGATGTATTGTGTTTAGTTTTCTAGTGTTTATTTTATGTTAGCTTTATTAATAAAGTAATTGATTTAACATTCTGATCGGATATGGCGAATTTTCGAGCAGTGGTGAGTTTTAATAAATAGGTCTTTTCTTTTTCTACATGTGATTTTGAGGAAGTTCTGCACTGGTTGGAAGGAAAACAATAAATGTTATTATGTAATCATAGAGGTGCTTGTTCTTGGCATTCGGGTTGAATCTAAGACTCACAATGATGGAGGGGCAGGAATTACACTTCAGATTTCTGCAAACTTGACATTCAGATGATTCAATTTTTTTAACTACATTCTGATTTTGGTTAATCTAAGGCCATTTGCAATTTCTTGCAGCAAGCTTGGGACAGCTGCAGAGTGCTGAGGACTGCGGAGCTGTCAACAGTGCATCCATGTCAGTCTGATGTACGCTCATCTGACTTTGGCTGTGCATTAATGACTGACAAAAACATGAAATTCATGGATACATTTGGGACATGTTTGCATATTACTATTATTCAGGGAGATGAATATAAATTAGTCTCATTTGCATATAATAGATAAAAATGGCCCAGAATTTTTGCCAATAAGTTATACATCATCATATTAATTCTCAAATAGCCAAGACAAGTGGCAAATGCATTTGGATACCCCAGACTTATTACAGTAAGGAAGTATTTAAAATAATATTATTGTAAAATAAGAAACACTTTTAAATAATATTTCATTACTGAATTAAGCATCATATTTAATGAACTTACATATATAATGTGCATGCTTGTGGCAGAAGTGACTAATGTCATTTAGAGGTTGGATTTTATGATAGCAACAGTGGAAATAATTACTGATGACAGAAAATTATCATTACTGTGGTATAATTTACTGATTGTGCATGCACAGGTATAAACACAGTAATATACTACTGAAAATTTGTAGTGCTAGGGATATTAACAGGCATGTGTGATGAACTGGAGATCTTTGGAGTGATAGTGATGAATAAAAATAGCAGTATTATGAAAACGTGACAATGGGAGAGGGTGGGGTGAAGATTTTTTTGTGACCAAAATGACAGCATTCATTGCTATAATGAATAGTAATATATTGCCTATACTGAGATTTCTGTATGTAATTATATGGTTCGTTTTAAGTAACATCTTTACTCAATGTGACTGGCAAGAATACTTGGCAAGTGTTTTGTACTTTAAAAGCTGATTACATTAATACAGTATTGTCCCACTTTTTGTCTGTGGCCCCTCCCTTTTTTGCACATGTAGTAATGATGGAAAATAAATAATCAAAGCAGGAAAAGGATAACTTCAGCCATGAGAAAAATTCTGTCCTTGTGTCAGCACTTAGGACATTTGGGAAACTTCTTTTTGGTAAAGGGGAGTCCAGACAAACTGAGAGGAACAAGACCAGGAGTCAACTAGTTGGTGAAATTAATGCAGTGTGTGGCAGAAATCAAACATTAGCACAGTGCAAGAAAAGGGCACATGATATGGTAGCACATGCTAGAAGCAAGGGCAGGCAGAATGCAATTTCCAGTACCACTGTTGGGGTGGACAGTCATCTGAATCCTATTCAGTTAACACCAGAGGAGGAATACTTTCTATTCATCCATGGGAATGACTATGACACAGAAGATGTTAGAACAGGAATAATTAATGATGGTGTGGGCACTGCTCCACATTACCAATGTCCTCAGCAGCAGCAACACTCTTCTGCTTATGAACGTTAGTTGAAAATCAGTCACATATATTTTTATAGAGAGACATGAATTCTGATAAACTATGATATAATTAAACATGTCATAATTAAGTATTAGGTAAACATTGTACATCAACAAAAAATGAAACTGAAGGCAGTGTGCTTGGTAAGTGTCCCATTCACCCCTTATAAGCATGCAATACTCTATGCTATTCCAGTATTATTAATGCTTTCAAATTTTCTAAAGGGTCAGCAGCAGAAGCAAAACAATTTAGCTATACCAATAAATTTGGATGATATCAGCAAAAGAATGGAGGTTGTTGCTACTGCTGCTCCTGCTGCTGATAACATAGCTGTATTTATAAGGCAGGCTGAGGAAAGTGGCAGGCAGCACCCATGTTTAATGGCAGGATCTCCCACCCTACAATGTATTAGGAACACTGCAGAAAGTGATAGTGCATCATAAAGTCAAGCACAAGATGACATGCCACTCATGGTTGTACAAGAGGAACACCTCTGCACTGCTACACCAGTATCCCCAAGCCCAAAGGAACACTTTGAGGATGATGGCAGGTATTCAGAGGTATTAGTGTCCACAGTGACATGTTTACAAAGAGGAGCCAGGCACATGACTTTCTTACAGCTACCACAGGAACCACGTAAAGCATCGTCTTCCCAACAGGAAATGTGCCATGGCATTGCTAGATCTCAGGGCACTGCCGAAAGGAGTCAGCTGAGAATGGTCAGAAAATTCCAGGGTATCAGTTTTGATTTCCAGCACTACTTGGAAATGGCAGTAAGTAGGGATAATGCCATGATCACACTGACTCATAGTCCACTGGCACACCAAGCATCAATTGCTGCCTCCATTTGTACACTAGTTAGGATATACCAGAGCCAAGCTAGAGTCATTCTTTCAAGTATGAGGTACTGTCCAGACACATGGAGGCATATCATAAGACAATATCATTGCTTCTCAAGACAGCAATGTCTGTAGTCGAGGTGAGCAAACACAACATATTTCATGCAGGCCATCTCACATTCAAGGCCATGATCACAGTCACGCAGCAGTGTCAGGTCAGTGACAGCAGAATCAACTGCATCAAGTAAGTCACAGCATTGGATCAACTCTTCTTACAATTCGCATGGTAGCCCCTCCTCAAAATCAGTTGCAACATCACCAGGCCTATGAATAGAAGATGCGTATGACTCATTTGATTTCTGAAGTACTATGAATTACCTTCATTGACACAGTTTTCTGTGTAACTGGAATGGGAGTTGGTAGGAACAAGATACAAATGTATGCATTTCATCCCTATAACACCAATATATACACCATCAATAAAAGGTAGAAAAAAGTAGTTCTACATGGACTATCATTCCTAGAGGTGTCAGTTACTTATGAGATAAAAGTAATAATGCAAAAAAAAAAATGAGGAAAATATATCATCAGCAAATGACACATTACATGAGTATCCTGCCATGGAAACTAACACTGCTGCCACTTCACCCTCCCCACTGCACAAATGATAATAAGATTTTTATGTTTCTGAAGTTGAAAATAATTGTATATGACAGGATAAACCTAATCTGATGTGCAGTACCATAAACTATTTGAAGAAGAGATGCCATAATATAAAAAAGCAGTATAATTCATGTTCTTTAAATTTGCAATGCATTAACTCAGGAAGTATTTCACTGTTGACAGTATACATTACTTTTGTTTTAACTAATCAGTAAAGTGAAGTTTATTCATAAAGCAGACAAAATTTGAAATGATTTTTTACATGATGCCTTATGACATCACTGAATAGGAATCAATGAGCACTCAAACATGACTTAACGAACAATAATATGAGTAAACTTTTCTAAAAGATAATAAAAAAAGTTTTAAGACAAGAGACAATGTCAGATGAACAGTGACAGGAGACCATACACCACATAGCATAGCCCACAGATATCACTGCATGCATCAATTATACTATACATGTTTTTTTTACAATAAAGGAAACACTAACCTGAATGTCATGGTCCATAGTTGTGGACAAGACACCACCTCCTTACCTGTGCAGCCTCATGCCATGTGTGAGCCAGCTTCATGGGGTCCATTATTACTGTTGCCTGATGGTCATCTTTAGTCATAGTGGGAGTGGAAGTGGGTGCTGCAGTAACAGCATGGGTCATTTCACTCTTAGACTGGTGCATGATCATGATATGCAGAATGCAAATTGTAGTAAACATCCTGCATTCAGTAGCTAGGTAATACTGAAGGGCAACCCGGCCTCATCCAGGCACCTGAAATGTCTCTCCAGGAAGCCAGAGACCCTCTTAATGACAATATGAGTTTGGGATAGGAATGAGTTGTATGTCTCTTCTGCAGCTCCACATGTAATCTCACTGGTGGTGTCATGAGTCATGGCTCCAGTGGATAAGCAGCATCACCTGAAAATAAGTAAATAAATAAAAAGAGAATGGGGGGGAAGGAAAAAAGTTTAGTATTCAGCAATATATTTTAATGTGAATGAGTACTTAAATACAATATAAAACTAAAAATATTTTCCACTTTCCAGCAAGATGACCACTGAGCACCATACCATGCAAGAAGAAGGGGGAGAGTGAGCTAGTGTGCCAAATATGGGAATCATGTGTACTGCTAGTATTCTGTGAACAGACATTGGTGATACACCACATGTATCACACACTACCAGGCAATTGATGGAATCGTAACCCTTCTTATTCCAGTACTGTTCTCCTTTAGATCAGAAGGGGCCCTAATTGCAATCTATCATGTCCCCAGTCTGTCTCTGGAAGGTCCCTGCAGCAAGTATACAGAGGACTAAACATACCTTGGTGTCCACAGGGAGAAGAAGGCCACACAATCCTCCAGTGCCCCTACTGAGATCAAACATACCCAAAAAGACCATTATAATGTTCCTGTCCACTCTGACCCTATAAAGAACTTCCTGATTATTAGATTTGTAATGAGTAATCCGTTGCTTATATTTTCACCTTCTTGGTCAGCAAGCATAGCTGAGCACAAGCATTTGATGACCTGGAAATAACAAAGCTAGCAGTAAGTAAAAGCATTTCTCACCAACTGCAACTCTGATATATTTGGTGAGGCTTCTCTTTATATAGCGCATCCACAACCAGTGCAGAAAAGCGGAAAAATCTGAATACAAATCACAAATTGTGTAAAGCATACTTCATTAGCATATGAAAACTATATATATGAAAACAATAATATCATTGCACATACATAGTATTTTTGTTCATGTTTTTCAGTTTGACCTCATATTTCACTGACCATACTCAGTGTCAATGAATGGAGGATTTGCTTGTAACAAAAGTCATGGAACTAGTTTTTTACTGTTTAAACAGTAAAAACAGGTTTTATTTATATGGTTATATAAATTACTTTTTGCTGATTGAACCTAACCTGTTATAATATGCTATCATTGGTTCACATGATTTTTGTAGTTAGATTTATGTACTTCATTAACTTTTTGTAAAATTTGCAGAAAATGATTCCTAATTGATGTGATGTCACTTCCTTTTAACTTCTTATTTAAATTGAGCGTGCAATGATATTATTGTCTATCTATTTCTCTCTGAAGAAGCCACATTATTTTGTGGCGAAAACGCTTGTTAAAAACAATAAATTTGCGTTCAGATTTTAATTATCTGGTGGTTTGCTGGTGCAAGGAGTCCGTGTCCTTTTTGTTTTTTTTACATAGGAAAAAATATCATAGCATACAGTATTTACAATAGACAGATGTTACATTTCAATCTTATAGAATAGACAATGCAAAAATTGTGTTAAGAGTTTCCCGGAAAAAAAAAAAACATTGGATAGCATATAATAAAATGATAAAGAATACCAAGAATATTTGTCTTTTTGTCTTAAATTAAATGCATGATTACAGGCATACAATCTTTTACTTACAGACAGTACATATTCAGTAGAGGCATGGAGAGAAAAACTCAAATATAGGCAATAGTATCTTAGAATAAAAAACTGTCTTTCGACTTTTCCCGGTTAGAGGTTGCCACAGTGGAACTCCGGTCCACTAATGATTGGCAGTAGATTTTTACATGCTGGCTTGCTGGGCCTAACACACAACCTTCAATGAAGGAATGCCCTTTCACGCATGTCGACACACAGAAGACGCTCCAACTGAGAATCGAACGTACAACGTCTAACTGTGAGGAGACAACGCTACCGCAGCACCACCACCGCAGTATATGCAATAGTATCTTAGAATACATTAAATAAAAAGAAGAAGGAAGTTGTATTACATTATTTTATACTGGAGAATGGAGGTGAGTTCTTTTAGAGAGGTAAGTCATGAAACAGTGCAGAGAGGAAGTCTCTTTAATGCTAGGAAGTGGTTAGCAAGTCAAGTTTCAAACTGATAGGGATAATAAAGCAACAGAGCAGAGAGGTAAGGGAGTGGGAGATAACTAACATCAATGTTCAAAAAAGCAACTTAATTATCATCTAGCTAAAATAAATAAATGCAGCCCTTTTAGAGTTGCTGGCTAGATATTGCACCTCATATAGGTGTAATGTACTTAATGCTCTGATTAAGTTTCATATTTATTAACATAAATAATGTGGAAATATGTTACTATTACAAGATGTTTATTATGAAAAATATTTATTATATGTTTATGGTCTGTAATCTTTCATAAAACAGCTTGTATAACTAAGTAAGGCATTTTTTTTCATTGTTATTATGTGTTCATTACCATTTAGATTAAATCTATACCCTGATGATTTCGCATTTTTCACACAAATTAAACTACTATGAATTACATGCGTGCAATTCTACATAACTGTAAATGTTAACCAAAGCCATCATCTATATGTTTAATGAATTGTCCTTGTAAACTCAAATTTTTTGTAAATAAATGAATTAGGCTCTTATGCCTGGGTTGTGACTGAAATGGCCTTTGCACAAGTTCACCTACCTGGTTAACAAATGTAATAAATAAATATAGTAAATAAATGTGCCAGTAGAAGCAATGTAATCTAAGAGACTTACCGGGTGCAAAAGAAAACTATAATGTACCCAATACTTGTACAGGGATGTGAAATATCATTACACAAAAATAAATCAAAATAAATTCTGAAGAATAACATATAGGAAGCATGAATAACAAACATACTTCACAATGGCAGAAGCTCTCTGCTTTAACATTTTTGTATACTTGTCCATCACCAGAATGAACTATGATTTTTGAGAAGCTATGTGAAGAAGACAGGTAGACAGTGTAAGACAAAGGGCTTGCATCATGTCAAACAGACAAACGGACGTCCTGGATGACTTCAACCTATCTGCAAATTTTGCATGAATGAAATACATTTGTAGTGCATGGAGCATGGTGATTATACTCTGATAGCCAGAAAAAGACAGATCAGTAAAGATATTCTATAGCATGAGACCCCATCTGAACAAATGTCAAGCACCCCCTGCTTCACTTGTTACGAGCAGGTATTATTCTAGGCAGTTAAATTCACCTGTACTGATCTGCTATTAATAGTAACAGAATAAAAGCTTATTTCTGCCTGCTGAGTGTGCTGGTAATGTGTCCCTGACTTTTCTAACATAACAAAGTCCTTATGACAGTGCTTGCTAAGTGCTTTATGGCTTTGAAAGCTAGCAAAACCCTAGAGTTTTTTTTTTCTGTAACTAGCAGTACATGGAGCAGATATAGATAAAGCTCCATGCATTCCAAAGACTTGTGATCAGGTCCCTGATCATAACTCTTTATCATGTGTCCTCATCATGGATGCCAAGACTCACATCTCTTGCTTTTAGATACATTTATTGGCACACATGTTGAGAACACATAGTATGCACTTTATGATAGGTGGCTCTCTCATTACCTTCTATATTAAAATTCAAACACTACTATAATATGACAGTCCTGAGTATCTCTTCAAGAGCAGACCTCTTATCCACAGTATTTAATTCACATTTCTTTTCTATATACCAGTTTGTCTGCTTAGCATTTAAACATCACTTCCTTGTTGTTATTTGGAAACGTCTTTTTTCTAAAAAGTAAACTTTAAACTGATGAAAAACTGAACCTCTGTCCATTGTTCCCACTGCTCTGTTGATAAATATTTGACTCAGTTTCAGAGAATCTAAGTTCCTGAATCATTCATTAAGAAATATTCATGATGCATGATGAATCTGCTATCTGAGTATGCCCACTGTAGACCAGAATAGTTAATGAAACCTCATTCTAAGAAATAATATCTGTGTTTCCAGTAAGAGTCTTGAAATAATTTCTGAAAATATTTGGTTGCCTATACAGATTTTTTCTTTTGGGAGCATTTCTCTAGGTGCAGCTGTGTGTATATGTTTTGGAATCCATCTTAGTGTTGTGACCTTTGTGGCAGGATTCTTAATCATGTAATAGTGTAAAAAAAATGTTATGATATGCAGTCATTCTGAATTACCAATATGCCTGTATATTTTAATGTATCACTATTTCTTAAGAAGCTGTTCATTATATACAAGATTAACAAATGGATAAATAGATTGTATAATTTTCTGGTTAAGGTTTCTACATTTACAGGTACGAGACCTGGGCAAAGTTCTGCTGTCAGTATGACTTTATGGAGTTTCTATATTCTCCCTTTGTCTTTGTATGGTTTCTTTTAAGTGTCTTAGTTTCCACCTACTACATAAACAGGCTGTGTGCAAGGCTATCTTTATGGGTAAGATAACAAGCTTTCAGCTTAGGGCCTCAAAATTTCAGATTTTTTTTTTTCATTTTTTACAGATTTTTTATAATTTCATGCATGAACATCTCCATAAATAAATGAATACCTTGTTAATAACTATCTTGAACCTGAGTAATAAATGGCACATTTTTAAATTTTAATTAAGTAACCATTCCCTCCCCCTTGCACAGTCTTATTATCTGTTAGCACTTGACAGATAGAGCCTTTATAGCTTCCCACAGCTTATGTCTTTCCCATGTCTAAATCTAGTCATAACTATTTGACTGGCAAAGTTAAACTGTTTTATTTTTAACTTTGCTCATGTTACCCAAGTCATAACAGTCTGTTCTGCATCCACTCACTAAACTGATTAATAAATAATTAAATAAATAAATAAAATTATGGAGAGCACCTCATTCATAAATCTCAAAGTGGTGTATATATCTATATATATATATATATATATATATATATATATATATATATATATATATAAATATACATATACATTATTTGAGAATGGGGCACATATGCTGTAAACAAGTAATTATGACATAAAAGCCAGGACTACAGAGTCCATAAACTTTAAATTAAATGTACTGACTGATGGTCTACATCATAAAAGATTAAACACATTCTCAAATGCAAGCTTTTGATCCTTATGTTAAAACATCTGTGTGAGAGACCTCACCGAAATACTACCAAAGAATGTCTAAGTATAGCATGCATGACAAAACTTCTGTAATCCACTAAGAGGCTAACTTTGATGAAAAATAAAGCTAAAGTCTGAAAAACTGAACCTTATAAATTGTTTCTGAGTGGTAAAGGCCAATTAAAATTATTTATATGACTGAGAAGGCAGTCTGCTATCAAAACTGAAGCCAGCGCTGCTTGAAGAAAGACAGGAGACTTGTCATATGATTTAGCTTCATGGATTATAAATCAGGATTTTGCATTCTGCATTGCATAAGTTAATGCAAATGTTGTCTTCTCTCAGCCTCGTGTAGAAGACAGTAGCAGACCCTCTTCAACAAATCAAATATAAAACAGCAGTAATATAAATTCATCAAACAGTATCTGGAAAAATGACTCAGCTAACATATTTTGCATAGCAGAAACCAGTTTGAATGGCAAGTCTACAAGCAACAAATACTGTTAAAGGCACATACCCAAGATAGTGCTGCAGAAAAACACAGTTGTAAAACCTTCAATAAAATATCCACTGAAGCATCTGTTGATATAACTATTAGAACAATATTCTTTATTATGTGCTAAGCATATAAATCCCTAACAACTGTTTTATATTTTCTTTAGAAAAGTGTATAATGCAACACACACTTTTACACAGTAATCATATGTATACATTTATTGAGTTAAATACAATTAATAAAATCAGTGCATCCTTTGTGCATCAAATTCCAACAGACTTACTAAATGCAGTCAGTAATCAAGCAAAATTATAAAGCATTTTCATATCATCATAAAGAAATACATTAACTATATCAAATTATCAAGGACATCAGAAGTATCTTAGTAGGGCATCAGTAATAAGATCTCCACAGGTCTCCTTCAGTGTCAGATATTTCCAGACAGACCTTGAACAATGAATCATAGGATGTTACTAGGCTAATGGCCCTAGAGCCTTTTTAAGCCTAAACAATAAAAATATAACATGTGCCAATGGAAGAACAGCAAGAGTAATAATTTATTGAAAAAATTAAGTGCTTTCGTCCCTCAAACAGGGGACTTCATCAGAATGATTCTAATGAAGTCTCCTGTTTGAGGGACGAAAGCACTTAATTTTTTTCAATAAATTATGACTCATGCTGTTCTTCTATTGGTACGTGTTATATTTTTGTTTAGTGCCTTTTTAAGCCTAGTCATATATGCCACAATTTTCCCAATTACTAATGACTAAGGTTTATAGTATCATAGGAGGTTAATAGGAAGGTCCAAATTCACAACTGCTACATATGGCAGATGGAACTGTTTTGTATGTGTTTACATATCTAGTAGCTAAGAAAGTTTCAAATACAGCCGAGTCAAAAAAGTGCCATTATCAGTTACCAGATCTAAGGATACCCTTTATGGCAAAACAACTGTGACAGAGGTGATCTCAGAAGTGAATGCAACCTGTGGCCAACAAAATGCTAATCCAGAACAGCAAGGTGAAATGATCCCTTTTATTTCAACTGAGAGCTCTTGCCACCTTGAATATAGGAAGCATGTAGGATAAACGGAAACATTGTGGTGACAGCAAGTTGTACAACATCTTAGCCTTTGCTTAGTTCTTCTGATACCTTGGTGGGCATCACATGCAAGTAGGATGAGCTCTCACTGAAAGGTCTGCTGGAACAATTACTTGGTGTACACTACAAAAGAGCAATCTGTCAGACAGTTTTAGACGGGCCAGAAAAAAGGCACAATTTCAGAGTAAAAATCTGTTACTTAAGGACAACTTTCACCAAAATGGCTTTTGCCATTTCTCTCACTGAAAAGCTTGAAGGAACCCCTAAAATAATACAGAAAGGTAAAAAAATTAAACATTGCTAAATACTGTTTCTGTAAGCATCAGATTATATTTGTACATACAAGCACATTAGAAAAAAACAAAGTGATTATAGTTTTGACTGCACCGTTAGCTTTAAAATACTTTTTCTGTTTAATGACAGGCTCTTGTTTCTCCTGTAGTAATATTATTATTATGCACAAAATGCCAGAATTACACACAAATATCAAGAAAAATACAGGCTTGTTAACCATACTTCTGGCATCAGGCCAAAGTTTAACAAGCTTTTGTTAATATCCCTATGTGCTGTAAATATCAGGTGCCCTGCTTGAGATTAACAGCAGACAGTAGTGGTTGGCAAGAAACAGTGACAGAAAGGAAAATAGCTTCTAAAGCTGTTACATATTTCACTCTGGCACATATAAACAAAAAGAATGACAGAAAGAAGTGCCCAACAGGCTTTAAAGCAATTGGTTCTTCAGAGGAACTCTGTTTCTACTTGCTGTAGGTCTTATATCCCTGATTTTCACTGGCTGTCAAAGGCTTTTCATCTTTTAATCTTCATTCTCAGGGTGCATTTCTTGGTATCCATGCCTCAGATACAAAGCACAGAGGACTATTATCAGGTTTCTCATCCTAACAAACTTATCATGTGTTCAAGAAATGGATGGCAGGAAATTCACCATGAGGGTGAAGCTCAAAAGGTGAATCTTGGCATCCATGTCAAGAACATTTAATAAGAGTTATGACTGGTGAAACCAAATCATAATTCTTTGGAGAACATTGAACTTTATCTGCCCCATTACTACCAGTTATAGAAAAAAAAAAGAAAAAAAATCTTAGGAGTTTCAAAAGCTTAGAAAGCTGGTAAAATGCTTCAATGCTATCAAGCAGACAGCAGGTAGAAATGAAGTACCCTTCTAAAGAACAAACTGTTTGAAAAGCTGTTAAAACTTCCTCCCGCTTCACCATTTCCTTATAGGTGAAACAGAGTGAAGTATCTGAAAGCTTGTAAAGCTGTTTTACCTTCATCTGATATTCTTTGCTAGCTGGCACTGTCCAATGTAAATTGTAGGCATGAGATCTGATCTTATTTTGATCTAATTAAAGATGCTTAAAAAGCTTGTTGTTTTCCTGCTTTTGGAGTGCAATCACAGCGCGATGTGCACTCTAAGTTGGTTATGGTCAGAGACCTTATTATAATCTTTTATGAGATTCGGACAGTAATAAAGGTGTATGTTCTTGAACATGTCCAGAACTTTTCAGCAGAAATATCCTTGTTTGTTCAAATGTACAGCTTGCAGTGGCTAAGATTCCATAACAAACATTCCGTGCTTTTACTATTGCAAAAAGTTGAGGAAAATGAACCAAAGCATGCACTGATGTAAATGTTTACCACCAGGAAAAAATAAATTGGCCCCACCTTGTAAGTTAATTTTACCAACTCAGCACAGTATTGATCATACCAGTGAATTTCCTGTGAACAAAGAAATTCAGGCTGAAAAAATATAATCAAAGACTTGACGGATCATAACCAGGATATTCAAAGTACTTCACATTATAGAACTTTAAATTCATAGTCTTTCATATTGTGGAAAAATAATGGAGAATGTTACTTTGGCAAATTATTGTCAGACTTGGAATGTTTGGCACTTGAAAGCATATATCACCATCTGTATGTTGAAAACGTATCTATATCTACCTGTAATATGATGTTTTATAATAATAAATTTTAACTATAAATAAAAAAAATTGTGCTGTGATGTAATTTATTTAGACTTAACTTTTGCTTTTGATAATGGTATATGCAAAACACTAATCAATAAATTAGAACAAGTAGTTATTAATGTAATCTTGATACGATGGATAGCATGCAAATTTCATATAACAATTAGACAGGTGAAATTCGAGGTTACAGCCATGGTGCTCTAAAGGGCTCTGTATTGCATCTTTCAGATGTTTCTTTTTTATGTGAGGTGTTCTATAATCTGTATGCAGATGAATTTAAAATGGGAAACTGATTCAATCTGTGACAGATAAGACATATCTTTCAACAAACTTGATTAAATTGACCATTTGGGCACAGGAAGACAATGTGTGATTAATACTTCAAAAACTAAACATATCAGAGTTGGGAGACATAGACTGAAGGATGAATATTTAATACAGCACACAGTGACAGAAACCATAGCTTCATTTAAGGATCGTGGTATTTTGGTAGATGCAGTTTTGAGTTTTTCTGATGATATAAACCAATTGCGTAATGCCACAAAACTATAGGCTGTGTAAAACAATTTATAAAGTCTAGGAAATCAGAAATAATGAAATCATTTTAAGTTACATCAGGCCCAATTTAGAGTATGGAATAATAATGTAAAAAATTGTAAGAAAAATGCCATGCGTGTACTGATAAAAGTATAGTGTTCATAAACAAAAGGCATCCATGGTTGTCAAAATTAAATTAATGTGAAAGATTAAAATATCTGATTTGTACAGTGTCTCATCTAGCTATTGAAGAGGAGACCCTATTCAAGTATATGTGGCATTTAGAGACAACTACTTCTGGGAATCTTTGGAATTATCAAAGAATAGTAGGCAATCATCAGACAACCTATACAGGAGACTATATGGAAATAATACATGTATTGGTTCTTTGAGAGTAGATGATACTTGCAATAGACTACCAAATTATAATAACGCAAGCACTAATTTAGACATTTTTAAGCATAGCTTAAACACCTACTATGAAAATTACTGTTTCAGTTTATTGGCAGGCTATAAAGGCATGCCTGAAATATTTGTATGTATGTATGTATAATGAAATTAAAATCTAAATGAAACGACACATTCCAGACATCTTTAAAAGGCCTTGCAGAAATCCTCCCATAACCATCCATCTTCCCAGTGAAAATCTCACCAAAGAAAAAGACACATGGCAGCATTAAACACTGAGTTCTGATAAACTCGACATTAATTGTGGAAAACAGATATACATTTGAACATTAACAAACCACCAAAAATTGAAAAGGCCAATGATAAAAAATACTTTGTTTATTACAAAATAATAAAACAGGTTATAACTCTTAGTGCCTCAGCTTAGCAAAGCCTTTACAGAGTACCACTTCCACTGTTTCACATACCTTATATACATCTCTCAACAATAAAACAATTGTGTAATTAAACAATAAACCAATTAAACTAAACACTGATTTAACATTTAAACATTAATAAAGAAAAAATGAATAGTGTCTGAAGAAGATATTACTTAAAACATGTTAAGTACACTTCCACAAAGTGAGCTATGTGTTCCTATAAAGGATCTATATTAGAACATCGAAGTTTCAAAACTTTGAATGTTCTAATATCGACCCCTATTCAGTGAAAGCTGAAAATATTCAAGCAACAGAAAACCGATTTTTTTCCTAGGGAAAGAATTTGGTTGTCCGTTTCTGTTGCTTCAGTATTTTCAGCGCTGTGGTGGAAAGTTATGGGTCGGGTTCAGGTAAGTGTGCGATTGAGTGTGGGTTAGGTTAGTTAGGGTGCAGGTTAGGTATGTGTGCGATTGTGTGGACGTGAGGGTTAGGGAGGGTTAGGTGAGTTAGGGTTAGGGCGTGGGTTAGGTATGTGTGCAATTGTGTGGATATGAGGGTTAGGGTGGGTTAGGTCAGTTAGGGTTAGTGCGCAGGTCAGGTAAGTGTGCGATTGTGTGGACATGAGTGTTAGGGCAGTGTAAATGAGTTAGGGTTAGGACGCGGGTGAGGTGAGTGTACGATAGTGATGGACTTTAGGGTTAGGGTTTGGGTTAATGTAAGTGGATAGTTAGTGGTGTGTGTATAGTTTAGTGGAGGGTTAGGTGTAAAATTTTAGGTGTATGTGTGTGGATTACGGTTTGTTTGGTGTGCTTGTGTTGTGTGTATGTGTTTTGGAACAGCTATTTTTTTTCCCTAGGAAAAAAATTGCTGTTCTGTATGTTCGATGTTTTCAGCTTTCGCTGAATAGGGGTCGATATTAGAACATTCAAAGTTTTTAAACTTTGATGTTCTAATATAGACCCCCTATAAAGACAACAGTGTATGTCCTACTGTGTCCCACTCTAGGAGGCAGCAGGTGAGCCACAAACAAACAAGTAAAAAAAATAAACTTAAAAAACACAAATTATCTAACATTATAAATATCAATATGGGTCCTTATCTCTCCCTGAATGCAAAAAAATGATAGTAACAGGGATTCTGGAATAATACAGCTAATAACAGTCAAAGGTGATAAAAAGAGAAAAGCAGAAATGACCAGTCTTCCTCAAAACACAGTAAATAAATGTTAAACTGGTCACTTTTGTATAGTTAGTGTACTTAAAATAAAGTGCTTAAAACTAATTACATTAAACTTGTGATCATAAAAAGCCTTGTCATTTAGGAGGGAGGGTAAATAAATTAGATGAATCACAGAATAACAGGACAAAATTATTCAGACATAATTAAAAAAATAAAGGATATGAAATCCCCCATAGTCGCCACCACAATGTTGTAAATACATTTGCTACTGAGATATTCTACAAGGATAAATCTACTGTTATATTAACACCACTGCTCACTATTGTTTGCAGAAAAGCTTAGGAACCATAGGAATCTTAGGAAATACAAAACTATTCAACCAGGGACCTTGTGAGTCTTGCCAATATCCACACTCATGCTCAGCTAACCTTTTCAAGGAGATAAAGTCCTGTAAGTTCTGAAGTGCATTTTATGGCAGCTAGCCATTTGTCTAAGCTATTTTTAAAGGCTAATATGGAATTACGTTGCTTGACGAGTTAGGAGAGGGGATTAGTAATGAATTTATCCCTCCATTTAGTTGTGTTTATTGCCTGATGTAAAATAAGGTCTCTTACTCTAGTGTTTTCTACACTATTTCATATATTAAGGAAGAGAATGTTATAGATAACAGGGTCCCTGAGGACAAGGGAGGCAAATCACACATGTCCCCTAAGCGACAATACAACATACAGTATGTGAATAATGATTCCAGCCTTTTCTGATAAATACAGTTTTGTGACCTGAGATCATATTTGCTAAGAACCTCTGCATTTTTCTGAGCTGTTAATCAAGTTTAACGGCATACATGCCAAAAGGTATATTATATTCAATAATGGGTCTATCCAGGGTAGAATAGAGGGGAATGATAACTTCCTTGGTTTTAGATGAGATGACATTTGTGATTCATTTTGAGATATAAAAGGATTTTCTGATGATAGTTGCTACATGGTGATCATGGGAGAGGAACTTGTTGACATTGGTGTTCAATTCCCTGGCTACAGACTTACTGGAAAGTAGAGTGTCATTGATACAGCTGGTAGTAGGAATTTGTTGTTTTCTGAAGGCCATGATAATGCATTTCTTAGCATTTAGTTTCAGCCTATTTTGGAGCACCAGACATTAATGCTTGCTAGTTCCATTTGAAGAGTATTAGCATTATCAGAAGATTTAACTACTACATCCACATTAAAATCAGCAAACTTAGCCAGCCAGAGAGTCTTATCATCAGTACTTAGGACAGAGAAATAAATGGCAAATAGGAGGGGCCTAGTAAAGAACTCTGTTGAATGTCACTGGCCACCTTTTCCCCAAATGAGGAGACATCACTGACCCTGACAACATGCTTTTTTGGCCTTAAACAAGTTTGCAACCCACCTTATCAAAGAGGGATCAATGTTTAATGCCATTGGCTTATTAGTTAACCCATCATGTGATATGCTGTCAAATGAGTTAGCCAGGCACAAGTCAGCAGCCTGAACAGTATTGCCACTGTCCACTGCCTACATGACTATTTCAAAGAAGCATACAAGATTTATCTGACAAAACCTACCACTAACAAATCCAAATTATTCTGGGATGAGCCTGATCAAATGTTTGATATCCTATCTTAAGAAGTCATTGATAATGCTTTCCATGACTTTACACACAAGACTAGTAAGGCTAATGGGTTTGTAGTTTTCATGTTAGTAGTGAGACCACAGATATGGAGTAGCATCATCATTACAGTATGCCATGACTCAGGAACATATTCAGTGGCAAGGCCAAGGACATGCAACTTAAGAAGATGATCATCAACAGCCTGATTAACACTCTTTTATTAGTTAATCCTGTGTATCCACTGAACAAGTATTGTCTGGTCTTTGAAAACACTTTCAGGATATGCTCCACTTAAATAAAAAAATAAATAAATAAAATAAATGTGCAACAGCAACTGTTTTAAAGGTAACCTAAACACACCTCAGGACACATTGAGAATTTTGGTATGGGGGGACTATAATTCAACAATTCATAAGAGTGATCCATTTGCAGTCTCCAGTAAATTACATACATACAGACATACATACATACATACATACATACAATTATTTCAAGTATGGGCATTAATGCCCTTCAAAGCATGTCAATATACCAAAACATTTGCTAACATAATAATCATCCAGGTTGTTCCATGTATCAGTTGCTGTCTCAGAGAACCAATTAGTGCACTTCTCATTCCTATAGAATCTCCTACATAGGTTATCTGATTATTTTCTAGAACTTTTTGATAACCCCAAACATTCCCAGAGGTAGCTGTCTCTAAATGCCCCATATACCTGAATAAGGTCTCCTCTTAAATATCTATAAGAGGCACTGTACAAGTTCAGATATTTTAGTCTTTCATAATAACTTAAATTTTCACATCCATGGATGCCCTTGGTATATTTCTGCTGTACTCTTTCCAGTTTACTCATTTGTTTTCTTATAAGGTTTCCATATTGTTATTCTATACCCAGGTTGGGGTCTAATGTAACTGACTACATCATTTCTGAGTTCCTAGATTTATAAATCTTTTTATACAACCTATAGTTCTATACCTATCATTAACCAATTGGTTGCTATGATTAAAATAACTCAAAGCTGGATCTACCCAGGTCCTTAAATGAATGTACAGTTTCAATCACTGTGTGCTGTATTAAATATTCATCTTTCAGCATATTATTCTCATCTGCCCAAGTGGTCACTTTAGTCAAGTTCTTTTGCAGACATTCCTATCTGTAACACATGTAATCAGTTTACCCAAGTTTCAGTTATCTGCATATAGACTGTAGAACACTTCAGATGAAAAAGTTAGGTCTGAAAGATACACTCTAAACAAATAAGGGCCAAGGACAGCATCCTGTGGGACACCCTAAGCATTGGATAAGGTTGGTATTAGATAAATAGAGGATGAAAACCCCTCTTCCTTCTTTGTTAGGGTAATGTCCAGATAATTAATTTTATGTCTGTCAATTTGGTATTAAAATGGGTAGACTGATTAATATATTGAATAAATTAATCAATATGTTTTGAGTTTTCACCCCACAAGATGAAGATGTCATCCAAAACCCTATGGTAAAGTAAAATGGGTCTATATTACCTTATCAAATGATGAAAAGAGTGAATGCTCTTTCATCAAACTGAAAAGGTTGAAACCACTAAAGAGCGAAGACATGGAACAGCGATTTTTCCCAGGGAAAAAAAAATTGCTGCTCCGCAAAAAAAAAAAGCAAAAAAATTCAAACACAAAATGAAGTGGGAGGCATCACCCCCCCCCCAGAACACCCAATGTGAGGAGCTGTGCCCCCCACACCCCCCCTACTTAAATATACCAACTCTGAGATTGCACCATAGTGGAGGAAATGGCAAAGTCATGAAGATGGCCCAACGATTTTTTTTCCCTGGGGAAAAAAAATCGAAGATCTGTGTCTTTGCTGTATAGGGGTTTCGACCTTTTTGGTTCGATGAAAGAGTGTTCGCTCTTTTCATCATTTGCTAAGGTAATATAGACCCAGTAAAATGTGGTCCTTAAAGCAGGAACCAAAAATATATTGCTTCTCCCATGTTAACATTACTAGATTTGCAAATATGGGGCATATGGGGGTTTTCATACACTATTTATCGAAAACCATCCTTTTCCAGTGCCTACTTATATTTTCAGAGTGCTCATCCCCTCTCTCAGAAGAAAAGCCTTGCAAAGGGCCAATTTATAAGACTTTCTAGAATGATATCAGAAAAGGAGGTCTTTGATAGTGAGAGGGAAGTTTGGGAAAAGATGTTTTTGAGAGAGAATATCCTCATTCCTTATAAAAAAAACTCTCTAAGTGAGGAGGTTTCAAACAAAAGAATGGAGAAATACCCCCACTACTGGGGGTTGGTCTAAATGATAAACACAAAAGAACACCTACAGGAGCATATCACCATGATAATGGTGGTAGGAAGGATGGCAGGACACCCACTAGGGAAGATGTTAATAGTAACAACAATAGGCTACAGTGCACTGGACAAGAAAATAATTTCAACAGGGCATTCATATTGGAATATAGCTTTGGATCCCACACCACTAAAAGCATTATACATAAATATTGGGACATTCTGACTAGCGATGGGCAACTTAGTGGTACTGTGGGACCTAGGCTTTATTCACATATAAAAGAGCTCATAATATAAAAAATCTTATAGTGTTTAACAATACTAAAAAAGAGAAGAAAAATAAAGGAACAAGGAAGTGTGGAGCTTGTGCTCAATATAAATACATTTGTAAACACCAGTTTTCCACCTTCAGAACCAGACTAGAACAGTTATATATGCTACGGATGGTAACTGTCCGACAAGAAGAGTAGTGTATCTTGCTACCTGTGCCACCTGTACATCTTTTTATGTAGACAGAACTGAAAGGTAACTTAAAAAAAATTATTTATGAGCACAATTATGAGATTTCCCACATGCAATGGTAACAACACTCTATATAAGCTTTCAACATCATGTACTGGCTTTAAAATTTTTTATTTACTATAGTTGAAGTGATTACCCCAGATCCAAGATGGGATGCCTGGAAGGAATACCTTGAGGTTAGGGAGGTATACTGGTAAATTAAATTAAATGCCACCCAACGTCCAGGTATTAATGACAATATATTCCTGACACCAGTACTAATACAAAATGCAAACCAATATTAAGCCTTATTAATAGCCAGCAAACAGCTACCCAAAATTGTTCCCAAGTACATTGAGTAGTAACTAGTTAACAAATGGTACGAACTTTTCATTCATACTTTCAGTCTTGACTTTTGGTCTCATTTTTATGTACACATTGAAATTTTAGTACTATTGCAACACTTGACTTGCTATCAAAGTACCTCGACGCACATGGAAGACTTTTTAAAAAAAAAACAAATTTTTTAAATGATTTTAAGTGTTTTACATGTTTCATAAGTTTTTATGTGGTTTAAATGTTTCTAAACAAGCACGTTTCAAGTATTTAATTTTGGTTATATAACTCATGGTGATTATTTAGTCAGGAAGGTTTATATTTGAGTATAGTGGAATATGCCTTTAAGAGCAGTACCTATGTCATTAACTTAGATTACTAATGTGTTAGTAATTTAGGGTTAAGTATGAAAGAAGCACAACTTCTGTATGTCATTTTTTTCTGCTGAAGTCTTTGTCTATGACAAAAAGCTAATTTTATATGGTATTCAGATTAAAATAAACCTATTTCACTTTTATTGGACAGGTGCAGTTCCATTCTGGAGTTGGGCTTCAGATTACTAGATTTATTATGGCCAGTGCAACATACCATAAGAAGAAAAAAAGGAACCAAGCTCTAGTCAGCATGTTCATATAGTGGTAATTAAGCTGGTCAATTTATTGATGTACATGCAAGTATGGTATAAAATACATATATGAAAGGTGAAAGATGAGCAGAAGGAGAATGGATGGTAGCTATATTTGTGAAAAGGACTAACCTACATCAATAAAACAATGCCAAAGACCTGGTGAGTAGTTACTATGTAAACAGCACTGCTTATATTAAAACAAGGCATACAGAGTGAAGAACCATAGCATAGTGATTCAATAGATTGATCTTGTGGCTGATGTTGTAGCTTATATGAACAAGGTCTGCAAAATAACATGCTTGGAAATATAATGACGGGTAGGCTGCATCCTCATTTTCTCCATGTTTTTACTGGTCACAATGAAAGCCCTCACAAACATCACATGACATCACAGAAGAGGAATAGATTTAGAGAAATTAACATATATCACTGTTGTCAAGATGTCTTGTGTTTGGAATTACAGACATATAATACTCTGCTTGAAAACTGATATATCTGCAACCACCAAGAATATTGTTATTTCAAAGAAATGTAGTAGATGCCTGGATGCTTCTGATACAAAATTTGATTTATTCCTCACTGCAAGTGGATCTGACAAGATGCCTGAAAATGTACAGTGTCCTAAATTCTGAATGTTACTGGAGAACAAATCTTGAAGTTATTTAATTCTTGAAGAAAAAAAAAGGCACAATATTAACAATTAAAAATAAGTTTGAAAATTATTGTGAGCACAGAAGGAATTATCCATGTATTCATCATTTGTTCTTTACAAGGACAAAAGGACATGCTTATGTTATTGAACTGCTAAACAGATGTGAAGTCTATGAATTTGGAGGGTTGCATGGTACACTAATATGAAATAAAATATGTGGTACAAGAAATGAAGAGACAATGGGAAATTACCCACACTCCATTCAACCTGTGCTGTCAACTCCTACAGCTTCCCTTAGAACAGATAATATCACCCACCAGAGTTTACAGGGTAAGTAGAGAATAGAAATTTGACCTGACCTTATCAAAAGTTGAGAATGTGTGCAGAGCATGTGACATTACTAGTGCATTGCCATTATTATGCCTCTGCAAAAGACATCAGGCATTGATTTGTGAAAGGCAAAATGCCAGTCAAATAATATGACACAAATGAGATATAAAGTAATAGTGTGTTGCAACAACAATGGATATGAGAATAAACAAACGTATCACAATGCACTGCAACAGTAATGGTGACAACAGAAAATCCACAGCTTAATTTGAAGCTCATATATTAGGTGATTTATAAGGATGAAAATGAGCACTGCAGTGTTTTAATAAATCTTGTAGGATCAGGGCTAGAAAAGTATATTTTGCAAAGATGTAAAGAAGTAAACATTAGGATGTTCAACAATATGCATGGTGTTGAACAGAACCCTGAATAAATCAGTTGTTTGTTTGTACAAATGAAATGAAAACATCTAAAATACTGAAGTCTAAAAATACCTCTAAAGTACTGAAACAAGAGTGCAAGTAAGACTGCTTGCAAGGATTGCTGAAAAGTAATGAGCCTCAGTTCTCACTGATTTGCCAGAAACCACATGTTTCATGAGGAACAGACCTAAAATCTGAGTCAAAAATCTGGAAATTCTGTAAAACTGTGGACAGTTGAGAGATATGATCCCCCTGACTCTCTCCATGAAGTGCCTACCGGCATAATCCTCCCCAACTACTAAAAGAGAGCAGGTGCAAAATGTAATATGTTGTTTGAAGATAATTTTGAAGTGTTGGTTTACAAAAGCACTGAATTGGAAACTGTGTGCACATTGTTAAAATATTCTGGTCATTTGGTGCAAAACTGTGTGCACATTGTTAAAATATTCTGGTCATTTGGTGCAGCCAGTGTATCAAAAACTACTGACTTGTAAATAAAAAAAAATAGATTTTCAAGATCATTTACAAATTGTAGCACTTAAAGAAGCTAATTTTCCTAACATTGTAGACACTTTGCCATTTGAGAAGCTATGAATAATGCTGCAAATGTGTAGTGTAAGGCCATTAATTGCATGTAGTACAGACACAGTTATAATATCACAGATACATTTCAGATACTGTACAGTTATAATATCACAGATACATTTCAGATACTGTACAGAGTCATAGAAATTATATCCTGAATTACTAGGCTTCTTTATTTACTGGCTTACAACATTCACAAAGAGAAAATTTGTAACAAAAAAAAAAAAAAAGAGGACTAAGTCCAACAAGGCCAGTTATGAAGTAAAGATCACAGGCTAAAGACAACCACAAGGCATTCTACAGCTTGATCTGAAACCTCCAAGCAACACACATCAGTGTACTGAAAAGGTAGTCAATGGTGTCACCTTCACAGAGCACTCCACACCCCCATACCTCCCAAACTTGTAACACAAGAAATCTGGACAAAGCCAACATTACTGGGGGACAAAGGCCCAGAACTAAGGACACATGCTAAATATTGCTTGTATAATCTTAGAAAGTTGCTTGAATAAAAGGTTTTGTGTTACCATGCATTTTCTGAAGGATATAAGAACTGAAACTTAACTCATTACAGCCAAGTGACGTCTCCAGGCTTTTCTGCAGTTACCTCCTACTGCTCCTCTAGGTGTCAAATATTGCCTGTTCATATTTGCATTAATAATTCCAAAACCATGCTACACACAAGGCATCAGACTATTTTATCTTGAAGCATATATGATGGCAAACAAAATTGTATTGATATATGACCTCTGTCAATAAGTATTTGTTAGAACTGTAAGGTGATAGCTTCATTTTTAAAAGGCTGAAGCCACACCCACTGGGAGTTAAAGGTACACACTCAAAAGAGCTCTACTGGAGGGAATGAGTTGGCTCTCATTATTTAATGACTTCAGTCGTCACTGATTTGCCAGAAAACCACATGTTTTATGAGAAACAAACCTAAAATCTGGGGCAAAAATCTGGACATTCTGCAAAACTCTGGACAGTTGAGAGATATGATCCCCCCTGACTCCCTCCATGAAGAACATGCCAGCATAAGCCTTCCTGACTACTAACAGAGAGCTGGTCCTGACAGTGCTGACTAAGGACAAAAACATACCCTTAATGGGCTCTGACAGTATCCTGGAATGCCCCTCCTAAATAGATGGAAACATGACCTTTCAGGAGCACTTAAATCACTTTTAAACTACAACCTCAATACAGACTTTGTACCACAAGAATGGAGGACTGTAGTGGTTATCCCACTTCACAAGGCTAGACCATCAACTGACCCCAAAAACTGCAGACTAGTTTACTATACAAAGCCATGAAACAAATTGCTATGGAAATGATCTACAAAAACACTGACTCTGGACCCAATCCAGTTTGGCTTTATCAAGGGAAGATCATGCCAACTAAACCTGGTGGACATCTTTGAGAAGGACACCAAGGCAATGGATTAGAGGTAAATGATGCGTACCACCTACCTGGACCTAACCCTGGTGTTCAATACAATAACCACTTGAGTATAGATGACAAACACACCAACCTGGGCATAAACTGCTAAAATAATTCACTGGATTGCAAGCTGGCTCACAGACAGGATCAAGGAAATCAGGACTGGTGATATCACTCCACTAAAAGATCAGGCATGAGTGGGGTACCTCACAGCTCCATGTTGTAACTGCTCCTATTTGGTATCATTTCTCAGAGGTAAAAGGTAATGTCAAGGGATTTTGCTGACCAAGTTCAAAGATGACTATAAATTGGGAGCTATCATAGATTCCCCAATGACACAAACATCTTACAAGAGGGTCTAACACAGACAAATGACTGGTGTCGAAGTCACAGACTAAAACTCAATGTCAAGAAATGCATTATAGTGCTTTTTGGGAAAACTGTCACCCGGACTAATTATTCCATCAATAAGATACCCTTAAGAGTTGACCCAATAGTCAGGAATCTGGGAATATATGTAGAAAGTAATGTTGCCTTTGACCAACATGAGGCCGCCAAAGTAGTAAAAAAACATTCTATGTTGCCCAACTTATAAATAAGAGCATGGCATCCAGATCCAAGGAAGTCATAGTGCCACTTTATTTGGCCATTAGCAGTCCCATCATTGAGTATAATGTCCCCTTCAGCATCTACCTGACCAGACACATGCAACAGTTCCTTACCAGGAGAATCCAGGGTAAAAACAAATTGCCCTATGCAGATAACCTTAAATCCTTATCTCATTACTCTGGATTAATGTTCTTAGCTGACAAACTAACATCATTCAATTAACTGAAAAGATAAATGGTTGAAGAGATACAGTAATCAGATCTGGAGACAGTACAAGTGAAATGAAAGTGTTATAAAAGATCTGTCAAAAAGCAAATTGAAGGTCATGCTGCTTAACACTAGGAGCCTTCACCTGAAAATGCACTGGAGGCTGTCCTCAGACTGGAAGATGCCAACATCTGTGCAGTCAGGGAAACATGGTTCAATGATGTGGAGAGCACCCCTGCCTTACCAGACTATACCTCATTCCACACATCCCAACCCCAAAAGACAAGCACACCTCCAGACTGGTTTGCCAGCATGATGCACTAGAACTACTCCAGGTGAAACTGACAATTGGCAAGACACCCCTCCAAGTTATAGCCAGCCCCTCCATGACTCATGACACCCACTCCTCCTACCTGGACCTACTTGACTCCATCAAGGTACTCCCTATCACCCTGATCCTTAGTGAATTCAACTACCCCACCATAGACTGGGATGAACTATTCCTGCTCTAATGCACTCACACAATGATTCCTTGACTTCATCAGTTCTAAACACTAGATCAGCTTGTCTCATCCACCAGAGGGGGAGATAACATTCTAGACATGGTTCTCACCAACATGGGTGACTGCTGCACCACCCCCATAGTAAGTTCTTTCTAGGTGAGATCAGACCATTGGCCTGTCACATTCAAAGTTTCTATCCTGTCCAACCCCACTCCTCCGTCATAACCAGGCTAAGCAACTTTTCAAAAGATGACTACAACCTTCTAAGGGAGGGTATCAGTAGCTTCACATTAATGCCCCCTCAAAGGATGCAGACAACTATGCTGAACAGTATGCCAGTGCAGTATACAAGCACCTGTACAACTGCATGGACTCAGCCATACCTAGCAGAACTAAAACCTGCTCCTCAAGGAAACACAAACCTATCTGGTGGACGTCCTCTATCAACAGGCTTTACAACAAAAGGAAGAAACTGTTGTCCAAGGGTAAAAAGGCACAAATTCCCAACTGGAAAAACTCCCTCCTTAGCCTCAATAAGCAAATTAGATCACTAGCGAAAACCTCCAAAGCAAATTATGAATCAAAACTAGCCTCCAAAACAAAGGGTACCCACAAAGCCATTTTCAATTACATCAGGAACCTCCATGGCAAAACCCAGGTTTGTTCCGAATTAGTTCTTAACAGTACCACATACACTGATCCTGTTGACTTAGCCAACCAGCTAGCAGATAGGGTCACCACAAACCTCACCCTCTGCCCCCCCAAAGGCCCATTCAACATCCCTAATACTTTTCCCACACTTCACATTCCCTTAGATAAAGTGTTAAAGGCCCTATCCAAGGCAAACAACACAGCTTCCATGGGACCTGATATTATCCCAGGCTGTATTCTGCACCATCTGCAGCAACAACTAGCCTTATCATTGACTACCCTATTCAACCATAGCCTAAGTACAGACTTCATTCCAGCAGAGTGGACAAATGATATTGTCATCCCCTTGCACAAAGGTGGTGCCACGATTGACCCTGAAAACTATCGCCCCATTAGCTTGACAAGTTTTATCTATAAGGCCATGGAGCATATTATTATGGACCTCATAAACAAGGATATAGGCAATCTCCAAGCACTTGACCCCACCAAGTTCAGATTTGTCAGGGGCAGATTTTGCCTTTTGAACCTAGTTGACTTTTATGATACTGTCACCAAGGCCTTGGATGAGGAAAAGTCAATACATACAGCTTATCTTGACTTGGCCAAAGCCTTTGACACAATCCCCCACTCAGGCATCATTGAAAAGGTAACACAACTTGGCATAAATCCCTATTTCATCAGGTGGGTGGCCAACTGCCTTACCAATAGGACCCACAAGGTCAAAATAGGTGCCTCCACCTCTGACACCAGACCTGTCACTAGTGGTGTTCCCAAGGGATATGTACTGGGACCTCTACTGTTTGGCATCTACTTCACAGAGGTCCAGGCAAAGACAAAAAGCCTGTGGCTGACCAGGTTTGCAGACAACTGCAAGTCAGGTGCTGTCACTGACTCCCGAAATGATGTTAATATACTACAAGAGGGTCTCACTGCAACAAATGACTGGTACCAAAGTCACAGCCTTAAGTTAAATGCAAAAAAAGTATTATCATACCATTCGGCAAAAACACAGCCCCTACTATTTACCACATCAACGGCAACCCCCTAAGCACACAACCTGTGGTGAGAGACCTGGGTACACAAGTTAACAACAATCTCACATTTGTCCATCATGTAGTGGCAGTGGTCAGAAAAGACTTTTACGTGGTTCATCTCATAAGTAAAGGGATTGCATCCAGAAAAAAGGAGGCTATTACCTCTCCTCCCTCATTAGACCATTAATTGAGTACAACACCCCTTTTGGTATGTACCTCTCCAAACACCTGCACCAACTGGAAAGGCCACAGAAATACCTCACAAAAAAATCCATGGCCTCCAACACCTGTCCTATGTAGACAGGCTCAAATCACTATCACTCGAGTCAGTATCATACAGATTGCTCAGAGGGATCTGTGTTTTACTTACAAAGCAATCTTGGACCCTGCCATACTAGAGATGTTCCATATCCGTAAGTCTAACTCCTTGCACATTACCCAATCAAAAGGCCTAAATCTAATATGCGACATTAACAAAACTTGCTGGAGAGACAGTTTTGTCCCCCAGAGGCTGTCCTGTCTGTGGAATAGACTCCCCATACACGTCAAACAAAGTACATCGCTGACCTTCTTCAAGCACAACCTTGATGAGTTGATGGGAAACCGCAAATTTGTCCCAGGGGTTCCACATGTGTCCCTCATTGACAAGGGTAACAGGTGCTGATTGAGGTTTCTTTTTTGGTGATAAACTCTTGGCTAGGTTTGTAAGGGCCCCAGAGCAATTAGTCTAGTAACCTATGATCCCATGATCCTATAAAAATATAATGTAATGAGAACAGGAACACCAACTCAAATAGAATAAACAGCACTGGACCATGTCATCAGTAGTTTGTATCATATCAACAATGCAGATGAAGAGATGATAACTGATATGAAGTGCATCTTCTTCTGTGGAGTCCATGGAAACACAAATACTATTACAGTCAGACTTTAATATAGTATTCACTTGGCACCATAACAATCACTACAATTAATGTACCAAAACCCAAGTCAGTGTTATTGGGTACTCTGCAAAGGATTAGCCTACTGTACACCCCTCAGCTTTTCTGATCCACACTTAAACAATTACAGATACCTTTTCACTCTTTCTAAACGTATGTTGATACCACTATTAAAAAGGTTCTTGCACAACAATTTGTTAACTGGGCGGGAGGTTTGTTCTGTTGACCCTTTTCAGCCATGACCTGGGCTCAGAGCAAAGGAAAATTCATATTATATTACTCACTCATATTTAATGTTTTTCTACTGCTCTCTAAGCCTTGGTCATGGCAGAAAATGGTCTGTGCAGCAGCCAACTCATTCAATTAACAAACAGAAAATAAATGAAATAAATGTTTGCACAATTCAAAAATCACAACTTTACTGACATCTGCAAAAAATATTTTAGCAAAAAAACTAGAATTTGTAGAGACGCTTAGGGTAATTCTCAGAAATGTCCATTCCTGGAATGACTGGGAAATGCAATCAATTGAACCATTCACTGAAATTTTTAAGAATTTTGATAAGCAGGACTTCAAATGCATTTGTATGAGGTAAGAGTAGGTCTGGGGAAACTAAGTCCAAAACTTGCAGTTATTAGGGGGTGGGCGTGTTTGTGTGAGTCTAGGTAGGCTGGGGTAAAGTAAGGGTTAAGTAAGGAAATAGACTTCATGTAGTGCATGGATGCTGGTATGTGTGTGTGTGTGTCTGAGATGTCTTTAGGAGTGTTAGTGTTATGGAAAGAAGTTTTCTAACATAAAGTGCAGGGCTATGGTCAGAAGCAGGGACAGGATCAAGTTTAGCAGTTATTAGTAAGGTGGGGCGGGGGCAGTGCATTCTGCTGGTCATCACCCCTCCTCCCTTGGAAACATTTTGTTCCTGTTTGTTTATTACATACAAGGGTGAGCTGTCCTAGGAGAGTCAAGCATAGTAAGATGAAGATCCACACTTCTGTAGTGATATGCCACTGTAATGGAACACAGTCTTAGAATCAAGCAACAGGTATTGTTAGATTATGCTACACTTCTGTGTGTGTATATCACCTCATCTATATTTCCAACCATCTGCTCTGATAAATATTTTAGTAATATCTATATGCTTCCTCAGCATCTATCCCTCTTCAATCCCCCCCGGGAAAAGAGAGTGGGCATTGCCTCCTCACTCCTGTCCTTCCCCTGTACTTCTCTTTTGTGCTAGAGTTACTAATCAAACCCCAGTCACCTAGGTCACACTACCAAAGGATGAGGAATAGAATACTTCATTAGGAATTTGCAGGTGTGGTTTTAGCCCTAATATTTCACTTTAGTGTCATTCATGATGTAAAATAAGCCCTATAAATTCCATTAATGTTTATATAACTTCATAAAAATACATATACAAGCACACGATTGTGTAACCATATATATATATATATATATATATATATATATATATATATATATATATATATAATACATTTACATTTCCTTTGTCCTTATATCCAAATTATGACGATCAAGCAGCTCCTAATATAATAAAAAGATATTCCTGACTTTAACCAGGGAGAATGTCAGAATCAGGTGCCCTAAAATCTTCTTGTTCAAAAAAGTAAATTCTATCTACAATCTGAACATTCCATCCAAATGTTTAATTGACAATTTATTTTAGTTCTTTCTTTTAATCAAACATTAACTTGTAAACTTAAAAAATAACTCCATTTAGAAACATGTGAAATAATTGTTTCTGAAATAATACCAGAAAATGCCATGCTCAATGTGTTTATGCATTGCAAAGAAAACAGCTATAAGGAAATTTTACTTTCTAAAACTACATCATGAGAAATAAAATTAACATATTAATGTTACATCTTTATTAGGAACTATCAGATTTTGATTAAAAGCTTTTTTAGACCCATTGATAAATCGCAACATATTTAACATAACTTTGCATATTAATGGCCTTTTAAATAACTTATTCCAAATGCAGAAAGTAATTCAATATTCAGACTTCATTGAATCATTATTTCAATGTTAAATTAATGTGTCAGCTTAGCTTTGACTTTCAATGAACCAAATGGTGTAATTGCTGTGAAAGTGATGGATGTTTATTTGCTCACAGTGTGATTTTTTTTAATACACTACCTTGCCTCTACTTTTTCTTGCCAGCCTTTTATAATCTTTATTGTTGTTCTCTTTTCTAACATTAAACCAAACAGAAGGACTCCAATCTCACTGCAAAACATTTCTAGATGAACAGTTGTTCTTTATTTAGGGTTATTTGAGGGCATGCATGTAATCCAGTAATTTCTGGACTATTTGTCAAGAAACATAATTACAAATATAAGAATGCATGCAGAGGACCTTTGGCCTACTGGATGACAATCCAGTTCCACAGTAAACTTATCACTGTTACACATTTCCCCAAACTATTTCAGAATTGTAGGCAAAAGGCTTGAAATGTCATTAAGTCTGCTGGGAGAAAAAAATGTACACATTTCAGCCATAATTATGTTTCACTGAAGAGTAGGATAAAGTATTGCACTGATTTTTCTTGCTCTGTGCTTGGATGTATTAAGGAACTGCAGAATCCCTGTGTTTCCTAAGTTAACACACTGTATAATACCTGTCTTAATTTTAATGGTCCACTGGCGATACCCCACAAGCTTGTGGCTGAAACTAAGTGAATTCACGTCCACTGCAGTTTATCCTATAATCTTCACAAATATAACAGAGGTGCAAAAATTATGCTTCTGACACATATTTAATCAATGGATATATCATAACATCTTAAGGATTACTGTAAATGAACACAGAAGTTAATCAAAAAAGGTTAATAAAAATTACAATTGCTGATATTTATCATGCATTCTGTAATCAATCAAAAATGTCAAAATGAGAGTAGAAAGTACCTTACAGTACAAAGGTGTTTTGACTGGATCTCTGTCAATCTCAATGACAGTGAAATTCGTAAAGTATGTATATATTATCCTAGTGAATTTTGTTTTGTGGCAGCTTAATTTGGTTGATTATTTGGGGGTATATTTGATACCACTGATAGGGTCATTCTCCCCTTGCCCCTTATCTTGATTTTATTAAGCCATTCAATATTATTCTCCATGCATGCATTTTTCATAAACTTAACCCCTGAAAATTAACCCCTATATTACTCAATGTACTGTTAATTGGGTCTCTGTCTTTACACTCAAGGTGATAGTTGATAGTACCTTCCCTACTAATAGATTAATCAAAAGAGCTCTCTGGTGCACTGTCTCTCTCTCTCTCTCTCTCTCTCTCTCTTTCACTCTCTCACAGAGCATTGTGCTTGGTTCCCTTCTTTTTAACTATTTTTATGATATGAAGACAGATGTCCAAGGTTTGTGGTTGACCAAGTTTGCAATTGACTGCAAAGTGGGTGCCATTGTTGATTTATCTACAGTCTCTCATATCCTTCAAGAAGGGATAGAAGAGCAAACCACCTGATATTCTGATGATGGTCTTATACTCGATACAGAAAAGTATAGCATAGTCAAATTTTAGACTAATCTTTCCTACTGATTATCCCTCAAATAGAATCCTACTTAAGTTCTACACAGCCAGTAGAGCTCTAGGCACTTTTGTCAATAATGAGCAATCATTTGATTATCAACTATCAGTTAAAGTAATTAAAACATTTTTTCATTGTCCAGTAAAATACCAAATATGTATCCCTAAGATTCAGAAATCTTATCCCCCCCCCCATATTCCTCCTTTATGAATATAATGCTCAAATTAGTATGTATTTTACCAAACACATATCTGAGCTTGAAAGATCACATGGTTTCCTTACCAAGAGAGAGTCAAAGGGCTATACCTCCTGCTATTTGAATAGATTAAAAAGATTTCCACATTTTATTCCCTGTCTTGCCTTTTAGACAATGAAAAACCCTTTTTTCTTCAATAAGCCTCACATTAGAAACATTGATAATATTATGAGCACTCATTGAGAAACTCCCAACTTACACCATAACTAAGTAAGACTTCCTGGGGGAATAGCTTTATTACTCAGTAGATTGCCCACCTGTAAAACAAACTTCACTTGCAGGTTAAATTGTGTAAAATCTTAGCTTGCTTCAAATTAAGTCATCAGGATTAGATGGGTTCATATAATTTCACTCTATGAATTGGTAGCATGGCCCTTATAAAGATGGGAGGTAAAAGCAACAAGTACTTCTTAGGGTGCGTGGCTTGACTACATATTGTTGCTCAAACTGCATGCTTTGTACTAGCCTATGGACCCCAACTCTATCTATAGCTATACACACACACACACACACACACACACACACACACACACACACACACACACACACACACACACACACACACACACACTATATGAATATCAACAGCATAGTAGAGTCAGCTAGTATGCATTAGCCTGTATAACATATATTACATACATAAATTAGTAAAAACTTGTAAGTCAGTCTGTGTATAGTTTCATAGGTGTATACTAGTCCAGTGACCACTAGGGCCCACCATGCAATCCAAATGTGACCCACAAATTTGATTTATATTTGATTTATAGGGGGTGATTTTCTGACTGCAGCTGTCCACCAGAGACAGATGAGCAAGACCAGGGGGTCATTTTCTGATTACCCAGCCATTGGTCCAAGTTGGATTTAAATAGAAATATGGAGGAACTCTTCTTCACACAGATGGAGAGCCTGCTGCAGACAATGGGAATTGTCTAAAAAATATATCTTTTTCTCCAGCATGTCCTATTTATGTTGCAAGCAAAATTTAAGTCCTTTAATCAAGTAGTTCTGATACTGTTTGTTTTGTGGATGTGAAAAAGAATCATCAAACTGGGTCCAAGAATGCCTTGTATGCCAGGCAAAGATCCCATCTCAGAAGTCTCTATGTTTTAATTATTTATATTTTAGTAAGATATGTTTTGTTAAATGTCTTTATAGAATCACACTTTTTGATGAGTGAACTTGGAATAACTTGGTTTTTATTCTTATGAAAGCAATTGGGAATACTTTTTTTTATATAAGTTCCTATGTTTTGTCTAATGTCTAACGCAAACCAATGATTTCTAAGCAAGCAAAGTCTGATTTACATTTCTACTTTCATTTGCTAGCCCAGACCAATGATGTTTGAGAAAGTGAAGTTTAATTTACATTTTCCATCCTAACTTGCTGGTTAAAGCTAGGTTTTGTCTAATGTTTAAAGTAAACCAATGATTTTTAAGCAAGTAAAATCTGATTTACATTTCTGCTTTCATTTGCTAGCTGAGACCAATGATGTTTGAGAAAGCGAAGTCTAATTTATATTTTCCATCTTAACTTGCTAGTCAAAGCTAATTAGAATAACGAAACACATTGGATGATGAAGTGCTTGTACAAGCACTTGTATTGGTTAGAGCAAAGCAGCTTGTTTACATGTTTTTTGTCATTGGCTGCTATATGCTTTATATTAGATTGAGATGTGGCTTTTGAATGTGGATCTGAAGAAGGCTTTGATAGCTGAAAGTGCTAATCCGTTGTTTGTTGTTTTTTTCTTGTTGAGATACAGCTCTGAATAAATCATTGAGATATGTTTTATGGTGTGGTGCATCGCTCATCTCTTAGTTATTGTTGTGATTTTGCTGAGCAAGCTTAAACGGAACATTATTCTGCCTTTTTGTTCATTGTTTCTATTGGAAGTTCTGTACACACCTTCAAAGGTATAATATGGAAGCAAGAAAATTTGCAAGTGGACTTTTATCTGGTATAAGCAATCCGCTTATACAGTTGGATCTAAGGAGAAATGAGAATATGACAACTGAAATAGCAGGAAAGAATCCTGAATTTGAAACTGTTTTTAGGACTGTAGAGAATGCTGCTTTTCATCTGAAGAGATTACAATGGCAGTGCTTCCACATGGAAGCTTGCCTTCACCATCAAGTTATTCCGAGAGGGCTTAGAGTCAGATGTATGCCGACCTATGGAAATACATTTCCAGATCTCCTTGCGAAGTGGCAGGCTATCAGTATACAAACTAGTTTTAGTTATATGAGACTGCTGATAGATTTTTTTGAACCTCAAGAACAAGAAATTAGTTCCCTAATTGAGAACAAGCAGAAGGAACTAGAAAATATGAACCTTTCTGAAAGTGACTTTATGAAATTGGAAAACTTACAAGATAAGCTTTTGGCTTATGAGAACAAGCTGAAAAGTATTAAGAGCAATAAATTGGCAAGAGACTTCAATGACATAAAAAAATGGCCAGCTGTTTGAGTGGCCTAGGAACACTATTAATACTCAAAACGTGATAACAGGAGAGAAACAAGGATTGACGAAAGAGAGAAAGATAAAGAAAAAGAAGAGAAAATAAGTGCAGCTACTAGTACAAATAAATCAAAGTTAATTGGTTCTAAAGAATTTTATGTTAATGCACAAGTACACCAAGGAAATGGACCTAATTCTTTGAATAAAGTTACTAATGGCAGTGTTTGTCTGTTGGATGACAATATGATATCCCTGGATTCACCAGGGACTACAGATGAGGTGGCAATAACTTCTAGTCATGAACAAGATGAACGACCCTTAGGGGCGATTTGCAAGAAGGGGGCCATACATGCACCTATTGTTGAACAACTCCCTTTTTAATTATGAACAAGACTCCTCAAACAGGAAGGTCATTGAGCAGGGAAAGGAAGAAAATGAAGATTGTGCAGCCCAATCCCTAGTTGTGAATTGTCTACTGTTCAACTCACAGAATCCCAAATTAATTTACTTGAAAAAGGTCTAAGCTTTATACCAGCTACTCTAACTTCGTTTGATGAGTTTCTCTTAGATCTCAAATTATTTAGTAGAAACCTGACTTTGAAGTATATTTTTGGGAATGACAATAAAGTTAAACAGGGTGATAAAGAAATTATGCTAAAGAAACCTAGTACTTTTGTTCCCATTAATTTACCAGCTGTTGAATCTTTTATATATGCTGTTGAAGAAGAAGTGGCTGCATTGAGGCAGATGCATATGAACAAGCAATTCTACAATTTAACCAAGGATGAAAATCAAGCATTGAAAGAACTAAAGATAAGAAATGATATAGTTATTAAACCAGCAGATAAAGGTGGAGCAGTGGTAATAATGGATGCTGAAAGCTATTATTTTTCAATGAGAAAGATGTTGAACGATGATAAGACATATCATGAGATTAGTAAGAGTGAACTGATCTCGATGAAGCAAAGAGTGAAAAATGATTTATATGACCTCTTGATGAGTAGAATCATTGACAAAGAACAATATGAGCTTTTTGAGGTTGAGCATCCTACTGTACCTTCTATTAATGGTCTACCAAAGATACATAAGACCTTAATATCGCCTCCCTTACGTCCCATTGTAGCAGGAAGAGGATGGCTGACTGAGCCTATTTCGATATTTGTTGAGAAAGAGCTCAAGATATTGATTCCTAAAGCTAATACAGTTATTAAAGACACAGGAGATTTTTTACAGCGATTATATGAAGCTACATACAATGTAAATGATTTTGAGTGTCTATTACTGGTGACTTTAGATGTTAATAGCCTTTTTACATCTACACCCAATGATTATGGGGTTGAAGCCATCAGAAGATTTCTTATGAAAGAAAAAACTAATCCTAGGCTAATTTGTATACTTCTTGACTTAATTCTCAGCAATAACATATTTACGTATGAAGGCAAATACTATTGGCAAAGTTGGGGGGTAGCCATGGGCACCACCTGTGCCAATAGTTATGCAAATTTGGTCCTAGCACAATGGGAGAGAGAATGGATGAGAGACTCAATGAATCAATGGAGCAAATGTATTACTTTATACAATCATTTTGTTGACAATATTTTTATCATTTGGAGAGGTGATGGAGAGCAGTTAAATAGTTTTGTTTACTATCTGACAGAGACTACTGATTTTTTAAGGTTTGAATACAAAAGCTCCAAGTTTGAAATGGATTTTTTGGATGTTAGTATACGCTTAGACCTGAAGGAAGGTATTTCTACCAGCCTCTTTTGTAAACAAATGTGGCGGAATCATATGTTGCACTATACTAGTATGCATCCTCGACATATTTTCAATAATATCATGGAAAATCAGACAGTTAGGATTTCTAAACTCTGTACTGATGAAAAAGAGTTTATTGAGGAAAGGGATAGTTTACCGAAGAGTTTTGAACAGACAGGCTATCCGACTAGGAGAGTGAACTCAAATGTTATAGAAGCCACTGCACTGAGAAAAAACAAGGGGAGACCTTTGTATTCAACTAGAAACATAGGGAATGAGAGTCATCATACCAATACTAAGAATATGAATTCTTTGAGAGTTGGCTTAACTTTTGGATCTGACCATAATACTATCTGCCAAGTGATTAAGAAATACTGACTGGTTCTGACTGCTGATACAAAGATAAAAGGCATAGTAGGTTCAACTCTAACTTTTCAGTTCAAAAATAAGAAAAATCTAAAAATACTATTATGCTATAGGGAAAGAATAGGCTCTTCTGACAGAATGATGAAAAAAGAAAGCTCTATAGGAACTAAAAAATGTGGGTTTTGTAAGACCTGCTATGTAATGAACTGCACCAAGTCATTTACACATCCGGACACAGGAAAAATATTTTATTTTTCCGGGACTGCTAATTGTGATAGTATAAATGTGATTTACATCGCTACCTGCACAGTTTGTACAGCTTTTTATGTAGGGAAAACCAATATAAAAATGAAAGAAAGGATTTCCAATCATTTATCAGACATAAGGACCACACAAGAAACTAATGCTTTATTTACACATATAAAAAGCAATGAAGGGCATAATTTTCATTTCATGATAATATCTCAGTTAAAACAAAATGAAAGAGAAGGTGATTTGGTGAATTTGACTGAACGTGAGGAATCCAAATGGATTATGAGACTGCGGGCTGATCATCCACCTGGATTAAATGGAAGTGTACCAATCAAGCTGTTTTTGAAGAATAGAAAAATTATTCAATATACAGCCTAACTTAATAAATATAATTTTCATATGGTTGACTTGTTAACAACTATCAATCATATGATTTTTATATATTGTGTACTATCGTCTGTTTGAAGGTTCTGATTATGACCCATATTGCCTTATTAATTGTCCTAGTGACTTGTATTATATTTATATATATTTATATTTTTATTTTTATTTCTAGTCACTGTTGTTTATAGTAGAAATTCAAGATGGCCATCATATCTTTCTATGGTGCTGTTCAGACTTTTTATAGCTCCTAGGGTTCGTTGTTTATGACATCTTTAACGATAGTGTTTGCTTATACTATTAATGTATTTTTTCTGCTTCTGTTGTTTAATAATTTTTATGTAGGTAGTATATATTACATAATTTACAAATATATTACATTTTATATATTTTATTAGCACTTTGTTATTAAGGACTTTGCATACGTATTTTTAAATGCTAAAATATTTTAATTATTTATATTTTAGTAAGATATGTTTTGTTAAATGTCTTTATAGAATCGTGCTTTTTGATGAGTGAACTTGGAATAACTTGGTTTTTATTCTTATGAAAGCGATAGGGAATACTTTTTTTATATAAGTTCCTATGTTTTGTCTAATTAACGCAAACCAATGATTTCTAGGCAAGCAAAGTCTGATTTACATTTCTGCTTTCATTTGCTAGCCCAGACCAATGATGTTTGAGAAAGTGAAGTTTAATTTACATTTTCCATCCTAACTTGCTAGTTAAAGCTAGGTTTTGTCTAATGTTTAAAGTAAACCAATGATTTTTAAGCAAGTAAAGTCTGATTTACATGTCTGCTTTCATTTGCTAGTTGAGACCAATGATGTTTGAGAAAGCAAAGTCTAATTTATATTTTCCATCTTAACTTGCTAGTCAAAGCTAATTAGAATAATGAAACACATTGGATGATGAAGTGCTTGTATAAGCACTTGTATTGGTTAGAGCAAAGCAGCTTGTTTACATGTTTTTTTGTCATTGGCTGCTATATGCTTTATATTAGATTGAGATGTGGCTTTTGAATGTGGATATGAAGAAGGCTTTGATAGCTGAAAGCACTAATCCGTTGTTTGTTGTTTTTTGTCTTGTTGAGATACAGCTCTGAATAAATCGTTGAGATACATTTTATGGTGTGGTGCATCGCTCATCTCTTAGTTATTGCTGTGATTTTGCTGAGCAAGCTTAAACGGAACATTCTTCTGCCTTTTTGTTCAAAGTCTCTATGATAATCAGTAAAGAGACATGGCTGTGAGGTGATTAGCTTGGGACATTGTCTTTACTCCCTCTATTCATTTTGTTAGGAACCTTTACTGGATATTCCAGTTGCTGCATGTGTCTGGTCAGATACATACAGAAGAGGCCATTATACTCCATGAGTGGCTTGATGAGGGCAGAGTACAGTGGTATAATGACCTCTTTGGACCTAGATGCCATGCCCCTTGCTTATAAGTTGAGTAACATAGAAGGATATAGTTCGTATAGCATAATTTTGAGAAAACAGATTTATCATATTTAACAAAAAATGACAGTTCCAGTAAGTTTTTCGAATTTTGTAAGCAAGAATATACAATCAGGACTGACATCCATTGATCAGGTATTCAGTATAGTGAAATAAAAGCATATATTATCATGACTGAAAATATTGAGAGCCATGAATAAACAAAACAAGCAGAAAACCAAATGTAAAGAAATATTCTGATAGATCAAACATTTTGATGAACCTGTTCATCATATGTCTGCATGACACTACAGGAAAAGGCATCTGAGTATCCTTTTTAGTTACTGATATTTCAATAGCTTTTCTAATACAGCAGAGTAATACAATCCACAAAAGTGCTTGTCACATACAGGAGTATAAAGCAATGACTGCCTTCTGCATCCATCAGTGAATATTAGCACACAATGACTGACTAGAATTCAATCCATTTATGGAAGCTTTCTTAGGCTATCTGAAAAGGAAATCAATTCTTGTCTTGTCATGGTATTTGCATAAATTGAATTTTGTTTCTGGGAAAATAAAATATAATTTGGGCAAGATATTGACAACCAGGTAAATGCAGTGCATAGTCGCTCAACTGACAGTCACAGCTGATTGAAAAAACAGACTAGTATTTTTTCTTTATATCTTTATGGTTAGCTTTCACGGGGGGGGGGGGATATTTTGTAAAATAATATTCCTTCATGATTTAATGTACTATGGCAGCATGAACCATAATTGGCCATGTTAGACTGTTAATGGGAAAGTTGAGCAGATAAAGCAGATCAGTGTGCAATCTTTTTTCATCCTCTAGGGAACTATTCAGCTGAAGTATGCAAACAGTAATTTTAGTATGGAAGGCATAAAGGGAAGAGCTTGGATTAGTAATGCATTTATTTGCTAAAGCTTTTTAATGCCTAATAGAATGTTTATTCTCTTTCTTACTCTGATATATGCTATTTAATTTTAGAAAAGTATATATCCCAGCCATGACACACATACCTCTCAAATGTTTGGATTTTTACTGACTGTCCAGAATTTTGCATCTTATTTTTGGTCTGCTCCTCATAAATTTTTTTTTGTTGTTTTTTTGGATATTTGTGGCAAACCTGTGAGGAGTGATTTCACTAAATAATGACAGACATTTGAGTTTCAGACTTCATATCCTTTAGAAAATGTATGGTAACACAAGACCTTCTATTCTAGCAACTTTTTAAGTTTACAAGAGCAATATTTAAAATGTGTCCCTATTTTGTGGGCTTTGTCTAGATTTTTTTTTTGTGCCAAGAAGTTGAGCGGTATGATGACACATAATATGTTGTGAACTATGAAAATTATAAGAAATGGATAGATTTCAAAATATGTCATCATCTCACCTTAGCCACAATGCTTTCACATTTTATATCAGAAACTAATGTTTTTTTTTTGAGTTTAGTATGTTTAAGTAACAGAATTATGTGAATTATTTAATCATTTGCATACAGAATAGTGTAATAGGTTTAATGGCAGACAACTTGACTATCTTTGCTGACTACTCAGGCTGAAGTACCTTCTCACTTTTCCCATAAAATAAATACAGTGAAAAAGAAGGATTTCAATGCAGAAAAAATGCAACCCAATGAATTCCTCAGCAGTAGATACATCAGACTAAAACTTGGCTCCTCCTTTTATGAAGCTATCCTCCAGTCAATCTGGAGTTCCACAGGGATCAGTATTTGTCCCTATTCTATACACAATCTTCATAAACAAACTAAAACTTGACCTACTGCAACTACCCATCCTATCCTATGCTGATGATATCGTCATCTATAGTTCTAGGCCTAGACACACAGAGGTCCAAATTAAATTCCAAGCAAATCTTCCACAATTAAATTGACCTATCACAAAAAAGTTCCTCCTCAGTCTAAAGTAAACCAAATCAATGATCTTTGGAAAATCATGAGGCTAACAAAAATCCCCTAACTGCACCCTCCAGACTTTCAAGACAAAAAAACTATGATTCAAAGTAAATAATCTCATACTTTGCCCCAAAAAACTATCTACATTTTACTCTGCACCATCCAGGGCATTAATAGTGGTCCTAAAAGCTCTCTACATTTTACTCTGCACCAGCCCGAACATTAATAAGGAAAGAAGCACTGTTGTGTAAGCAAATTTACAATAAAAGCAGATTTTTGAGTGATCACTACTACAGTATCTTAAGATATATTGGTTATATCCTGCAAAGAATATAACAGCCATGTAGCTTGAAAGCTTCAGTGTACCTTCTAGTTACCCTAATCACTGAATCAAAATGATGTGCATAAAAAGTCAGGTTTGGGCACCATGCCCTTCACAGCTTTCATGCCAGCTGAGGGAAGGAAGCTAAGCCTGAGAGGACACTGATAGGAAAATGAAAAAAAAAACGTTCACTCCCTGGCATACAAAAAACACACAGAAAGAATGGGGATGGAGCAAGTGATCGTTCAAACATCCACCATTATGGAGGTTTACTTACACAACTCTAATATGTTCATCATTATGATCATTGGTGTAGTAGTCTTAGTATACATGTAGATTACTATAGCTTAAAATAGCTGTCAGATATATATGAATTTAATATGCTTTATAATTTTCATTACATCTCTAACAGTATTTTTTAATGTTTTCATATTTTGCTAAAATCTAAGGTATGTAAAGAGATCTATTTTAACACCTCCATGTGAACACCTTCGATGAATGAACCAAAGAGGTATTACCGACTGATGTTAACATTAATTATTTATCTTTGTGAGATAGAACATTAAATCTATCCTTTAATAGATTTTTCTATAAATTATCATTTAGTTTTTCTTTTTGTTGTATTAACGTCTTGTAGAGATCATTAAGAATGGAAGAGTATGTTTTACTTTTGTAAATGGACATAGTTTATTAGATTAGAAATATTATAATTTAATTGTAAGATCCTGCTAAAATTATCTAATGCAAAACATGTATATCTTGAACCTCAAGCCATTCATTTTGTTTTAAACAAAATTTGAAATGTGTATCTATTATAGATTTCAAAAGTCAATTGTAAATAAAATTATATCATTCAAGACAGCCATTTGTTTCCCATCTCCTTAACTCATTCACTCCAATGGCGATCAGAAGTTTGCACTGTAACTTTTAATGGGCGGAGCCCAAGTCTTTTGACAGAATTCAAAACAAATGTTCATATCTCTGGAACCATAAGGGTTATGAAAGAAGTATAAATGGCAACCCCTTCAGCACAAACTATTTTAATTTGTATTAATATTCTTTAGGTTATAGGTCTTAAACTGAATTTTATATGTCGCAGTAAAAATTTGCAATATTTTATAAATAATTTAAGGTATCTCAGCAACCATTCAAGTAACACACATACTGATAGCAGCATTTTATTCATCTAGCTGAGAGTTTTCATGACTTTAAGGAGTCCTGTCTGTATTTGGTTAAGATATTTAGAAAACATGTGAAATTTATATCTATATAAATTAATACCATAAAAGCAACAGTTAATATCTCTTTACCTGCACTAGATAGAGGTCAAATATTAATGCAGTTGAGTTTGCCATCATGTAAACTTTAAGATGAAATCTTTTAAAACCTTGTACACACCATGGCTTTGTAATTATTGATGAAAACATGAGCAAGCAATATTTGAAGCCTAGAGGCATAAGTAGGAGTTAACTGCAGATGCACCTAGAGTTATCACTCGGATGTAATTAAATCCACTCTATTAAAATGTATTAACCTTTTACTAATCTGAAAAGGGATCAGTAGAGTAAACCATTCTTTTATATCTATATTAGATAGCATAATCTGTCTTATATATATTTTGTAAACTGAGATAACATATGTTAAAGAGGTGGGTGAATAAATATCATATTGCATATAATTACAGAAGACATAACATAAAAAATTATTCCTAATATTAACTATTGTTATAAGTTTCATTTTCTTAAAATCAAATAGTGTTTGGTGTAAAGATTTCCCGTTAAATTCATCATTTTTATAAAGCGATTGCACTAGTACTTTTAATTAAGCAGCTTTAACATAAGTTTCTATATCCAGAAATGTAATACCTCAGCTATCCCAATCTCATATACGATGTTTGTAGGTACTTCTAGCCTTCTTAAAGGACCATAAAAAATTTAATAATGTGTCATTAAATGTTTAATTGTAATCTAGAATGTGCTATAGCAGTGGTATGAATAATCTAATTTTTTGGTATTAACATCATTTTAATAAGTTGGAGTCTTTCTTTAAAATTATAAATCTAACGTGTCTAAAATTGTATTAGCTTATTCATTTCTTTTAATACTTCATTAAATTAATATCTGTAAATGAATCCAAGATTTTCACAAAAGACTATTCCTTTTCCAAAGATTCTTTACCTAAAAGATTTTCCATAATTTCAACCAAAGCGGTATTGTTAATTAATAAAAATGTAGTCCTATTGCTGTTAAAATGTAAACCCAAAGGTTTTTCAAATTGTTCAGTAACATTAAATATTTTGGGGATGGTTATATCCAAGTATGAAACTGTTAATTATCTGCATGTAATATTGGTTTAGAAAATAATCTCTGATTCTCTCTCTCTCTCTGTCTCTCTCTAAATGAAATCCATGAATATAATTATTTAATGTTATCCCTATAGCTAGTATTTTAATTCCTATACCAAATGAAATGGGGAAAGTGGACATCCTTGTTTTGTACCTTTCAATATATTAATTGGATCAGAGAGATAAGAATCAATTGTAACATAAGTTGTGTTACCTAAATAAGTGTTCTTGGGTAAAATTCAATTTTTTTGTGAAAGAAAAAACAAAAATATTCTTAAGATTTGATAAGAAAATTCCAATTAGTAATGTCAAACATTTTTCATGTCCAAACTTATTAAAGCTAATACCTATTTTCATTATTTACTAAATCTATAATTGTTATTATTTTGATGCTATCTTGAGTTGTTGTTTTTTTAAGTATAAAACAAGATTGATCTTTATCAATCTAGGAATGTATGATTTTAATCTATCTACTAAAAAAGACACAAATATTTTATAATCCTTGTTAAAAAAGATACTGGCCTGTATGCAGAACAATGCTTTTAATCAAAACTTTTGGGTCCAGGAGATATCAGGAAATATTTCCTGAAGTTTCTCAAATCCTTTTATTAAATATTATTAAAACATGTAACACTTCTAACAAAAGAATAAAAAAATTCACAACAACAAAAAATAAAAATAGAAAACTATTTTCAAAACATCTCTAAATAAAACATTTATATATCATTCAACTAAAAAAAAAACTATTTCATGTCATATTATTTTTACATTTTTCCAATACTTCTATAACGTTCAGCCAGGAATTATAGTGTGAAGTGATTCTATCTGTTCTTGTCTTGACTGTAGATAATTCCAGGTGAGAAACATTCATTGCAATATTCTTGAGCTCTTTAAATGATGGAACAGTCTCATTTTTTTAAGTTCATCATAATAACCTTACATGGTATACTTAGTTAACTCCATAAGATAGAATGTTTGGATCTAGGAATACATTTAGGTGTTGGAACATTAAGCAATACTAAATATTTAGTTATTTTAAATGTGACATTAAATATAACTTGTAAAAATAAGTTACATTTTTCCCAAAATTACTTAAGTTGCCAGTTTGCTTTAAACCGTAATTCACATCTCCAACACTCAATATCTTTTTTATCATTAGTTCCACTTCATGAGGGGTAATAAAGTTTCTATGTATAAATTTCCAAGAAAATTGTCTCCATTGTAAAGAAAGAGTAGTTTGTTTTGAAGATAATAACATTAACTTTTTATCTTCTTCTATAAGAGGTTGATTATTAATTAACTTATGATAATCCCAAAAAATCTCTTTATAATATAATTTTGTATTTTTGACTACTTTATATATTTTAAATAAGAACTGTTTACATGTACTATATTGTTCTCCAAAAATAATAATAGAGTCTACAAATTTTGGAACAGATTCTTTGATATTAACGTTTATCAATTCAATGTTATTAATAATACATTGTCTAAGACTTTGTATTTCTGACCACATTTCTTTATTTATATCATACTAATTCATAATATATTTCATAGAATATATTTTTCAGAATTCATTAGGTGATACCACTATATTAAGTTTCTTTCTCTAAGTTTAAAAATATTTGGAATATTATACATGCTAAATTCATTTTGTGTACAAGCTGTAGAAAGCAATAGAAATGACCATGCCTTTAATCCAGGATTTTTATTTAAGAAATGTTTAAATGTGTTTAAAGTATCTGTTATATAGCAGGAACTTATTGATTTTTGGTCCCTAATCTGCGTTCTCTTAATAACCAGTGAAAATTGTCAGGTAATATCTTATTATACTGTATTAACTTTGTGTGATTTGACTCTAAGCAAATTATTTCTTGTATTTTTTTCCACTTTGAAGAATAATTAGAATTTAACCACAAACTTATTGTCTTAATAATTGATGACAAATTATATACTTCTATATCTGGAAGTCCAATACCACCCAATGTCCACTCTTTTAAATGATGAAAAACAGCTAGTCTAGATTTATTTGGAAACCATAAAAACATCAACATTTATACATTAAATTGCCTTATACATTCTTTACAGAGGGGAAATGAAAGTTTGGGTAAAATATAAAGGTTTTGGAAGAATAATCATTTTAATTAAAACAATTCTCTCTTCCATTGTAAAAAAATATTTATTCATGAGTTCGTTTATGGTATTTATAATATAAATGTAATTAATTGTTATTATAGCATTAATATTATCAAATAAAATAATTTCTAAGCACTTAATTGTATTATCTAAAAGTATATATTTGGAGAATTTCGTATTTGTTTTACATGCTATACAATTTATAGGTAAAATCTTAGTTTTGCTATCATTAAATTTAAGCCCAGATATCTTCTGATAGTTTTCTGTTGCTTCAAATAATGTTTGTAGAGAATTATCATAACCACTTTAAGTTAAAAAAAAATCATCTGCAAATAATTGAATCTTAGAATTTAAATGATCATTAAATTGGATACCTTTAATATTGGTATTAGATCTTATACAAGTAGCAAATGGTTCTATGACAAAGGCAAATAATAATGGTGATAAAGGGCACCCCTGCTTAGTGCTTTTAGTGTTGATTGTTATTGAATTAGAAATATATGATCCATTTTTTATATAAGTGGAGGATTTCTCATAAAGCATTTTAATCAATCATATAAAGTTGTCAGAAAGTTATATTAATTTAAAATCAGTAACAAATAGTCCTAATAAACTGAAACAAAGATGCTATTAATGGCTTAACTTACCAAAGTCAAATTTCATTTTGTAAAATTAATATAGTCTATTATTGTAGGTATTCTTTTAATATTGCAATATGTGTTTCTATTTAGTATAAAGCCTGTTTTATCTTTGTTTATCAGTAAAGCTAAATACTGTTTAATTATATTAGCATATATTGCCATAAAGAGTTTATAATCTATATTCAATAATGAAATTGGTCTATAAGAAGAACCTTCTCTATCATTTTTATCTGCTTTTAATATAGGTGAAATTAAAGTATATCTCCAAGAAGGGGAACAGTTTTAACTCATTAGCTAAAGTATATACTTTTAATAGTAATACTAAAGCTTCTTTAGGCAGAAGATTGTATAATTCTGAAATAATGGCATAATTTCCAGGGGCTTTATTTAATTTTAATTTGTTAATCTGAAATGTACGTTCCAACATTGATATTGGTTTATCTATTACTTTTGACTGTTCTTTTGTTTATCAGTTCTTAATATATCTTCTAAGAAATTATGTTACTATATCCTTTGATTCTACCATTGAGTTAGATAGATTAATTGAACTGAAATGAATTTTGAATGCTTCTAAAATTTCTTCTAAATCTGTAACCTTATTTTTTTGTACCAGGAATATAAACTTATTTTATTTGATTTGATTCAATAATCTTTTTTGTTCTATTTGCTAAACTATATTGACTTTTAAGGTTTAGTGAATAAGAATATATCTTAATCTTCTCTAAATTAATCACAATTTTATGATATAAGGTTTCTGAATATTTTTATTTATTTCATCTAATTCCCTCTCTGTCTTCCCTACCTTTTTGAATATCCAATTTATGTTTATCTGCTTTCATTTGTGACTCTACTGATTCCTTATACCATTGTTTTTTCTTATTTATATACCAAAAAAAACCTTTATGATATAGATATGATTTTAGAGGGTCCCAAACAAAAGCCTCAGATATATATTTTGTTAAATTTATATTTATAAAGAATTGTATGTCATTATTAATGAACCCCTTAAATTCTTTCAAATTCATAATATATGATAGAATCCTACTAATAGATATATTACTTTTAGTGTTTGTCATCACTTCAAATGTAATGGAATTATGACTGGATAGTGGACATGAAACAACTTTAACTTTATCAAGCTTTATTATTAAGTCACTTAAAATATATACTCTATCCTGGACCAAGTACTATTTGTATGCAAAAAATGTGTAAAGAATGAATATTTACATCTGAGAATTTAATATCTTTAAAATTGAACATATAAAATGTATTAACGCTTTAGATGAAGCTGATTTCCTATATTCATTCATTATATTGGTATCACTATCTTCTAGAATACAATTAAAATCTCCTGCTAAAATAATACTACCTTTAGAAAGCTATATAATCTCTTTGAGTTGTTGATTAACTAGTTTGACTCCTAATTCATGGATCCAGTAGACATTAATTAGAGTATAAATTCTCACCTTTATTTTCAAAGATGCCAAATAAAATATTCCAGATTTTTCATTATAAGTATTTAATATTTTAAGCATTGGGACTGTGTTTTTTCATAAAGTTTCTACCCTTCTATTATTTTGTGTATGATGTGAACTAACAAGTATAGTGTTGTGGCCTGTATTAAGTCTATCAATGTCTTCTGATGAATGTGTTTCTTGTAGAAATATGACTTGAGCATTAAACAGCCTTATGTATTTATATTACTCACACCATTTATATTAATAGAAATACATTTCATATAAGACAAAGTAATAGAAGTATAGCTGGTCATGCATAATTACCAGTTGAACGTAAACATTTAGTAATGACAGATACCCAAAACTGCATAATTTTAAAATAAAATAATAAGTATTGAGATGAGTTATAAGTCACACAGCATTGGGGTTAAACACCAATGTTTGAATGAAATCACCATTTAAATATCCCTTCTAACTTCATTGTTCAAAACAAAACCCCTCTGCATCTCTTCAGAAATTAAATAGCTATAAAGGTAGTTTATGTCATTAATTTAACTAATGAATTTTAATTACTAAATATTATTATAGACATATGTGAAAATAAACAGACAAGGAAAGGAAGATTAAAATACTACAATTATCTCACTCTATTCACTTTTTATTCCCTATAAAGATGGAATATTAAAAAGTTAAATTTCTTATCAAGAATTAGTTAAGCCTAACATGCTATGCCTATATTACATCATTTCATGCACTAAAGTAAAGCTTTCATAATCTATCCCCTGCCATCCCCCTTCTCCTTTCCACAACTATAAAATAGGTATAGGAATTCAATGAAAAATATTAGTATCATCATATATAAAACAATCTATGCTTGATTTCATCAGTTACATAACTTTTTCATATAACTGTCCACCCTTTTATAATAACATATTTTATAATTAAGTCTTATAATAACTATAAGTAAAATACTAAAAAAGACAAAATGTAACTATTATTCTTCTATAAAGTACAATAATAAAAATAAATAAATAACATGTAGAAGGATCAATAAGCAAAAGATCTAATAAACTGACATATTTTATAACCAATCATGTTATTTTTTAAAACATATAATATAATTGACCAAATTAACTTTTCATTGTGTACTATTCCATGTTCTTCTCTTCATGGTAAAGAAGTTAAGTAATAACTTTTAGCTTTTCCTTACAACATATCAATTTAGGTCATATTTTCCCTTTCTTTACTCTTATTTTTCATTCCAATAGAATGAAAAAATGTTATAGCTGTCTTGTAAACAAGAAGACAATTCTGAGCATACTACTCTTCTCTTTTAAACAGACAGGAATTAAGATAAAACATCATATGAAAAGGAGATGATGTCTTCACAAATTTTGAAAGGAAGATAATTCCATAAAAATATGAAGTTTAGGACAGAAACATGATATTTTCTGTCAGGAATATAATTCAAACAGCAGAGGAGTGAAACTATGCTGCTAGCCTGCCACCATCTTGGCCACTCTCCTTAATCAGGGAATATTTCCAAGATGGGGGGATTACAAAATGTGATTGAATTGTAGTTAATGTATTGTGAAATAAATATATTCCTTTTGGTGGAAACAGTTTGCATATTTCAGAAATTATACTATATATACATGGAGTGTTCATCAATTTCAACAATTTAATTATTTTTTAATTCCAGTTATAGAAATATTTTTTTAAATATCATTATTTTCTGAAACAGAAACCATAGGAATGTCCAAATTATATGGAAGTCAAAAATTTGCATATTGTTAGTCAATGAACAATTATTTGAAACATTTAAATTCCTAAATTAGGATTTGAATTCAAAGAGAATGTCTTTACTATTGGTCATAGTTTTATTATTTTTAATATTTAGAATATTTGCAATATGCAACTTTCTGGAATATATTTTAGATCTTCTTATAATAATATGCATACCTCTAGGATCCATAGCATAAATAGAGTTTTTAAATTTGTATAATGATAGAGATGTTTATTTGTGTAAGAATGACTTGGAATTTATTAAGATTTTTAATTTGATTTAATAAAGGTTTATTACCTTTTTGAAAATCTGTCTTAAGTTTATGAATTACTTCTTGAATCAACTTGAGATTTTTGTCCCATTGTTTCTTCTTCTTCTTAAAATACCAAGACATTTTACCACCATAGAGATATGCCTTAAAGATTAGCATCTAATAAATAGTTGACCTCATTTATAAGTTAGGTATGAAAATCATCTAATTTGGTTGTATAAGGTGGAATCAAAGTAGTATATGCTATTTTTACTGTTAAATTGATATTAAATGGCATTGTGATCCAAAATAGGTCTGTGTATAATATTGTAATTTAAAATTCTCAAAATAGCTTATTGATATATAGACATTTAATCAAGTCTACAGTATGTACCAAAAATGTGAGAATAATGGGATCTCATAAAGAGAAGGAATCGATCATATTTAAACTTTTTAACCAATTTTAATTAATTTTGCAAAAAATCTAAAATGCTGGGATTTCTAGCAGCAATAGTTTCAGATTTCCCCATAATAGAATTAAAACTCCTCCCAATAGTAAATATCCCTTCATATTATTTAAAACATTATTGAAGTGAATTATTGTTTTTGATTCCATTCTTGAGAACTAATGTAAGTTTACAAGGCTCCAAACTATTTAGGTATATTATAATGCAACCATTGTAAATAATCCATCTAAATCCTGTTTTCTTAATCCTGTTTTCTAAATAATATTTTAGGCATTACTACATTTTCCCACCAAAAATCAATGGTTTCTCTTTTTTTTTGTGGGGGGGGGGTTTGTAAGATTATTGACAAATAATTTTATAGGTTCATAGGTAGGTACTAGGCTATCAGCCCAAAGGGCCTAAGTAAGCCTAGCCAACAAGGTTCCCTGGCTTATGTCACCCAAGAAAGTTAATTTCCTGTGCCCCTGTGGAGCAGAGACACAGAAGTGATCCCCAGGGTGTATTTCCTATTTCCCATCCACTCATCAAGATTTTTCTTGAAGAGTGCTAATAAGGAACTTTGCTTGACATAGATGGGTAGCTTGTTCCAGAATATATGAATTCTCTGGGACAGGAATCTATCCCTCCAGCATGTCCTGTGTATGATGGTGACAAGGTTTAGGTCCCTAGAGCATGTAGCTCAGAGGGAATGGGATTTCTTAAAGTGTAGCATGTCCAACAGCTCTGGGTTTAACATAGCTTTATATGTTAGGCAGAGATCTTCTCAGAGTAGGCGATATGCTACAGAGTAAAGCTGAAGTTTTTTGAGACGGTCAGTGCAAGGCATCTGCTTGAGGCCAGTAATCCTCTTTGTGAGGCACTTCTGCAGCCTTTCAGATGTCTTGTGAGGTACTTTCCAAAAGGGGCATTGTACTCTATAATGGGTATAATGAGTGCCAAATAGAGGGGAACAATAACCTCTTTTTTCCTGAATGATAACCCTTTTGTGATGAGGTGTGCCACATAGAAGGATTTCCTGGCTACTGTAGCGATGTGATCATCAAAGGAGAGACTACTGTCCACCTGGGTCCCAAGGTCTCTTATCACACATTTGGCATTAAGTAGACTGCCATTTATGTGGTAGTTCATGGGTACAGAGTTTTTAACAAAGGGGATGAGAATGCACTTTTTGGCATTGAGCTTGAGGCCATGCATCTGACACAAGGCATCTGTCTCAGTGAGGCCCTTCTATAGGATGTCCACATCATTTGGGGACTCGACTATGGCTCCTAGTTTGCAGTCATCTGCGAACTTCATTAGCTAAAGGCCTTCTGTGCTAGCCTGTACTTCAGAGAAGTAGTTAACAACCAGCAGACGTCCCAGGACTGAACCCTGTGGTACTCCACTTGTCACTGGTTTGAAGTCAGCTTTGGAGTCTGCAACTTTTACAGTGTTAGTTCTGTCAGTGAGCCAGTTGTCAACCCATCTTGTGACTTAGGGATTTATACCTAGTTTAGTGAGTTTGGCTATAATTCTAGAATGGGGGATGATGTCAAAAGCCTTGGCAAGGTCAAGATAGGTTGTGTGAACCACCTTACCCTCATCTACGGCTTTGGTGACTGCCTCAAAGAAGTCAATCAGGTTCAGAAGGCATGATCTGCCTTTCACAAACCCAAACTAGGTGGGGTCCAGAGTTTGGAGGTTACCAATGTCTTTGTTTATGAGTTCCATGATGATCCATTCCATGGCCTTGCAGACCAGGCTTGTCAGGCTAATAGGGTGATAGTTCCCAGGATCAGTGGTGGCTCCCCCTTTGTGAAGTGGGATAACTGTTGCTATGATTTAAGATTTTTAATTAGTCTCTATCTTCATTTCTAATATGAGTTTCTTGAAGAAATAGTACCTGTGCTTTATTAATTGAGAGATATTTAATCAGCTTTGCTTTTTTAGTTTGACTATTAAGATCAGTAATATTTAAGGAAAGAATATCCAATTCCATATTATGAAATGTTTATCAAGCAGTTTATTTTTAAACCAAAACAAAATAAAAAAAATGGAACCAATCAGGACAACAACAAAAAAAAAAAAACATAAATCACAAATACTGAGCACCTTCCCATGAAGAATAGAAATCCAGATTTTGGATTACATTAAAATTTAAAATCATCATGCATAAATTAAAAAATGCTGTGCATATAATAATAATAATAATAATAATAAACCACATGAATAACTAAACTGATCTACATAAATGTCAATTAGACAGTAAATATACAAGTAAGTGGACACCACTAACTAACCAGTCACTAGAAAATCATTGAAAAATCAATACTCATATTAAGAACTAGTTGCTCTGAATTTCAACATGCTACTGATAGATAATACATCATTTAGACCTGGTGCTTCATTGGCATTAAGCCTAATCTGCCAACTAAAGTAAAAACTCTCAGTATTTGTGAGTTTTGGATTTTTGTGGTCCTGATTGGTTCTGGTTTTCATTTTATTTTTAAACTAACATTTAAAAATTGCTGTATATTTTTTTATTACACTAGTGACTCATGAAGGACCAGGTTTCTGCTTCTAGAATACTTCTCAAATCCATGTCTTTTCAAAAAGTCATAAATATGCCCAGGGCTTGATCCTACCTAGATTCGTTTTACTGGTGTGAGAATAATAAAAGGTAATAGCCTGAGGTAACCATTTGGAAATAGTCTGCTTTGACACTTGTCCCTTCTTCCTACATTCACAAGAAATGAACAACTAATCAGAAGTTTCAAAGTTATTTTCGAAATATCTAAGTATGAAGTAACATTCTCCCTCATTTTTAAGTTCTGGAAAGAAAACAGGAAGATGGCTAGATTGACAAAGTAAATTTTGATACCATTTTAGGCATAAAGGAAAGATTAGTTCTAAAAAATGATTTCTGTGGAAAATAAGAGCCTGCAACTCAAATAGACTTCTTGAAGAGCAATGAGCAAAACTGTTTTCCATGAAGAACCTCAAGTCAGCCTGGTGAGCTTGTTCAGAGAAGGTATTAGTTTCTCTACCACAAAATTAAGATCCCAAGGAGGATCCACCAGTTTTCCTGGAGGCTTCTTATGTAGACCACCTATCAAAACATTTTACATGAGACTGCACCGAAAAAGGGGGATCTAATCTACTGACAGATATGTTGAAATAGCCAACAAATCAGCCTTCATGGAGGGATAAGACAGGTCATTGGAAAGTAACTCACACAAATATGGTAAAAAACAGAAACAGTTAGCCCTGAATGGGTGTCAGTTCTTTTGTTTACACTGACTAGGAAAGCTTTTCTATTTGCTAATATATGATTTTCTAGTAGCAGACTTCTTGACTCCATTAATACCTGCACCATGACCTAAGAAAGCAGGTCCCTTAAAGGTATTAAGACCCTATCAGCCAGCTAGTCATTTGCAGTTGTTTCGGGTCAGGATGTATCAAACACCCTAATCGTGTGTGAGAAAATCCAGTCTGTGAGGATGCTTGTTACCTGGTCCAGAAGGGAGTCACTGCAAGGATCTTTGGAAAGTCCTTCCAAATATTCAGAAGTACCTTGTATATCAGTGGAAAGGGTAAACAATGCATACAGAAACATCCCTGTCCAAGGAAAAGAAAAGAAAGAAAATGCATCTGCTTAACAGCCCTTCTTGCATGGAGAAATAGAACAGAATTTTGCCAGTTCTTTGCTTAGAGAGAAGGCAAAAAAGTTCTTCCCAAGGAATTCCCCACAGATAGAACAAAGCTTATAATATCTATTGATTCAGTTTCTATATGTGAAGCCTGCTCTTGTCCTGCTCACCTTGTCTACCACACAGTTTCTGACAGCATGACATTGTATTGTAAAGCTATATTTGATCCCAGCATGGCTAATCTGCATAGGGTGTAAGATCTAATTCCCCCTTGCTTGTTTATGTACCAAATAACTATGTTATTTTCCCAGGGATCACAGATGATTCAGAGAGTTGATAGCATTCGTAACAACTAGCATCTCTTTTATGTTTATGTACTTTGGTATTTTTTCTGCCAAACATACTGCAATTTTATGTCCATTGAAACTGCTCCACAAGCAATGTCTGAGCATCTGTCATGACTGACTGCTTTGGAGCAAGAAGGAAAAATGGGAGATCTAGATTCTGAGGAAATTTGCTGTTTCCACAATCACATTTCCTGTTTTATAAATCCCAGTACTGGAATTTGAAAAGACAATTGGTGTTGAGGCTGGGTCCAAAGAGATTTCAGATACCACTGTGGCTTTTTCAAGTGGAGTATTGCACTAAGTGTCATGAGTACCATGGCTGCCATAAGACCCAATGTTCTGAAGTATACTATCACTAAGTAGTAAACCTCTGGTACAGATCTATTTTTTTCTTGTGGAAGAAAAGATCATTGTACTGATGTGTCCAGCAGGAACTCCAGAAATACAGTGCTGTGAGAGGGAGACAGAAAACACTTTTAAATGCTCTCTTAGAATCCCGGGCTGTGCAGATCTCTAACCCAAGAAAAAGAATCCTGGCACTTTAAAAAATACACTGCAAATATAAGCAATTCATCTAAATATGGGAAAATGCAGACATCTTGTAGCCTAAAGTAGGTTAGCACAGAAGCTAGACACTTTGTGAACACTCTTGGTGCAGTGAATATGCCAAAGAGTGCAGCAGAGGACAGATAAAGTGATCCAGACACAAACAAACTTAAGAAACACATGAAATCTGGATGAACAGGAATGTGATGATAATCATCTTTTAAATGTGAGGTTACTAAGAATTGTAAACGAGTAAGGTGGAGTAAACTGTTGTGAAGTGAAAGCATTTTTTACTTTGTTACTAACACAAACTGGTTCAAAAAAGAAAAATCCATAACTAGTCTACAATAATTTTCTTTCTTTAGCATTAAAACATTTCTTGAATAAAACCCTTCCCTTAGCACAGGAGGTGTAACAAGATCTGTTACCCCCTGAGAAAGCATATGATGTTAAACAGGGGGAAAGAGAGAGAAAGAGTTTGGACTAGTGGGTGAGGAGAAATTCATTGAAAATAATGAAGTTCCTCCCACTGTCATCTGTAGTCTAGATGGATCACATTAAAGATCCTTTTGTCGTAAACAATCTGTTGTCAAAGACAAAAGGAGATTTAGGCTTTCTGGAAAGATTAAGGAACTGCCATAGTGGGGAGTAGACAAGATCCCTCATATAGTAATTCTGACTTATCTGACTGTCTTTTGTTAGGCGGGGAAGGTACCCCTTTCTTTTTAGAACTTCCTTGCCATTGCTTTTTAAACACCAGGTTACCAGCACTCTGCTAAGACTACTTATTTTGCCAAAGTTAAATAAGGGAGCAGAGAATACCTTCAAAATCATAGAGACCGATTCCTTGAATCAGTTTCACCTCTCATCAGACTTCTTGATAACCTCAGAATCAGAAGATCCAAAAATTAAATCAATACAGAAATACCTCATTAAGAGGATTACTGACCTCAAACAGATGCCATACGCAGACTGTCTCAAAAAACTACAGCTCTACTCCATTGCATATTGCCTACTCAGAGGCAATTTCTGCCTAACATACAAAGCTATGTCAAACCCAGAGCTGTTGGACATGTTATACTTAAAGAAATCCCAATCTCCCTGAACCACATGCTTCAGAGACCTAAACCTTGTCACCACAATAAACAGAACATGTGGGATGGATAGATTCCTATCCCAGAGACTTCCCATACTCTGGAAAAAACTAACCATTCATGTCAAGCAAAGCACCTCATTGGCCTTCTTTAAGAAAAATCTTGACGACTGGATGGGAAATAGAAAATTCACCCCGGGGATCACTTTTGCGGCACTGCTTGATAGGGGCACAGGAAAATAATTTGTTGAGAGCCAGGGAACCTTTTTGGCTTGGCTTATATAGGCCCCAGGGCCGATAGCCTAGTACCCACCTATGAACCTATGACCCTATATCCAAGGGACAATTCAAAATGTAATTTTTGACATCAAAGGAAGGTTTGGGGAATGTAGGCAGGTAAACCTCCTTAAAACAGTTCCTGTGGCAGCAGTCCTGGAAGTAGTATATACAGGGTTATAAACATTTAAAAAAATAGTAGTGAGTTGAGATATAGAAGAAACTAAATTTTACAACACAGATTTTTCCTCAAAAGATGGAAACTAATGCCAAAACATTCCACATACTTTCACAATTAGGGTAAACTTCAACATATGAGCCTGACAGTTTAGAATTCTAAAAATTTAAGTTGCAGAAGCATACAATTTTCCCCTAACTTATCAAAAACGTTCACGTTTATCACAAGGAGAGGGATTACAATTGAAATGTTTAGCAATAGCCAGATTTACCAAAGCTATAACTGCTGGGTCAGGTCTGGGTTTTGGTGTATAAAAACATGAAAGACTGAAAAACTCAATACTATCTACATTCTTTTTAGGGGAAGCAGGCTGACTGTCAGGAAAATTGCTGGTTGTGATAAAAAACAGCCCCCATAATTGATAGAATTGGAGGAATAGGGGAAAATGCTCAGAATTCCATTTGTAATAAATCACAATATTTTCTTAGGGACTGAGAAACCTCAGTATATTCCCCAATGAAAACATCGACTCTTCCATACATAGCCTTAGTGAAAGAAAGAAAGAAAATCCGGGGAGAATCAGATACCACAATACTGTAAAAATTTGAATCAGAAACTTGAAGAATGCAAACAAGGCCAAGCTAACCTGTTCCTATACTCCTTGGTATTTAAATCACAATGTCAAGATGGAACAGCTCTGCTTGTTATGAGGCTTATTACAGCCAACACAGCCTATAACCTGGAAGGCCAGTCCAGGTCAGGCCCAGTACTTTAAACCCTCCAAACCAAACTGCACATCTCAGGCAAAGGTTTCCTATTCCTTGGTTCCAAACAATGTCTGCCTCTACCAGTTCATCTCAAACACATTTCTAGCTAACCAAAACTCTAATCTCAACTTAAACAGCATCTACAAACATATCATAAATGCAGTTGCCAGGATACAGAACATAACTTAATTCTGATTAACTACATCCTTGCAACACTATTCAATTTTATCTCACTGCTAACTTGACTCTTTCCTGTTTCAACATATGTCTCATACATTTATACATACATAGTGGCAACTGTCTCATATGTAAATATATAATTAGCAGCAAATGACTTAAATGTAAAAACATAGAATCTTCAGCATAGTTTCGACACTGTATATATAATTCTGTATTTTTCTTGTATATTTTCTTGATATAATTTTATTACTTGTTCTCATTGAATTTTATAACATGTGCTGTGTTTTCATTTGCTTTGTTTTGCAAGCCAGGTGAGCCTGCCACGGGTCATTTTGACTAGTGCTTTAACCAGGTAATCATAATCTAAATAAGGAAAGAATGAAATCTCAGAGCACTTTACAAAACTTAGCATGTTTTTCAGATCTCATATTTAAATTGCCAGTCTATAATGGCTTGGCTAAACGATACATCAAAATGGTCAAAGAATAGAAGCTCTCTGCATTGACAATAGGTCCTACCTGCAACTGACTCCCAACAGAAATCTGCCTGATGTTAACATGATGACACAATGTTTTCATAGTTACAGACAGTAGATGCTATTAGATGCATGGAAAGTCATCCTACATCATGTTAAGTAAATATATACAGGGACTATAAATGAAAGGATATCAAATATAATTTGTTGGGTAGTTGTATCTGTCACTTCCAATGTTGCTAGGCTTCAGTACTGAACATTTACAATTAATGACCCTTTTATAATGGAACAATGTACTCTGCTCAGACTCCAACCATTTCAGCTCCTTATATTACTACAATCTAAAATTTCTGCATTTCCATCTTCTTTAATGAATTTAAACTCTGTCACACCAATTATACTTAAACTGATGTACTCTTGTCTTACAACCTCAGATGAAATAAACATGCCTTTTCTTTTCTCCTACTCATCTTAGTTCTGTTTCTGGCTTATTCCATACTTAAAAAAATGCTATGTATTGACATCCAGTCACCTTCTGCCTGTAAAGTGTTTTATGCCATACTTAAGCAATTTATTGATATTTTAATCTACTTACCAGAGCTGAATTGTGACATTTATACAGTATTCTAATGAGTCACTACAACCCTATATTATGGTCAGAGAATGTCTTTCACTAGAGTAGGCTTTTACTTGGGCCTTTTAATGCATGTGCTTGAAGTAAAATGTAACTGCTCTTTAGCTTCTATTGCAATAGTTTAGTGACAAAATATCGTTTGGAACCCTTCATATTCTTTTTCACAGTGTTTGTAACTATGTAGAAATATTACTTTGTAACTTAATGTTAAATTGTTACCATTACTTAATGGCCTTACACTTTCTGGCCTGTACTAATGTTTCAGACATATTTTCATGTTTTTGAACAACATATTTTCAGGGGTATAACCAAAATGTTCATTTTATTTGTTTTTTTTATTTTACAAAATGAATAACTAAACAAACAGTGGAAGGGCACAGAAAAAAGAGTAAATGAAAGCTCTGGAATTTAATACCAATAAGATTAGAGTACATAATTGTTGCAAAAAAGGAAACATTATATTCTGGGCATAGTACATTGGAATTTGTGACATAACAGAAAAAATGACAGACATGAAGACTGAAAAGCTGATAAAATGCTGTCATAAGGGGATCAAGTGGGATGAATTTATTCAGAGAATTTTTTTGGACAATTTCATTCATCAACCATTTAGGCATGCTTGAATTCTTTTGCATATTTCCATAGTATATTCCAGTCTATAGTCATTTTGTAATATATTCCATTTATTTATTTTATTTTTATTTTATTTTTTGAATATTACTTTCCATAACTGATTTGGGGGAAACTTTTTTTTTTTCTTTTCTGAGTGTAGATGTAGATTTGTATGTTTTTATTTTCTCTTTCTATCTGTTGGGAGGCTGTGGACCTTTGAGGGGGAGTTGCAGTCTGCATCAATGGCTGAGTGGGTTGAGGTGTGTATTTTTATTATCTTGATTTTAAATTTGCTAATTTATTTATTGTTACTTCTTTTTAGTTAACTGTCAATGTTGGGGGTCTAGTGAATTGTCAAGTTTAGGGGACTGGATGCATGCTCATGGAGGGGGGTTGTCATCCATTTGTTCAAGCATCAATATGAATTACTGATTACCTTCTGAACAGGTTTTTAACCTGAGTGAAAGATTTCTGAGGTAAGTGTAATTTATAAAAAGTGAAGTATTTCATGGACTTTACTTTTAACATATTTATTTATTGATTGCATATTATGGTGGTGCTGCGGTAGTGTTGTCGCCTCACAATAAGATGCTGTGCGGTTCGATTCTCAGCTAGAGTGTCTTCTGCGTGGAGACATGCGTGAATGGGTGTACCTTCATTGAAGGTTGTGCATCAGGGCTGGTAACTCGGCACGTAAAAATCAACTACCAATCATTAGCGGACTGGAGTTCCGCTGTGGTGACCCCTAACAGGGAAAAGCCGAAAGACACAGCAACAACAACATTTATTGATTGCATATTGTGTGTGGCTGTGATGTTGGATATACTCAAGAAAAGAGTGGATAGAGTAGGACTGTTATATCACAATGTATTTGTATTTTATATATTGAAACTGTAATTGTGTTGTGATTTCAGGATTCTCTTTCAAGTGTTCTATTGTAGTTATTGGTTTGAATACAGAGCTGTTGTTTTCATAGCTTTATATTAACCTAACAACATGAGACAATTTCTACATTGTCACAAGATACCCATATCTACCCAGATAGCTGCAGAAAAGTAAAGAAACTGCATATTCATGTTGTCCAGTCCATTAGTTGGTGAGCTAGAAGGGCGTGGTGTATTTGGGCTTACAGAAGGCTATTAAGGATGCTTTAATGGGGCAGATCAGGCTATAAAATATTAAACTGCATTAAGTTTAATGGCATTGCCTCTTGATGTACAAATCAGCAGATCTAAGCTTGTTGGTGTGAAAGGTTTTTGCTCTATACCTACTGCTGTACATGATACTGTTTTATAGACAGTACTATAGGGGAGAATTTGATTTCTAGGTGTTTGCTTCTGTACAAAGTACTGATGACCATTTCTGCATGGTGAGCAGCTCCATGCCAATGAAATCAATTTATACTATCATTGAAGAAAAACAGAAAACAAACTATTCTGCCCTCTGGCCAATAAAACAACACTTCATACTCTTTTGTATGTTTCCCAATTCAGATAAAAACACCTCCTACCACCAGATGAATAATCCCAGTCATCCTTGTAAGAAAAGATTAAAAAGAATCCCACACGTGCACTGCTACTTCAAACAACTTAAACTATCTAGAAATCCTTACAGAAGGCAATTTTAAGGCAAACAGTAGCAACAGTGACAGAAACATCATATTTTTACTAAAATATCAGAGAAATGCACAAATAAAGCAAGGTAATAGCATTGATTACTTAACCTATGCTGTAAAAGTGTGATTTATCAATCCAAAGTACTTAGCTTTACCTGGCTGGCATTGGATACAAGTAAAACACTTCTAGAGTACAGGCTAGGATTTCAAGCTTTTAGTTTAAGTTTATTTTCCGGGATCTACTTTATGCATGTTTGCAGTGGAACAGGAGCATATCATGGTAAGTAATGGGTAGAATGCAATAACCAAATTCTAGATGGAACACCAGTTCATTGCAGGATGCACACACACATTTATTTAAACACTGAATGCATACTGATGGGCAGTTGAGGTAGTGCCATTTCATCTATGTGCATGTCTTTGTGGTAAGAGAGGAAACTGCAGTAATTGGTTAAAAAGCACATTAGAATGGGAGATATGTAAACACTGCACAGATGGGATGCAAGCTATGTATCAAAGCAGAGAACAAAGCACTGGGTGGCAGCTGTGCTAATTTTTGTACCACTGTTTCACCCAAAATCTTTCCTTTTATTTTAATTTTCTTTTGTGGAGTGGGATTTGTTTTGGGTTTGAGGAATGGTGTGTGTGTGTGTGTGTGTGTGTGTGTGTGTGTGTGTGTGTGTGTGTGTGTGTGTGTGTGTATTTTGTATAAATATCTATGTGGTTTATGTATGAGTTTTAAGATTTTTATTTAAATGTTATTTTATGCACATCTGCAAATTTTTCTGGTCTGGTTTTATTGTGGAGAATATGACATGTATTTCCTGAAGTATAACTTTCAGTGTGGGATAAATATTAAATTTCATACAAGTTTTACTATGTAAGTTTTATTTTCAGCTGTAGTGCTTAGCATAACCTCTGTGTTGAGTTTAAGGATAAATAATGTGTTTATGCAGGTTAATTACAATGATTGGCAGTTACTGTTTTCAAGTGTATTTTTAGAGACTTCTGTACCTATTGTCATATAGATGATATGGGTTGAGAATGAGAAAACTGGCACAGATGATGCGTTGGTTCGTTTTGATAATGCAAGCAAAAAGGTGACAAATATCTGGCAAAGCAGACTGGATATGTGTTTTTATCGGCTCCTTAGATGATCGAAACGCCGTTTCAGCGAATATGAAATGATCAACACGTACTGCGCGAACTATGTAAATGCTGAATGTCCAAAACAGCGAAATCTGAAATGTCAAAGTGTTTTGGTTGGCCCGTCTGCGGTATAGCTCCGTGAGGTAAGTGTGCGATAGATGGACCTTAGGGTAGGGTGCGGGTTAAGGTAAGTGTATAGATAGGTAATGTATGTAAGATTTAGTGTAGTGTTAGAAGCTGGGTTTTCTTAAATGTATTTATGTGTATTATTTATTTTGTTAGGGTATATCTCTGTTGGGGAAGTGTGCAGTAGTTACGGACTTTATGGTTAGGGAGAGGTTAAGGATAGTGCATAGATAGTTGTGTATGTGGGGTTTAGTGTAGTGTTCGAAGTAGGGTTTTGTTAAATGTATTTGTGTGTATTATTTATTTTGTTAGGGTATATCTCTGTAGGGGAATTGTGTGGTAATTACGGACCTTAGGGTTAGGGAGTGGTTAAGGATAGTGCATAGATAGTTGTGTATATGGGGTTTAGTGTAGGGTTAGAAGTTGGGTTTTAGTGCTTTACTTTAGGGTTAGGAGTAGGATTTGGTTACTGTATGTATGTGTTTTTTTTTTTTGTTTGGGTAGGTAGTATGTAGTGGATGGTGGGGTTGTCCGACTATGAACATTCGATGTTTTAAATTTCGTGGTTTAGTGCGTTCGGTCTATTTGCGGTTTGATTAATTTGTGTCGCTCTTTTGGTATTTGCTGAACTGATATAGACCTGTTTTTATCATACTGATATGTATTCCTAATGAAAGGTGATGCATGTGTTTGTTTAATTTGGTAAGATCTCATGGCAAGGCACAAAATCATGTTTATAAATATTGTTCTGAAGAAAAGTAGAGGGAATAAAATAAAAAAAGGAAAGAGAAAAAACTTCATATCAAAGGTTGAGAAAATATAATGGCACCACCTCTGAAAAAGTACTAGTGGATTAATGTTTCCAGATTATTTTCTAATCTTTGTTTTTATTTAGCATATGACCACAGAGCTATAACCAGGAAAAGCATCAGGGTTGGAGAGATTAGAAAATTTAGGGAGAACGGGGAATAATGAAGGAAAAAAATACTAAAACCTAACTACTCGCCACTGTGTGCATTTCATCTGACCTCTGCTACTTCCATTCCAGTTTCTTTTTATTATTATCCCCCGTGCACTCTGAGTCTGTGACTGCCTCAGCCATTGGTAGGTTAAACAAAGAATGTAGGCAAGTAGAATGGAGCTTCTTGTAGCAAGATAATATGCAGTATAACGCATGTTGGGGATATTTTATGATATCCTAACTGGGCAGAGCTGCTGATATCACATGAATCATCATATGTAACATCATTTATATAGTAGAGCTTTTTCAGAAAAATGTCCTTTATTTTAGAGTGCTTTGGTCTTTCTAAATATTTGACTTCATCAGAAAAGTTAAAATACTTGGACTTCCTAAGAGTTCATTTAATACTAAAATGTCACAATCCACTCTCATCACCTGACTTCACAGTAAATTAAATATGAATAAAAATGTCCTAAACAACACAAATCTGTACAAATTGTATACAATGTTATACAAAATTACAAGACAGAATACAAAAAGAGCAATGAAAAATGTGGAAGTTGCAAGTGGTGGAAATACATCAATGAGAGTCCTTATGCAGCTGTAAAGGGATATCCCAGGAATATAGCTTGTGTTGGAAATTTTGACTGCAACACCAAAAGAGTGATATACCTGGCTAACTATTTTTATGTGATATCTACTACTAGTAAAGAAGACAGCTTTGCAAGCGATTCTGATAACACAGAAAGGAAGGATAGCAGAAAATATTATTATTATTATTATTATTATTATTTTGGAACAAGTATCTGTAATCCTAAGAGTTGGACCCCTTGGAGGCAACTTTGAATACAAAGAACTAATGAGGAATTATAGTTGAATGTCACACAAGCACCGGGGATGAATGACAAAGTATTTTTAAATAGTGTTTTAAAATTGTGAGCAACAAAATGCAAGCAAATGAAATAAAATATTTCTATACCAAGGAGTACATTACTACAATGATTTTTAATAAAATGCTTGATTATTTTGCATGTCTTTTTGCATGGCATTGTTGTTTCTTTGGTTTTGAATTTGGCTTATCATGGTCAGTAGTGAGGTGTATTTGTGTTTATTTAATCCTAAAGTGCTTTGCAGATATGGCATACACTCATCATGGGGAGAGGAGCAGATTACAGACAGAGACCCTCAATTTCCCTTCTGTAAAGTGTAAACTAACAGAATGCTGCTCCTTCCTATCCACCCACAGCCACTAATCAATCCCAGGTCATCAATGTTGCAGGCAGGTCTCCATTCATATCTCTCTACCTCTGACCATTAAAAGTCATAGGAATGACTTTTACAAAAATCATAGCAGGAGATCAGAAGGAGGAGCAGTTTCTTATTCTTCACAGTGTAAGTTTTAATTATAATAAACCTTCTATAGATAGTGATAGGGAATCTATTTAGAGTAATTTATTTAATGAGGTATATCCTCCTAACCAGGTTAGACTTGATGAAGAAAAACAATAAATATAGGTAGAGCAATGCTAAATCTGGGAAGCAAAATCTTAGCACTATGCCTAAATTATAGAATTTGAAAGTTATTGTTCTGTTCCACTTTGCCATGGAGCTAGGCAAGCTTGTTCTTTTCTGCTTGAAAGACACTGTCCAACACCATACAAATTATGGAAGGATAGTATGCATTTAAATTGCAATATGCAACATGTTGCAATATATGTAGACCTAGTTCTATATTTATAGTGTTATCTGTATTTATACCTGTACCTCAATGCATAGACATATTGTAACAGGTTGTGATTGTTCCAACGGGAAAATGCCTAGCAGATGGTAAAGGTTTGCATATGTAGGGTTATACAACAGAACTTACGTGGGATATCTGGAAGATGCAGCAACAAAGTTTACATTCTGGAAGTCTGCACAGTAGTAAGAAGAGGGGAACAGCCCCCTTTAAATGAAATATCTGCAGCCAGATAATAACAGCAGTTACATTCCAGTTCTTTTATAACACCAGGGAATTCATAATATCGAAAAAGTGGCTAGTTAAAGAGCTCAAAAGATCCTGGAGTAATTTTTAAAGAGCAGATGTACTGAGGCCAGAGCAATCTTCTGTGTGATGGGAGTCTGGGACTGGTGTTTTGGTGTTGCCAGAGGCAGTCCTGGTAACTGGAGTCAGATAACATTTGAATACCATGACTCATACACTTGTTTCGTATTTCATCAAAGCACATCAGACATACAACATTAACAAGTTTTTTTTTTTAATTTTGCATATACAAAACTGCTTTTTGAGCATAAGTTTAACATTTTATGTGGCAATGAGAGGGAAAAATGTGGCTCTCAAGAAGAAATCAGGATAAGTGCTAACACAAACACTGACAGATTGTGCTGATGAATAAAACAACTATTATGAGGTGAACAGGACAGAAGTCTGATGAACCATAAGTACAGAGTTCAGATATCTATACAACTGGATGCACTTTCTAAAGCTACACAGCAGAGTTTACTGAAAGACTAATAAAATGGAATGACAGTGTTCTTTGTGACAGGACAGAACATTCATGCTGAAAAACATTACAATGCAACTACATCAATAAGACAACATAGAAACTTAGATGGCTTTACTTATCATATCACTGTAGTCCTACTGTTGAACATGATTTATGATAAACAAAAATACAGTTAAAGCATTATTTGTATGACTGTGTAATGCAGCCATCAATACACTACATTTTGTTTGCACACCAAGTAGGAATTATGTAGCCGAGGCTTATGTAAAGGAACAATACTAATGACTAGCACGTAAGATTGGTCTGCTTACAATTTCAGCATTAGGATTCTGTTTTCATCCCACATTTGTATTCTGTCTTCACATATAGTTTGATGTCAGGTAAGAATTGTTAGAACCATCTAATACTGTCACTCATCCACCTACTGGATGAGTGGCAGGTATTATTTAAACATGAGATATGACCAGATTTGCAGACACCCTCAATACTAAACAGAAGATGCAGGATGGAGGGTATATCAGTCACTTAGATATGAACAACCTCTCATCAGAATTATCTATCAAGACGCATACAGTGTATTTCATACTGAAATGTATAGCACACAGCACAAAAGGCATGTACGCCATTCCTCTCAATAATGCATTAAGAAGCAGCCAGTAATTGATCTCAAGGGATGGGGAAGGGGCAGCTATAAGGCAGGGGACAAGAAAGTGCAGCATGTGCAGCCTGATGGCTTCCAGCATAGTTTGAACTATGGGAAAGAGGTAGAGAAAATGGAATGTATGCAACACAGTTCCCAATGAACTCTGCAGACTTATAGCATGATTGGTACAATGAGAAAGGAGAAGAGGAAGGTGAGGGCACATACCATACAATCATCTGTATGCCCTACACTTCAGTTTGGTGACACGGGGCAGAAGAGTCATAATATGAAAATTGTAAACAGTGCAGCAGATGCCACTGTGACAGTTTGTGTTCTCGGTGCAGAACAATAAGCACCTTTATTTAACTTATTTTTGTTTGTTAAATGTGTATTGAAATGGTCCTCAGACTACAAGACCACAGCTATAACAATAAGTACAAAATACAAAAGCCATGTCAAATCCAGAATTAATGGACATGCTCCACCTCAGTAAATCTAAATCCCTTAGAGCCACATGCTTGAGGGACTTGAACCTCAGCATAGAAATAAATAGAACTTGCTGGAGGGACAGGTTCATAACCCAGAGGCTCCCTTCGCTCTGGAATAGAATTCCAGTTCATGTGAGACAGAGCACCTCACTGAATCTCTTCAAGAAGAATCTCGATAGGTGGATGGGGGATCGTAGGTTTGTCCCAGGGATTACTCCCGTGTCAGTATTAGACAGAGGCACAGTAAACTAAACCTTAAAAATGGCACAGTATACTCAAATCAAGGGGTGGCGTAAGCCATACAGAATCAGGCTAGGCTTATAATTGCCCCAGGGCAGATAGCCTAGTATGAACCTATGAACCTATGGAGAGTTTAGAGTAACCAGTTAGTTAACATGCTTTGTGCAGACTGAGGAACCACAGACCTGGGGAAAACTCAAAAACATGCAGGGAGGACATGCATGCTCCACAATGGCAGTCACTGGAAGTTGGGACTGACCCCAGCTGTGAGTCAGAGATCATAACCACTGAGCCACTGTAGTGTCCCTTGCATTTATACATATACAAATAAGCATGCCAAATGTACACAACTGTAAAACCTGTAAAAGATGGGAAACATGAATTAATGCAGCAATATCCTGTTGCTTTATTTACCACATACACACATATATTTATATATATATACGTGTCTATGTAAAAAAAAAAAAAATATATATATATATATATATATATATATATATACAGGTCCACTTTGAAATCTTGAAAGCTCAGAATCTCTAAATTCAAAATACTGAGTACAAAATCTTCAAAGTTCAAAATAGTGAAAACTCAAAATACTGAATCTCATAATATCAAAAAATACAGGACACCAACACTTACTATACTCCAGCAAAAGTACATACAGAAACAAATAAAGAAAAACCATATTAGTCTACTATAACTATAAGCAGGGGGAAAGCTCATTTCACTGAATTTGAATTCACACTGACCAAATCGCTGAAAAATCAAATTACCAAAAACACATTTCACCGAATCTCATTTCACTGAAGTGAAGTACTGACACTATGTAGAGTACTGTAAGGCAAGTAAAAGGTATATGCCTTTTTCCTCACTGTAGTGTGATCCTGGAGTTAGTATATATAGTTATATAGTTGGGAGGTGTGGGGAGCACAGCCCCTCACCCACATTGGTGGGTGTGGTGGGCATAGCCCCCCACCTAGTTTGGTTTTATATTATATTTCACCAAAAACTTCAGAACAATACATTTTAAACCATAGACATGCATACTCACAACACCAATGACTAACTCTTTCCAGAAGACAATATATACCCAAACAAAGTCTGCCCCCACATCCCCCCTATATACTAACTCCAGGATTGGATTGCACTACAAACTCACTGAAATGAGCTTTCAATGAAACAAAGTATATATATATATATATATATATATATATATATATATATATATACATAGATATATATATATATATATATATATATATATATATATATATATATGTCTACTTTTTTTATTCAAAATTACATTATTTCGAACAAGAAAGGTATGGCCCCACTTTCGCGAAAGTGCACTTTTGTGAAAGCCGATTCACCGAATCAGCAAAATAAATAGAAAATAAACAAAAAACATTGTTTTGCAGGGGGGCAAGCCCCTTGCACCTCCACACTCCCACTACTTAAATATACCAACTCCGAGATCGCTCTACAGTGGGGAAAAGGATATATTTCCTTATCCCCACTTTAGTGTGATCTCGGAGTTGGTATATTTAAGTAGCAGGGGTGTGGGTGGTGTAGGGGGGCTTGCCCCCTGCAAAACAATGTTTATGTTTAGGTTTTATTTATTTTGCTGATTCAGTGAATCAGCTTTCATGAAAGTGCACTTTTGCTGAAGTGAGGTCATACTTTTGTTTCCCCACTGTTTCATGATCACTGACAAAAAGTGAGTAAAAACGTAATAAAACCAGAATTCAGTCAAATGAGCAGAGAATTCCCATTTATAAAAAACAAACCAGTGACAACACAACAGCACCCATACACACACACACACACACACACACATATATATATATATATATATATATATATATATATATATATATATAGTGATCAACTTTCATCTCTGTTGCATTCAATAGACAGGAAGCTGATCAATTTTGGTGTGAGATTGTTAGTTGGTGTTGGTAAATATGCCTTTTCTCAGTAGTATGCAATCTCAGAGTGGTTATATTTAAGTAGCAGAGGGTGGTTAGGAGTACAACCCCCCACCCATGAGGATGAAGTGGGGTTGCCTCCACATGCAAATAAACAGGAGTTATTTTTTACTAGAGCATGTGCAATGCCCTGTTGTGCTCACACATGTATAAAGGCAGTATTATGATGCACAATTGTTCAACACTATTGATTGGAATCAATAAGAAGGGAGTTTGTTTTTTCACTGATGACTGTAACAGGATGGAGAATTTCCTTTTCTCTGAGGTACAGCAATCTCTGAGATGCTCATTACAAATAGTAAAGAGGGGTGTTGGCACGCAGCATTCCCACTTTTGGGGAGTGCAAAAAAGCCATTTTTACAGTTAGTTTCTTAATTATTTGCATGCTTCAATCATGCATACACCAACAGAATTTTGTATATCTTTCTAGCTATCCATACACATATACACACACAAACAAACGTATTTATATGCATAGATAGATATAAGGAGCTAGACAAACATATATTAGTCTTCAATAAGCTTAACTCCCACCTCTTGATTATATTCCTTTTTCCATATTTTTTTACAATTTTACAGAAGTCAGTGACAGATTTCTGACCATAAGGGGAAGCTTTTGTATAACATTATCTTTTTTTATAGGTATTTTAGTATTCTGTTGGCCAAACAGTTGGTAGCTCTCCAGTGGTACATTCCTGTCATTCACATTCAAATCGGACTGGATCAAACATTACCTTACATACCATGCAAAGGTCACCTCTAAGTATCATAAGAAACAGAATATAGTGACAGCTTCAAATGTTTCCCAAACAGTTTAAAGTTTTGAATCAAATGATTTATCTTGTAAGGAATCACTATACATTCTGAATTGTTTTAAGTGGCATATTTGAAGACTACACAATACAGCGATGTATTCAATAATGGGTAAGATTAATAAAGTATCAAGGGCTTCATTGAAAGCCCTAGAGTGAGAAGACATGCCCTTCAGAATTGGGAAGGCTACATAATATGAATTTCTAGCTTTGGAAGATGATGCACACTGGTCAATGATAAAATGCTGTCCAGCTCTGCCCATATATTTGCATTGGCTGTATTTCTTCTTATGATTTAGATGGGCATTCTGTAATCATAACGTATTTCAATTTTTTTTTTGCCAATAGATATAGGATCAAGGGATCATAGGAGATTACTAGGCTACTGACCCGGAGGTCATTTTAAGCCTACCTGTTTCATTACAATTTAAAACCATGCTAGTCAGTATCCAAGATTGCACTTATATTTAATGACATTAAATATGAGGTTATGGCTACTGCAACATGTACTGCTTATTTATAGTATACTTCCCAACTTCTGCCTCATTTGCTGGAATTATTATGTTACAAAGTTTACAATCATAGTAATCAAATCTTTTCATCTGGGGTCCATTTCTAGTTTCTGTGTTTGAGAAAAAAATTCTAAAAAGAAGCTGCTTCAGTTCATAGTGCTGTTGTACCCCTATCAGAGGACACGAGTACTCACTTTAGTCTGACTTGTGTCTTGCTGCACCACCAGTTTATCACCCACAACAGTATGTAGGGGTTAATATTTAATGCCATTAAATATGTCAAATATTCCCTGATGTATAGTAGTATCAAATGCGATGCCACAGTGGTGCAGCGGTAGCATTGTCTCACAGCAAGAGGTTTTCCTGTTCAGTTCTCGGCTGGAGTGCAGGGAGTGCCTTCTGTGTGGAGTCTGCATGTCCTCTCCATGGTTGGGTGGGCGTTCGAAAGACATGCGTAAATGGGCGTGCCTTCGTTGAAGGTTGAACGTCGAGCTGGCACCTCAGCGTTCATCAAAATCTACTGCCAATTATTAGTGGACTGGAGTTTCGCTGTGGTGACCCCTAACTGGGAAAAGCCGAAAGACAACAACAACAACATAGTAGTATCAAATGCCTTAAAAAGGTCAACTTAATCAGTAGGTAGAGTTAGTTCCATCATGTGTGTGTGTGTGTGTGTGTGTGTGTGTGTGTGTGTGTGTGTGTGTGTGTGTGTATAAGACATAAGGCTGAAGCTGTTTTCAAAATGAAGAGTACATCTCTAGCTTTGTACTCAAGAATAGGTAGCCCAATTCCAAACGTTCCTGGATGATAAAAGTTTAATTTCCCATTCCTGTGCATTAGTCTTTATTTTTTTCTTTCAATAGTCTCCTAAACTTCCCGTAAACTATGTGCCCTCTTTCTCCACTGGCCTATTTCTTCTCCCCATCTTCCTCAGTTTTCAAAGACACCATCGAAAGTGAAAAAGTGCTGTGGGTTAAAACTGTTATCTGTCAAGAGCTTTGGAGGTTTTGATAACTAACCTACTGCCTTGGTGGAATGCCACCTTCACCAATTCTACTACATGTGTGTGTTTCCTTGCATGTGCTACTGATAGCTACACTGCTTGACCACTGCTTGATAAAGACAAGAAAACATCCTGCCCCTTACTCTGCATGCCTCAGGAGCCAGTCTTCATTGCATGGCAGTAAAGGATGTGACTGAGCCATATTCCACCCACAGGATAGTATCTGGTCTATCCCAGTCCACAGTCAGGGCTTTATCCCTCTGCACTACACAGTCACTGTACCACATTATCTCACTTGGGCCTGGTTTTCTGTGGTTGATGCTGCTGCCCAGCTGCAATACAGTGCCCAAGAGGTTGTACTTCACAAACTATTATCTATCTGTGCAAATTTGCATGATGAACCAGGCACTAAGGTACATTCGCACTAGTAGCAATTTACAGTGGCAACCTGCTGCACTTTTTTTACCAGTGTTTTATTTATAGCTATTTTGAAAATGGAAAAATGAAATAGAGCAAAGTATTGGCTAAAACATGCAGGCCAGCAAGTCATTATTCTACGAAAAAGAAAAATATTTAAAATTGAAAACTGACAAACATTAGTATGTAACACAACATCCAAAGAGCAAAAGGAAGCCATTTTTAACTTTTCAGAATATAAATGATGTTTGGGAACAACCAATTTGGCTAGGGACATTTTCAGGGGTGGGTCAAGGAGGAATACTAATGTGAGTTAAGATTGTAGTGGAATTACGTTAGTTAGTGTGATGGGGATCGACGGGTTAAATTTGGAAGGTACAAGGGTTGGGAGGAAATGAGGTAAGCATAAGGTGGGGCTTAACTGGTTTTGTGTGAATGTAACTGTGTCAGAAATCAGATTTTGCCATGAACTTGTCAGTTTAGGGAAGTGGGAGTATGTTAAGTTTGGTTGCTAGGGGTTATGGATGTATGGTCAAGTGGTCCTTCTTCACAGATTTTTTACATGAATTGGTGGTTTGAAGGGAGATTTGGGATAGTGTACATGGGTTGTTTTAACTTCTCCACCATGATTTGCTGTGTGGTTGGCAGGTAAAAGGCTTGGGATGGTCAGTGCGCCCACCTTTATGATGTCACTGTATGGTTCTTCACATGGTAATCTTGCAGGCTGATGGATTTTTTTTTCCTTAGTTTTGTTGGCAGTAGTGTTTAAGCATTAGGCTTTTCTGCTGCTCTCCACAGTGGGAGACAAGTTACTAGTAGCAAGGTGCATAGGAATAATGCTTGTTCCCTGTGCAGACTCGGTGAGTCCTTCACTATCATCAGAGAGGGCATGGCAGGGGCTGTTGTTTGGCAGACGTACGGACTGGAAATCTGTTGTGATTATTTTTGAAAATGCCACTTGGCTTGCAGTTGCATTTTATAATACTTTTTTCTTCTTTAAACGGTTCTTTTCACAAAGCTTTAATAAGCTAGCAAGCCATCTCAGTTGTGTAGTGTGTGTGTGTGTGTGTGTGTGTGTGTGTGTGTGTGTGTGTGTGTGTGTGTGTGTGTGTGTGTGTGTGTCTGTCTGCCTTTGCTGTAAAGTACAGAGTGGGCCAGGGTGCACATTCAGGAAATTGTTTAAATATAAAATCATCAAAAGGAACAGTACGAAGATTGGAGTAAAGTGTGTATAGAAGTGGGGTGGGATAGGAGTAATAAGGTAACATGAAAGTTACAGAAATGTAGGTCTGTTGCAGGTGTAGATTTCTCTTCGGTGAATGACCGATAGTAACCCTATTCTCTTGCTGCAAGTCCAAAGATAGCTGAAAGCCTTGAAACTGAGCAAAACAGGGAGGGAGAACACAGTGAGGATCAACGGCCAAGTGCCAATCCACTGCTTCTGTCATCAGCCATTCCTGACATCCCTGTTTTGCTTGGATTTTGGCTATCCATTTTATATGTGGAAGTGAGTGTCATATGCCAGCCTTGTGGGGACATGAGACACCACTGATAATCAGCCTTTTTAAGTCAATAGGTGATCCACAAATTTAACAGGTACATTTGCAGGCAAGTACAGAAATGAATAGTGTTTGTTTTATTGGGGACAAACTTCCCATCAACTTTCCAGTTCTGTCAAGTGAATTAGACCATGAGTGCTCAAATTAAAATTCAGTGCAAATGCAAAAACATTAGGAGTTTTTTGGTTTATTTATGTAGGTCCATGTTGGTATTACTAGAACAAAACAAGGTAGCCAGACTTCTCACTTGGGGCTTTTTCTGTGGCCAAAACAGAGATACCAAAACATTTGTTTTTCTGAAAACACATAATAACAACATTAATTGGTGGTGGAGTGCTGGTCGATATATCTCACTGTGATGGCATTTAGTGACTTGCATACAGTCCTGTATTCCAGTATGGCAATAAGGAATTCATTCACTGGCTTATGAACAGCCTCGGTAATTGTTGCTGCTTATGCTCAGTTGTGGTCTGAGCTGTTAAACATTGGTGGAATGGTAGGTTTGTATCTGTGCAGTAGGATGTCAGGCATGAATGACATAGAATCCTGGGGCTTTAACATATACTTCAATAGTCCAGATTCAGCTTGATGTTTTGCTTTATTGTATGTTAATGCATAAATGTTGGTGCTGACTGTGCTTAATAGTCCAGATTTACATAATGTTCAACTTCACATCTCATAGTGTTGGCTCAGTGCTTTGATTAATGGATGGTTTAGTGAAGTTTGGAAGCCATGAGACTCTGATTCTCAAGCTAATGTATAACTGGTGTGCTGACTACACTTTTCTGTGTATTTCAAGCTGTGTTTTCCACCTTTGGTTACTTTAACAGAGGCTGCCTGTGGTAAGTCACTGTATTTATAATATTTAAAGCAATTATTTAAGAAAAAAAGTGAACACCGCATTCCTTCGATGTGCTTGTATCGCTTTGCACCAGCAACACTTGGACTTCCCATGCTTGGCTTATTTTCTCATGATCTGTGAGGTACAAGATCTGCGGGTGGGGAATGCCTGGTTGTGGTACATCGAGGGGGAATTATGTGAATGATATTATTTCAAGAAATTATACAAAAGTCAGTTATGAGTCTTGGGATGATGCATTGCAGGTCATTCAGGAGTTTACGGATCCATAGTTGGTGAAGGTAAATACTGAATCTGTTTTTCTTTTATTACTGGTTTAGGAGTGGCTGTGATTGGGCAAGGTAGTTGCTTTTCAGTTTTTCTTTGATAAGGCTATGCTGATGGGATGCTCTGTGGCCTGTGCCACTCTGAGAGGTTTACTACTGCTCTCCATTGGAGTTGGCAGCAGCAGGGTGGGCAGCAAGAAGGTGGTGCCTTATTTGGTTGACTTTTTAAGAGTAGGTGAAGAGGTTGACAGAGCATTGGAAGGTATGGGGGTGTTTTTGAGGATGTGTGAAGAACTGGGTATTCAATAATTAGATAGAAGTTAGGAGGCCCAAGCAAGGCATTGTTGGTATGGAATTATTAGTAGATGCAGGTCATGTTAGTTTTGTTTACCAGATGAGAAGGTAACACACTGTAAGAAGATTTGGTGGGTGAAATTCAAGGACAAGGTACATATTAAGGATATTCTGGAGCTATTCGGGCTCCTGAATTCTGCATGTCAGACAGTTCACCTGGGTCATTTCTTTTGTGGGTCCATGGTCTTTTTTTGTCGAGTGGGAGGAGCAAACATCATTAGGCAAGGGTTAATAAGTTTGTGTGTGCATACTGAGCGTTGGTTGTCTTTTAGGAGTAGTTTAATGTTATGGCTTTTGGCAGGTGGATTGGATTGTTCAAAGGGATTTGTAAACATTTACAGACATGGCAAGAAGTATTGGGATGGGGGCATATTTTGAGGGGAATGGTTTGTGGCTGACTGCCCATTAAAATGGAAGGGTGATTGGAGGCAGAATATTGCTTGTTTTGAGTTAGTTCTGATTTGGCTGGTGTTGAAGGTCTAGTAGGAGATGTTGTGGGGAAAAGGGTTAATTTTTGTTCGGGCACATTGGCAGTGATACAAGCTGATGGTGTTGCCAGATGAGGTGTGTCAGGTTGGTCTGGAATAATTAGATACTTGGTACAGAAATACAGGGCAGCTTTTAAAAGGAAGGGGTATGGTAAGGCATTGCTAGGTTTTGGTAAATTGTGTTGCAGCTGCCTGAGGAAGAAGGAGTTTGGTCGGAAGGATTGCGGTTGAAATATTTGGTCCAGGCTTGGGAATAAGTTAAGGCAGTTCAGTCAGTCAAGGTGGAATTTGCTGTAATTAGTATAGTTGGATGGGTGGCAGGGTTATGAGACTTTACAAAATCTTAGACTGTGGTTCGTATGTTGAAGGGGTGGGGTAGGGTTGATAGTGTGAAGACTGACAGAAGATGGAATGATAGGCTGTATTCTGTAGGTTAAGAGGTTGCTGTGGTTGCATGTTGGGAGTCTTCAGGACTTCATTTTGATCAGTAGGGGGCAAGGTGATGATGTGTAATCAGTTTGTATATATGATGGAGAGAGCTTTTTGGTGTATTGGTTTTGGGAGAGAGGTTTTCCTCTCATTCTTTGTGCATTGGAAGAGTATCAGAGGGTACACAATTGGGATGCATTGCTTTGTGTGACAGTGGGATCCTTAGAGTCCTTCTGGAAAACTGAGCAGGTGATGATCTGTGAATAATTCCAAAGCTACAGCTGGTAGTTAGGTTCAGTGAGGATCTGTTATTTTAAAGAGGTTATACCCAGGTATGTGTACTGTGTGGAGGTGGTACTACAGTTATTGCCTTTGGAGAGGGTTCATCAGTTTGTTAATTTTAGGCTAGGTAGGCAACTGGCTGCTTTAGGTAAATATGTGAAAGGGCATTGGAATGTTGATGACAGGGATCCAATTTGGTTCAGAGGGGATGGAGTACACCTTAATGATTTTGGTTTGGACCACTTTAATGTCCATTTAGGTTTGTTTTTGGAGGGTTTGGTGAAGGTTCTGTAGTGAAAGAGGGGGAACAGCCTATGGCAGGCTGCTTGACAGAGAAGAGGGGGAGGCTTGCCCCTCTTCTGCTGCCCCTCTGGTGTTGAATGTTTAATACAATGAGTTGGGGAAAGAAAATGAGCGATGGGACTCTGCTTGATAATTAAAAGTAAGCGAGTGAACATGAGGACACTGCTTACTTGGTTAGGATGAGGGTGGTTAAGATGCCCTCTTAAATGGTTATATGGATGTTCATGCTATGATTAATAAATTAAAATATTGTTCAAAATAGTTATGTTTCTGGAAGTTTAATAAAGGTAATCAAATGTCATTTGGTGTGGTGTGTTTATTAAAGGGGACTGGGACAAATGAGGTTTGAGAACAAACCAATTTGTACAGGGGCATCTTTGGAGGTGGGTCGGAGAGGAATACTTATGGGAGTTAAGATGGTAGTAGAAGAAAGTTAGTGTGCTGGGGATGGAAGGGTTACATTGGGAAAGTAGGATGCTTGAGAGAAAATGAGGTAAGTATAAGGATGGGCTTAACTGGTTTTGTGTGAATGTAACTGGGTTAGAAATCAGATTTTGGCGTGAACATGCTAACTGCCCTCCCACCCTCTTTTAGGAACATTGAGGATTGCATGGTTATTTTATAATCCCTCTTCTGTTCCTCCTCTGGTGTTGCATGTTTAATTCAATGAGTTGGGTAAAGAAAGTGAGCAATGGAATGCTGCTTGATAAGTACAAGTAAGTAAGCGAATGTCAGGATGTTGCTTATTTGGTTAGAGTGAGTGTGGTTACATTGCCCTAGTAAAGAGGGGTGCAAGTTTAAGTCATTGAGTTGGTGAATGAAAGCAAGTGATGAAATGCTGCTTGATAAGTAAAAGTAAGTGAGCAGAGGTGAGGATGCTGCTTATTTGGTTAGAGTGAGCGAGGTTACGCTGCCCTTGTAAATGGTTATATGGATGTTCATGCTATGATTAATACATTAAAATATTGTTCAATCTAGTTATGTTTATGGAAGTTTAATAAAGGTCATCAAATGTCATTTGGAGTGGTGTGTTTTTTAAAGGGGACTGGGACAGTTTTATACTTTCTACAAAATGAATATTAGACAATTCGTGCCATAGCTACAAATAAGTAGGTAAATAAAATTAATACACTCCAGCACAAAAAAATAAAAAGAAGAAGCACCTAAGTTATTGTATAAAATGTGGGGAAAATACAAACTCACTCAACAGTAATGAGATCTACTCACCAGCTCAAAATTTAGGAATCTGCATGCAGAGCACTCAGTCATGACATCTGTTAACAGCTGCTTACTGATGAGATTATTACAACACAATATACTTGTTTTAGCTATATGTGAGAGGTGTCATTTTTCTCCATAACTAGCATGAATCACAAGTCTTTCATTTTGAAAAATAAACTTACCAACTTTTGTACACCCTAAATACAGAGGAAGAAGACCATACTTTTTATGACATTTTAACTGAGTACAGTGACCTCAAAATACAGTGAGAGATTATTTTTTGACCTTCTGTTTCCTAGAATATTTTATTCTTTTCATGTTACTCGTTGTTGCCTGGGCTGGTTGCATTCTGTCTGTTTTCAGAGGAGACCCAAATAGAAACTAATCTAGACAATATGTTTTGGTTCTCTTTATAACCATCTTCATTTTTTTCTCCACAAACAGGTGTTCCATCTGCACTGGACTTGCCTGAGGGCTCCTCTTCCTTTACTTATTCATCACATTCATTCTGTCTGGGATGGCTACCAGGCACTCTTGGGTTCAGTGAGGCCTAAAATTCATTCTTTTCCCCATGTAATACAATTAGCTGATTCTTCACTTTCCTCCTCCCCAGCCCGTGTCATGTGGAAGGAAGTAGCTAATATACCCAGACCTATGGAGTGATCTCCACAGTTGCTCCCTTGAGTACCACATATCATGGCTCACGCAGGATACATGAGGGCTGAAACACATGACTGCCCATTCCTGGTATCCATGTACACCTCTCTGTAGTGTCTGACCAGTTGGTTAGTACCCAAGAGTGTAATACCTGATGGTCCTACTAAATGCCACCCAAACAGCAAGCTAAAGCTGCTTTCCGACCCCCACAGTATGGGTCATTTGATAATGGTCACTCTGCCAACAATAATTCCAAGCATATCCAAAACAGCAAAAAAGAAAAAAAAAGAAAAATAAAAAACACATATTCAATAATTTAAAAACACTTAAAGATGGAAAAAGAAGACTCCAGTCCAATAAATCGCACAAGTTTAATCCATGTTTTAACCATTTTAGGTTTGTCTTTTCAAAGCTTTCAATCTAAGCAGACAACCAAATTAGCAATGCTCGTTCAAACCTGGGAAGGAAAAGGTGTTCAATTTTAGTTGCCATAAGAGTTCTCTAAGTTCCAAATCTAATGCCCATGGTCCACCCCTAACGTTTTTCATTACATGGTCCACTACAAAGTACCCAAATGAGTGGTTAAGGTGTTCAACAATGTGTTTGGCCAGGGCGTTGTTTAAATTTTGTTTACTTATGATGTATTGATGTTTGTAAATGTGCTGTTTTAATTGCCTTTCAATCTTACCTAAACAAAAAGAGGTACGCTGTTTAGGTCTGGGATGAAAACATGTGTGTCTTGTGCATATGGTAAGTTTATCATAACAGGGGACACCTTTAGGATACGTGACACCCTATATAAGATTAAGGGGAACTACAATTGTAGTACGCTAGGAGTTATTTAGCCCAGTGCCAACAGTGTACCTCTTTTTTATTTAGGTAAGACTGAAAGGCAATTAAAACAGCGCATTTACGAATATCAATACAACATAAGTAAACAAAATTTAAACAACTCTCTGGCCAAACACATTGTTGAACATCCTAACCACTCATTTGGGTACTTTGTAGTGGACCCAGTAATAAAAAACGTTAGGCTTGGACCATGGGCATTAGATATGGAACATAGAGAACTCCTATAGCAACTGAAATTAAACGCCTTTTCCTTTCCAGGTTTGAATGAGCATTGCTCATTAGTTTGTCTGTTTAGATTGAAAGCTTTGAAAAGATGAAACGAAAATGGTTAAAATGTGGATTAAACTTGTGTGGTTTATTGGATTGTAGTCTTCTTTTTCCATCTTTAAGTGTTTTTAACAGTTTGTGTTTTTGTCTTTGGCTTACATATTCAATAATAAAAACTGCAGGCAATATATTTATTGAAGCGTATATATAATCATGCTTGAAATACCTTCAGGGCTGTGTCATGGAAGAGGTGAGGGGCAACCACCCCCTCTTGACAAAAAAGGATAAGATTCTCAAGTTAAGTGTTAATCATTGTAGCTAAGATTCAAAATGATAATTTATTTCTGACATTTTACTTAATCTGTAGGTTCTCCATAACTATCCCCCGGATTTAATAAAATACCTATAGGCTCCGTGTAGAGCCTCCATGGAATGCGCCACACCCATGTACATGGCCATGGTTCCCCCTTGGCAACACGCCATGCATATTAATCATGGCGCACTGCTGGGGATATTGAATCAATGTAAGCAGAAGTGTAGAGGCTAGTCAGATGTTATGTACATGGCAAGGCTCCCTGTAATGTTCCGTACAAGTGTTGAAATGTGCTGTGTATCAATAGTTTGTGCTTTAAATTTATAAATTTTTTTTTTTTTTTTATTTAATGCCCATTTGCTTGGTGCGGAGCTGAGCACAGCAATGCCAATCAGTGCTCAAACATAGACAGTCTCACACATAGACAGCTGACACCTGCCAGACATCTAAAAATAGTAACCGGATGTAATTAATTATAGACAAAAAGAATCCCGTGGACCACCACACTAGGAACCATAAAATGACCATTAATGATGTGGAATAAAACAATGTGGACAAGCGCTTTCAGGTACTCCCCTTCTTCAGGTCCATAAAATCAGTATACAGACACAGACATATATATAAAAAATATAAGCCAATCAACAATGAGATTTTCTCACCTTTAAAATTGGTTTCATTGGAAGCACACAATTCAAGCCAGGTGATTTGTCAGCTATAAGTTGAGCTATCCAATGAGATTCAAAACTTTCAGTGCTATTTACAATATTTCCACCCCATGCAGTGACACGTATTACGTGTACAGCCATGAAAGAAAAGGTATGATTATTATGTAGGGTGATATGTTGTGCCAAAAAATTATACTTGGCTCTTGATTTAATATCTCTTATGTGTTGTAAACTCTGATCCTTCAATTCTCTGTTCATCTTGCCCACATAAAATGAATAGCACTGCCCACACTTGGCCAAATAAACAACATTGCTAGTGTGGTGGTCCACGGGATTCTTTTTGTCTTAGGTTTGGGTTTTTATCATCCTGGACCTTTGATTCTTCTTGGCCTCTTTATTATTGTTGGATGTAATTAATTATGATATCTTTTTGTTTGTTTTTTTATGCTTTTTTTCTTTTTTTTTTTTTTATAATTACTGCTTGTGCGGCTCAGTGCAGAGTGCAGCAATGCCAAGCTGTGCTTACACATAAACAGCAGACAACTACCAGACATCTAAAAATAGAAGCTGGATGCAATTAATTATTTACTTCGGCTATTGTTTAAGCCCATTTAAGCCTGTTTGCAAGGTGCACTATGGTTGCTTTGTAGTGTATGCGAAGGTATACTACTTTATATACTATCCAAGTAGCTAACAGGGTAAAGTGATAGTCTAAAGCTTCGTAGGTCCTTGTTTTGAGTCTCTAGCACACATAGCATTTGTTGAATGCAATATAAAATGTCTTTTAAATTAAAATAAATATTTTTACATTTGGGAGCGCTGCGCGGTGCTAAGCACTGCTTAAATGTGGTTAATGGCTAATATTGTTTGCTCGTTGTGAAGCTTCACTGAAGCCATGGTTGTGTGAGTTTTCACAATGCTCAGCTTTGTTTAGCATGTCAATAGAAGGGAATTCTGCTCCATTTGTTGGAGTCTGCTGATATGCCAGGTGGAGTTGGAGAGGGTACGTGCATTTGGGTGCAGAGATGGGGTGTGCAGGAATCCAGGGTTTTTGTTGGGCTTCTCATACACAATTATGAACCCAGGCTGTTGCACTTACCAGGGCTCAGAATGCTAGGCTGAGGGCTGGGATCATTTGGCCAGGGAACTTACTAGTGCTACTGGTATCCCCTGGACTGGTGACCAGTGTTGCCACTACTACTACAACCTTAAGTGGAGAAAGAGGCAAACATTGGACACCTGAGGCTAGGGCTGGGCATGCCCCCAAACTATGTAAGTATTTTTTCCACCATTTTACCAAAATGCAAGCTGAATGCGTGCAAAACTGGTATGCATAATGGTGTGCTTCTCTCCCAACAGCTACAGCTGAGAGTTCAAGTTCGGCCAGTTCCTCGTGATCCACCTACCTTGCCACTTCCAGCCATGGCACCAGTTCCCAGCATGTCTGGAACCCAGCCTGGTGGTGCCCCCTCTGCTGCCCCTGCACTACCTGCAGTGTCAGGTAGTGCCACCCCATGAGATGGAGCCCAACCCCCTCCCCCTCGGGGAGCAGTGGAGGAGGGAGAGTTGTCACCTGTGACGAACTGTCAGTTTGTTGAACAGGATTGTCATGTGTGGGTTTGGATGATGCCTGCATCAGATGGAGATCATGTTGGTCACCCTGGTGGGGCAGGCTCACCCCAGAGCCCAGCCTCCACCACTGCCACCCATGGGACAGTAATGGAGCACTGTTGACAGTCCCATAGGTGGGGATGTGAGTCCCGCTACTACCTTGTGGTGCCACATTGGACTGAGATTCCACAACACCCTCCCCGTCCTCACCCCCCTCTTGTGTCACTCTGCAAAAGCTTTCTCCCTTGCCCAACTTACCTCCCCCACACGTATCTGTGCTCATTCCCCAACATTCCACTCAACCTTAAAAAAAAAGAAATGGGCACCTGCTTCCCAAAAACATATAGTCCCATACATAGCTCTCCATTTCACACACATGTCCAATGGACACACATAATTTGGTCCAACTGTCTTAAGAATGCAATTATGTTGTCTTCTCCCCTCTCTCAGGGGGTGATAGTCCAAAGCCATCTACACAATCAGTAAAAGTGCACAGTTGTTGCTGTACAAGAAAGTGATAGCTATGGTTCTTTCCAACGCCCTTTCTCCACATACCTACTTACCTTTCACTATGTTTTCCCCGCTGCTTGCACCCCATTTCACTACTTTCCTATCTCCCCATTTTTCTTTTCTTTATATATTTTTAACATGACAAGGCACAACATGCTGCATCGTACATCTTCGCTAAGCTCAGTTAAATGGAGCTATATTGCTATATGTGTTTTAAATCATAAGAAATATGTACAAAATGTACAGTTGTCCCCTATTTCGAACGCAAGACCATCACACCTGCAGACCACTGCATTAACCTACCACGCCACAAAGCTGTTAATTAAAACAGGTGGTTTAAACAAAATATAGTAATTGCAAGTTACACTCATTAAGCATGTTTAAGTAGAGCTGAGCATCGTGCCGCATCGCACAAACTTGCTTAAAGATAAATGGAGAAATTGGGAGTGCACCTTGGAGTCTGGTGGGAAACTAAACTACTATAAAGCCAAATACATAATAATGGATGTAAGAGAGGCTTGTGATAGCAGGTAAATGTGTTCATTTATCAGCAACATTTAGAAATATGCCTGATACAGCATTAATGGCAAAATACATGTTTAACCAGAACACTTGTGCAGAAATACAGCCATACAGAGCTATACACATAATGTTGGATGTAAAAAAAGTATGTCACAGCCTGTATATGTGCACACCTACTGTAGCAGAGACTCAGTAGCTCTGTCTGTTAAATGCCTTGCAAATAGTACATTTTGCCACACACAGTCCTGGGCTCAAATCCAGGGGTATGTAGCAGTTAAGTTATATTACTGTGAAGCCAGCAACTAATGACTGAGTCATGCATTATTCATCCACACAGTGCATTTCATATGAAATGTCTGCTTTTAAATTATGGAAGTCAAATGCCTGCAGATAGAAACACACTTCACATATTCCTGTGGCAAAGCTATATGTGCATAAAGTGTCATGACATGCATTAATATGCATTCACAGACAATTTCAACTCAGGAAATGCAAATGACGGCCACTAATTTCAGAGTGCACCACACAACCCTTTCAAACTCACAGTGCAGATTAACAGAGCTGCACAACTAACATACATATTTCAAGTCCCTGTTTATAACAAGGACTGCCAGCATACATATTCCAAATGAGTGCTAGACTGTAACACATGGCCTGACAGTTGCCCAAACAGTGGACATATTCTTATATTTATCCTCTGTGTTGCTCAAGGACACAACAAACACATTGCCTAGTACTCTGTTAGTGATACTGTTGCCTAACATACTTACCTTAAACACATGCCTTAATTGGACTGAAAAGGGTACCCTCACTATGGCTCTGCCTTTACAACAAGGCTGACACAGCTCACAGAGTTACTCTTACAGCTTGCTGTCCTCCAAAGTGTTTACACTCTCTGCCTATGCCTATTACCTGCAGCAGCAGCTGCAGCCTGTAGCAGACACATCTCTATGTAAAAGTTGTTGCTACAGACCCACCCTCTGTGATGATGCAGTCTCCTTGTTTCAGGAATGTCCAGCACAACATATCAGAAATCACTTCTGATCTATTGGAAGGCCTTATATCTTGTACAGTGGTTGCATGTCATTGGCTGATGATAGTGCAAATTAGCTGTGTTGGCTGCAATTAGCATTTCAGAACTACAGATTGGTTAAGAGACAATCACTTGCTAATGAGAAGCATGTTAAAAAGACAAATAGCTGGCTATAGGGAACCATTCTGTATGAGACTTCCCTCACAAAGAACACGCATTTGCTAAAACTTAAATATCACCACATATCAACAGAGGAGTATTGCACTCCATTAGGCATGTAACCTTTTTGTTTACAACAGGATGCAGATGTGTGAATATACTTACTGGGAATAGGGATTACAACATTAAGGCTTTCTTAGAACTGTGATCATAACATATCAATGAACTCCAGATTTGTTACACATACAGAGGATGTGCAATACATCAAAGGTGGAATGCCTACTGTCAATGTGGCACACTGGTCTCATGGGACTGTCCCATTATAGTGGTTGTAATAGCACACTGGTATTTGTATGGCATACTTGTTTTGACATATTATCATGGGGGTTGGCCCTAGGTGACACACTACAGCAGACACCAGCATTGGCTGTATGATCATACAGCAGTATCTGTCATGGCACACACAGGAATACCTATCACTTGTATGTTAGTTGTATCCAGACTCTTAGTATGTTCGCACACTGTGGAATATGTCATGTGTGATCAAGCAGTGAATACTGCTAACCATTCTGTACTTGCTGTGTCTCTACATAGCATACTTCCATCTATGTGATCCTGGCATGTGTTCCATTTTGTTGTCTTTCAGGAAACATGTATACAAGATGCTGTGCACCTTTCATGGATACATAGAATGAGATAATATTGGAAGGTCTCCATCAACACCATGAGCTAATACTGTCCAGGGGGAGGCACAACAGGGAGCAGTGGATGGTATTGTGGGCTGAACTTATACATGATGTAAATGCTGCAGGTCATCAGAGCAGAACATGTGAGCAGGTTTGACACCACACAATGGACATGATCAGTGCCTCATGCAGAAGTGCAGCAGATGTACCCAGGGATTGTGACATCACTGGTGGAGGGCCTGCAGTGAACAACCACTCTCAGCCACTGAAGAATTCCTGAAATATCTAGGCACACATGACAGCTCCCAGGCATCCATCACACTGTACATCATGGATGTGGGTGCCACAGTTTCCATGGCAGAAGGGCATGCAGGTAAGCTTAGTATTATCAGCATTGCAATACTGTAGCATTTAGTTTATCAGGGTTTTCACACTCTTACATGGGTGTCTTGTCTTTGTTGTTTGGGGGGAGGTTTTAATTGCAGTTTGACTGTCATGCACAGATTTTGAGTAAAAAACAGCACACACAGAGCTGGAGAGTAGCTGATGCAGGTAAAAAAAGTTAATGATGTGGAGTGATGAGTTGATGTGCAGATTTTGATCAATATAACAATTAACCCAGTAGCTACTGAAAATGTGAGATATATGAACATTTTACCTTGTTGTGGTGCAACATGTGGTGGTACTGTCATTACCTCTCCCTCAACTTTTCACAGGTCCATCAGGAATCACACAAGGCTGTGGTCCTGCTCCTGGTAAGCACGGCACTATTTTGTTAAACATGTAGGTTTACAGCAATATAATCCCTAAAGTGTCATCTCAGGCCTACTGCCTGGATTGCTGTACTGTCAGCATGATTGCCAACTGTACACATATTGTCTGACTGCACACATGTTAAACTCATACCTATGTCTTGTAGGTGTGACCACACTGATAGATGTGACAGTATTGTCAGGACATTACAGATTGTCATATGTGTTAACTGTGCAGAGTCTTCACAAACGTCAGCAGTGTATCTCATTGTTGCTGATGAGATTGCTGTGTAAAAAACTTTTACTTACAAGTGACTACAGTTGTTAGTGAGAAGAGTATTGTCCTCTTGTCCTGCTATTTGAGGTTGCATTTTTAACAAGTCTGTAATAGTGTCAACACAGTATAGAGCTTTACATATATTGCAACATAGTACTGCAGAGCACAACAGTGTAGGTATTAATGTACTGCTGTTTCCTTTCTTATCACAAGTGACTGGGGGGTTGGTGTCTGTCCTGTACACAACCAGATGTTAGTGTCTCTTCAGACTCTGATGATGATGGCGGCCACAGTGAAGCACAGGTGGGGGTTTTGGAGGCTGACTCTGTTCTAGAGATTGACATCCCTCTTCTGCCCTCACTCATTCTCACCACACACAGTCAGTGTATGCCCACAAATCCAATCCCCGGAAGCCATAGATAGTGGACAGTCAGAGGGTGGGGCATTGAACAGAAAAGTGTGGCAACTATGGCTCCAGTGAGTGTATCCACTGGGCATAGCCAGACAGCTGGTGAGGTTCCACACAGGCAGATTGATAGGGTCACTTGTAGGAGGCCTGCTGTCCATCTACCACCTGTTGCAGGTGTCACATCACAGGTCACTCGGTGCATGTTTCTGGCTGTCATGGAGGCATAGGCATGTTCTGAACAGAACTACAGACACATGCTTAGGGTTATGCATGCAGCATAGTCTGAAACTGGTGATTGCCTTCACCACATTGCTGATACCCTGGATTGGTTCACTGATGCAGTGGATAGAAGGTAAGCTGAGACAGTGTCTGTCTTGGAATATACAGTGTCTGTGCTGGAACATCTGGTTGGAGTTGAGCATCGGACTCAAGGACGTAGGTCAGCAACCCCATCTGCTAAGACTACACGTGGTCATGCACAATCATGTTCCCATAGTGGCAGTACATCCAGTGCTACAGAGGAGAGTGTGCTGTCCACACCAAAACATGGCATTCCCGTGAAGGGCACAATCCCAGCAGGCAGCAGTCACCGTCAGGTACAAGCACTGTGTCTGACCTTGGACATGGAGGTGCCAATGCAACTCCTGGCAGAGCCAATTCAGATCACCTACAGAGAGACACAGCACAGTTCCATGGTCCATCTTACCTGCTTCCCTTCCTGACTCATACACATGCTCTCACCCTTTTGGCTCTGCCTAGTCCTCCTGCACCCCACACAACTCCCTGTGCAAGAGATGATACCTCTGCCACATCCCTGTCATCCTCACCATCAATGCAGGGAAATGGAGCTATGTATCTGATGCACAGGGTGACTATGTAAATTAACATGTACATGTGTAATGCATTGTTGTTTTGCCATGCCACTTTTAGTGGTTACTGACAGATACCGTATGCTGACATTTGTAATGAGTAAGCCACATAATTTTGTGTACCTTATGATGTTGTAATGGCTGTATACTTACACAGTGAAAGATGTGTCATGGACCTGTTTCTGTTTCAGGATTGTTGGCAGCACCTATAGATACACAGTGGCAATAAAGCCATAGATATCAGAGCACAGAATGGAACGTTAACTCATTAAGCATGAGTACCTTCTCATGGTGCCTGTGTGCTTAAACCCGAGCGCACCATGAGGATACAAATTGCACGCTGTTACCCCCGAGTGCCTTCCAAAAGCGACAGAAACTGTATTGCAGATTTCTAGTTCAACTTAATGTAAAACACTCTGAAATCATAAATGAATATGTAATTTACCTTAGATAGTTATGATTCAGCATGTTTTTACATCATGGTCACATTAAAGTTTTTGTAGAAAATCAGGTTTAAAAGTTCTTGATAGACTAAGTGGTGGCAGCCAATCAGATACTTGCAATCCAAGCCACCACTTGCATAACACCTCCACTCCCAACCTAAATTTCCTTTGTTTTCCCCTAATAAAAAGAGCAGCAGGTATTTTCATTCTTTTTTGCAAAGAATTGGAGATTTTACCTGCTACTGGATCCTCTGTTTTATTTTCGGCACTCAAGGATTTCACAGATCACCAGATAGGCACTACAAGGAGTTCCCGTGAAGCTCGGTGCAACAACTAGTTTTTTTTATCTTCCGGTAACTAACTATAACATTACTTATGATTCACTACCTTTCTCCATAGGTCACCAGTGTTATATGAATAATAGTGGCATTTGTTTTGAAATTGCATTTGAGAACAAACCTAATTACCAAAACTGATGATTTCAAGATGCACGTCAAGTAAAGAAAGAGACTTGGGGAGGTCATTTACAATGGGAATGCTCAGATATGACAACACGTATTAAAGAATGGGGATTTTAACAATTACTGTTTGATTGATAAAATCTGAAAACTGCCTATCAGTGGCTGTTTGTGTGTTCTATTATATTTGTCCTGATTGTCTGTAATGTTTTAAAATATCCATTTTTATATTAATACTGTACATTCAATGAACACATGATTTTTTTTTTTTCTTTTTACAAAAATGTGCATGCCCTCCATTGTACTACTTTTTTTTAATGTGTTGATCACATAACACACATACAAATTCTGTTCTTTGGTCCTCTACACAAACGTGAATGAAAATGTATAGCTCACAATTTTGGCCTTTAAATACCATTGCAAGGACGGCTAACCTTCTTATAATTAGTGTGTGAGTGTTTGCTAGATCCACAGCTCAAACAGTTAGGTATCTTTATTTTTTAATATAATATTTTGGTGATTTATAGTCACGTGTAAAAAATAAGTGTTTTTTTTTCATTTACTAGCTTGGCGTAGGTATAGATTTTCATTTACATTTATACTAGGCGTAAAAACATTTGGTAATGGAACATCAGTGAAAAGATGAGGTGTATATAAAGTATTAAGATTTAGATATAGAGTTTTACATCTTTTTTTTCACCCGATCCCATCTCTCAGTGTTGTTACAGAATACGTAACAAGTCCGGATATATCTGTTAATCTGTCGGTGCACGAAATCTGGACAAAGCCTAACATAATGGGGGAGTCATATGGGGTCAAAGGTCCCCAAATAGGTAAGATTCTAAATTTTGCTCTTATAAACTTAGAAAGATGCTAGAGTAACAGGATTTGTGTTAGTATGTATTTTCTTCAGGATAAGAAGTCTGAAAATGTATTTAGTGATTTCAGTTCTCAGATCATCTAAGTGGTTTGCCAGAAAACTATCGATTTTATGAGGGACAGACCAAAATATGAGGTAATGATCTGGGCATTCTGCAAAAATATGGACAGTTGAGAGGTCTGAAACCATGAATAATCAAGGGTAAAGGCTGTAAGTAACATGGTGGTCACTAAATGAGGACAAAGCCTAAAATGGTAGGGGGGATAAAGGCCCAAAAATAGGGATGCATTTTGTATATTACTCTTATAAACTCAAAACATTGCTAGACTAGCAGGTTTTGTGTTAGCATGCATTTCTTGAAAGATGCAAAGCCTGACACTCAAATGTGTTTGATTATTTAGTCACATCAACTCTTAGTGGATTTCTGAAAAGTAGAGTTGTTCAGGTGGGTGGAATTTAAGCATATGTCCCCATAGTGAATATGGATATTATGCCGTATCTGTCTTCTTTCTGTTTCGCGGGGGTTAGAAACTGTACTGTAATGTATATTGTTTGGGCTGTTTCAGGTGACTGATGACAGATGCAGCCTGAAGACCAAAGAATGAATGCCTCATTGTGGATGGCTGGTGCATAAGTTCATTGGTTGTTACTAGGCTGACAAGCACTACAGCCCTTGCAAGCCTAGCCAGACACTTCAAACTACATGGGTCCTGAGTATCACTGGGGCATGTTAGTAGGAAGGTAATTAAGGATTTGTAGGAGGTGGGGTTAGGATAATACTTATTGATGGCACAGGGGCCAGACCACGGTAAATGTATGATTTCCCATCCAATTTTCAAGGCTCCTTTTGAATGGGGTCAATGATGAACTCTATTTTCCACGCATGGAAATCCTTTGGGACACATATATGTCTCTCCAGCACATTCTATGTTTATGTCACAAGTGAAGTTCAGATCCCTGGACCTAGTATTTCTGATGCTGTTTGTTTTGTGCATGTTTAACAGATCCATCAGGGCTAGGTGAGAGGGACGTCCTGTAAGCCAAGTAAAGATCCCCTCTCAGCAGCCTGTAAGGGACTGCATACAGAGAGGGAGCCTTTAGGTAATCAGTGTAATACAGGTTTTCATAGGTTCATAGGTTCATAGGTAGGTACTAGGCTATCGGCCCAAGGGCCTAAGTAAGCCTAGCCAACAAGTATCCCTGGCTTATGCCACCCAAGAAAGTTAATTTCCTGCCCTCCTGTCAAGCAGAACCACAGAAGTGATCCCCGGGGTGTATTTCCTATTTCCCATCCACTCATCAAGATTTTTCTTGAAGAGTGCTAATGAGGAACTTTGCTTGACATAGATGGGTAGCTTGTTCCAGAGTATAGGAAGTCTCTGGGACAGGAATCTATCCCTCCAGAATGTCCTGTTTATTGTGGTGACAAGGTTTAGGTCTCTAGAGTGTGCAGCTTGGAGGGATTGGGATTTCTTTAGGTGTAGCATGTCCAACAGCTCTGGGTTTAACATTGCTTTATATGTTAGGCAGAGATCTCCTCGGAGTAGGCGATATGCTACAGAGTAAAGCTGGAGTTTTTTGAAATGGTCAGTGTAGGGCATCTGTTTGAGGCCAGTAATCATAGGTTCATAGGTTCATAGGTTGGTACTAGGCTATCAGCCCTAGGGCCTATACAAGCCTAGCCATAACAATTCCCTGGCTATTTCTTCCCACATTATTTACTTTCCTGGACCCCTGTCTAGCAGGGCGACTGACGTGATCCCTGGGGTGAATTTCCTTTCTCCCATCCAATCATCAAGGTTCCTCTTGAAGAGGTCCAAAGAGGCACTCTGCTTGACATGTATGGGCAATCTATTCCAGAGTCTGGGGAGTCTCTGGGTCAGGAACCTATTCCTCTTTGTGAGTAACTTCTGAGGAGTTTTCCAGCAGCTTTAGATGTCTTGTGAGGTACATTCCAAAAGGGGTGTTGAACTCTATAATGGGTCTAATGAGTGCCGAGGAGAGGGGAAAAATGACCTTTTTTTTCCTGGATGAGAACCCTTTTGTGATGCTATGAATTCTCCTGGTCAAAAACCTTTGTGGGCATTCCAGCTGTTGGTAAGCATCTGGTTAGATGTGTACCAAAGGAGACATTTGTATTCAATGATAGGTCTGAAAAGGGACAAAAGGAGTGGTACTATAATTTCCTTGGACCTGAATATAATATATATATATATATATATATATATATATATATATATATATATATATATATATATATATATATATTTTTTTTTTTTTTTTTTTACCATCTTAGATATATGTTGGTCAAAGACCAGATTGCAGTCTACATATCTTCCCAGATCCCTTACTACTGGTTTGACACTTAGGGATATTTTATCAATGGAGTAATTAATTTGGGTTGACAGTTTCCCAAAGGGAATTATAATGCATTTTCTGACATTGAATGACTGTTGCAGTCTTCCACTCACTTGGAATGTAGTCTGGTTCAGGGTTATAGCTGAAAAGTGATTCAAGTGGCCCTGATAGGTTGTGTTTTTGACTGATCAGGATGCAACCAGGGATGTTGTCTGGAAACATGGAGCCGATGTTCTTGGCTTTAGCAAGTGCTGCCAGCACCTGGTTCCTGCTATTAGTTGGGGGTAGTATGTTGGGGGAAATTTTGCCTGGTGGAGCTTGGGGGGAGTGGAGGGGGGGGGGTGAAGTTTGAATTGAATTTATCTGCCAGCAGATTTGCTGTGTCACCCTGACTGGTGAAGGTGGTACTGTTCGGCACACTGCTGTGTGTTACCTTTAAGGTTCCATGCATAACTGAAGGCCTTGTGATTGTCTTTTGCCTACCTATCCTGACCTTGTTGGACTTAGACCTCTTAATTTTTTGCTTAGTTGTATAAGAGAGCACTTGTCTTTAAAAGAGTCACTCTTTCTGATGGACATATTTCTTTTATTATATACCCTGTTTAGGTGAGGATCCCACCTGTTGGGTTTGTTTTTAGTGCTTGTTTTGGTTTTACTTTTGGTAGGTACATCAGTCTCTCTGCAGCCATTCACATGTTTGTATAGGGATTCTAAGTAATTGTGCATAGGTAGCTGTGGTCTCGGGGTTAGGTTGAGCTTTAAAGGTTGACAGACTGTCACTTAATTGGATGTAGTTTGCCATAGACTAGTTCTTAACTGTGACTGATTTAGCTGGGGTTTCTGGGCTTTTACTTCAAAAGGGACACTTTGTGACCTGACCTCAGTAGTGAGGAAGTGACACAGGGTACAACCAGCGTGCACTATCTGTTCCAAGGTGTTTGTATTAATAAAGTCCAGTGTAAGTTTCCCAGAGTATAGCGGAGTAGTTAAAGTCACTCATGAATAGGTGTTTGGATGGTGATTGCCTCTTGTAGGTTTAGGTATAGGTAAGAGTCTTGAGACAGTAGGGAGCAGAGATGGTTACCTGTAGCTAGCTGTGATATGGTGATGGGCCTTATATGTGGTAATGCACATGGATGAGCTCCATGGTATCATCCTGTTTAACAACCTGTAGTTACGTTTGTTGCTGAAGTAGCCTGAGACACCTCCGCCTTTAGTCCCAAGCTATGCTGTTGTTGGTCTAAATGTGTGGAAGGCTATGTAGCTTTGCACTGCTGGAGTACTCTCTATTGCTTTAAACCAAGTTTTGGTCACAGCACTGATGTCTGTCTTCTCCAGTGTGAGGAGGGCCGGAAGGGTTTGGAGTTTTTTTTTTTAGGCTTCTGATATTGACCAGTTAACACCTTAAGGTTGCTTGGTGACGTTATTGCTACATTAGTAGTTTAGTCTTTTTGGCTTTGGTAGATTGTATTTGTCTTCAGATCTGTTTGTTTAGTTTGAGATGGCTTTTATCTTGCTGGGTGCTGCACCTCCTACTTTTTGGCATGATTTTCTTCCTTCTGTTACACAGCCTATTGATGTAATTCCACCAGGGTGGCTTGTTTTTTTGAGTTAATTCTGTACTTGATGGTGTTGGGTTGGATGGTGAGTGTTTCCAATGATACATGGGTTTCCCGGATCATAGAGGGGACCTATAGCTTGTAAGTAAGTGCTATGGGATTTGGCTATGGTAGTTTGAAGATGGAGAAGCTCAATTCATTGTCCTGTTTGACCAGCCATGAGATTTAAAGTCATACACAACCAACTTTAGTCCCTGTCTGTATAGTAGCTGTTCAAACTTAACTAAAAGGTACAGTATACAAAGGAAACATGATTTGACTATTACTTCCTTTATTTCCTGCCAGTACTTGGTTCTGCTATCCATTTCTGTTTAATTTCGACCTGCAAAATATTGTGTTAGTACTTTCTGGTATTTGACATATCATATCTTCCATTACGTACTTAGGCCACTAATTCTAGCAAAATTCTCTAGAATCAATTTCCTATAGATGTCTCCTGACTTACTTGCTGACTATTTCAAGCATGGAGCTACCATATGTTTTGGGCTTTTTATTGGCTTTGTCAGTCATTTGTGAAATTTCGCTGGGAGGAAGGGCTCAATATCTAAATGTTATACTATTTTACTGAATTACTCAGGTCTCCGCCTTACTGATGATAATGACTCTTTGTTACATAACAGGTGCACAAGGTAATATAATGAATGCCTGTTTATCACCTGTGTCTGAGCATGCATAACTTTGCATGTCATTATCACAGTGCAGTTACAATATAGCAGTGAGTCATTATCACTTTTCGGGCAAAACTCTCAGCAGCTGTCACTGTTATTCACATAAGTAGAAGTCGTTATCACATTGATAATGTACAAGTCCGATTTGGGTTTTTCTCCACTTGGAGTCATTGCAATCCACCCCCCCCCCCCACACACACACACACCAGTTTCATTCTGTCATTTGTACAATTTCAAGAAATGTAACAAATCTATGAGGCAAAATCTGGACATCCTGCAAAAGTCAGGACACTTGACAGTTATGACAGGGATTGATTTTAAATTTGTTCTTTTTAAATGAGAACATTACTAGTATAACAGGTTTTGTGGTAGACTGTATGAAGGATATGTATATATGTATATATATATATATCTATATATATATATATATATATATGCTATTATTTAGTGCGTTGCATCCTCTGATTTGCCAGGAAATCGCAAATTGTTCTGATAAACAGACCAAAACTATGAAGCTTAATCTGGACAGTTGAGATTTCTGACCTTCTCACACACAGCCACACACTCACCCTCTACTTCAGACATCAACAAGCAGCTAGTTTACATCCCATGCACACACCTACTCTCTCACATTTCTATTTCTTTATGTACCTTGTCTGATGTCTGTATTGTGTTGAGAGTATAAAATCAGTAATGCTTTTCTTATAAATTACTAAGGTCATCTGATATACTACACAATGACTCTCTTAGGAGTTTACATTTATACTTTGTTCATTTTTTTGTGTGTATGTGGAAGAATATATTTTACATTGTTTACTTTTTACTTATAAGGCAATGACAATATCCAAATTTATATGTTGTCTTTATTTATTATCGCATGCTTGTGAGGCTAACGTAATGTCAGCCAAGTTGAACAAGTCTTCTGTGCATGCACGGGCATTCATATCTTCGCATCAAGGTGTGCCTACAAACAGTGTATATCAGGCTGTCAACCACAAGGGTGTGGCAGCATGACCCAAACTTTGCAGGAACTACTGCTGTGATGTTGGGAGTGTCCCCATCCCTCTACTCTTATGACACACAAACACACCATGTGGCAGATGTGACTGCATTTCAAACCTTGCTGCCATGATGTCTCCAATAATAGTCATTATATATAACAATAAGCATTATGCCAACTTGCACAGCTCACATCCTGCACCACTTACACCCATATCACACACACCTGCATCTGTGCAGCACTTGACCAGGCACATAGCCTAACAACAAACACATCCGAAAAGCCTGCCTCTGGAGTGCACAGTGTACATAATACTGTATGCACCAGTCAAATACCCAATGCAAAACACAAAACCACACCTCTTAGTCATAGGTGATTACATCGTGAGACACATTGATGTTGGTGTAAAGTGGCTACATAGGGGAATGATCACAGATACCGGTCTGTGGGTTGACACAATAGGCCGTATCACACATTGCCACAAATCACGGAATATTAGTTAACATAATGTTGACATCATAGTTCCTGCAGGTGTGTATGACATACATCACTGGCCTGTATACAGACACATGACTGAGTTTAACCTGTCTATGTCTCTCACAGGTATGCATATAGCTTTCAACTGCAGTAGACCATCACCTAGGATGATGGCTCCATACACACGGACATTGATGGAAGTCAATAATTGCTTTAGCATATGGAGTCATTGTAAGGGGTGTGAAGACTGGTAGAGATGGGTGAAGGCTGCCAGCCTAGTCAAAGAATTTGATACATAATTCTGGCATTTGTAAATATAAATGTAAAATACAGGCTTGTGTCTTAAATGTAAAGAAATGCTGTTTTGAACAATGTGGCAACATTGCCATCTGCTGTAAGAAAAACTAAGTCAACCATTTCAAATCTTTCTTTTGAAGTTCAAATTATTTCAAATCTGTCCTTTGATCTAGATAATGGTGCCAAAGAGGCTAGATGAGCACATTATTTCTATTGTTTTAACTTAAGGAATATTTACTAGAATGGACATATGAAATGTCTTTTATTGTTGTAGCTTCCTGAGCAGGTGTTAGCTTGCTAAATAACATAGCCTGCTGGCCTGGGAACTTCAGGCTAAATGTCAAAGTAATGATGTAATGGGAACTAAATGAGAATGATGCAATCGGGTAGGGCCCAGCAGAAATATTTGTTAGTGATTTTAAAAAAATTTCTCAGAGAGAGAGACTGTAGGCATTTTGATCTTGGACATCTAACTCAGCACTGCTTATGCTCTATGTAAGTAAGTTATTTTATAAGTATGTTTCTTGTAGCAATAGCTAGGAATTAGAAAAGATTATACTAAGTGTTTTTCTGTTATGTCAGAACTGTACTACTGAATTATTTAAGTTTCTGTGTGATCTCGGAACTCTTGAATAGCACTGTGGTGTAGTAGTATTGTCTTGTGTTTTTAGTATTTATTATTAAATATTTTTAAACCCTTTTCAACTTTAGCTGGTTTATGTAGAGATAAATTAAGCTATAGAGTACATTGCATGCTTATAAGTGATCCTGTAATAAGCCCTTTCAATAAGCCTTGATTGCTTAGTTACACTACTATTGGATAATAATATTGCACAGTAATAATTGGACACCATCTTAAGGGCCTTTGGATAGCTGATAATTATTAGCTATGGGTGGCAGGAATTACTATCGTATAGTCTGGGTATAGAGGCACAGCTGGAGAATCAGTGTCAGCCTTTTCCAGGAGTGTCTTTGAAATTGTATAAATACTTATCTCAAAGTGTGTGTGTGTGTGTGTGTGTGTGTGTGTGTGTGTGTGTGTGTGTGTGTGTGTGTGTGTGTGTGTGTGTCAGCTACTTGGGCAGGGACACGAAGCACTGGTTGGACAGAGAGGGTACTGGAGGTTAGCTTGCCAGCTATGCTGAAATTTGGACCCTATAGCTGTGTCAGTGAGGAGTCTTACTGGGGACCTGGAGAGCAAGGGAGCAACCAGCCCTAGACTGACTGTGATCTCTGTGTGTTGTTAAGGGAAATTGTACTTTACTGTGTGTATCTGTTATCCTTTCCTCATATATGACGCGCCCTCTCTGGTGTTAGTGTTGTGGATTGAGGCTCCTTGACTGCTGAACCAGGGCACGGGGATCACATATTAATTGGTGGCAGTGGTTGGGATAGCCAACTCACATATTAATTGGTTTGCGGTGGTAGGATCAACTACACATACTAATTGGTGGGCATTAGCGGAATATCCACATCACATATTAATTAGTTGGTAAATACTAATTGGCTTGTAGTGGTGTGGGTAGAGTGAATCCTGTAGCTTATGTACAGTGATCACTGAAGGTGTTTTGTACTCTAAATCAACCACACATGAAATACTCAGAGTTCAGATCACAATTGTTTTATTTCTTTTGTTAGCTTAGTTAGTCAGGGTGAGCAGGCAGCATGTCAGCAGAGGAGTATGGAAAGCTGACAAGGAGCCAGCTGGTAGAGATGTGCCAGTCCAGGGGACTAGTGCATGGAAACCTGACTAAGGCAGACCTGATTGCAGCCTTGGTTACAGCTGCAGCAGAAAACAGCATCCAGGAGGACAATCAGACTGGCAGTGGAGATACAATATCCTCAGAGAATGGACAGCTCAACCTTTCTGCAGCAGACTTAAAAATCCAGCTGGAGATAAAGAGACTTGAGTTGCAGGCCAGGCATTTGGAGATAGAAGCCAAAGAAAAGGAGCATCAGAGGAGGCATGAGAGGGAAATGCTGACTCTTCACCAGAGTCATGGAGGTAATGGGGAAGGGAGTAACTGGACCCCATAAGCAAAACAGGTCAGTAAATTTCTTCTGCAATTTAAAGAGGGGGATAATTTTGATAGTTTCATTCATATGTTTGAGAGGGTATGCAAACAGTATAGTGCTGACCAAAGGCTCTGGGTACGGTTCCTGACCCCCTTTCGCCATTGGGAAAGATGTAACTTTTTGTCACAAATGCCTGACACTGTCTGTTTTAATTATACTGCTGTAAAAAATGTATTTTAGAATGTTTTAAGCTAACACCTGAAATGTATAGGAAAACATTTTGTGAGCACAGACGCAAGGCAGATGAAAGTGTGTGAGAATATGTTGCTGAACTGAGCACTTATTTTCATAGCTGGGTGAGTGGATGTCATGTCACCACTTTTGAAGGGCTGTCAGACCTTTTGGAGAGTGAACAAGCCCTTAGCACTTTGCCTGAGGACATGAGGATCTGGTTAGCTGATAGACAATGTGCTACTTCAGATGAGTTGGGAAAGAAGGGAGACCTACACCTGGCAAGCAGGGTAGCCGTGCACAGGAAGGGGACCCCCAGTTTTGCTCATGGGTCTAAAGGAACCCATGGTGAGCAGCACAGACAGCCACAACGCAATCTGCCAGTAGCAGGGGAAGCCACTAGTCCAGGTACATGTCCAGGAGCTAGGGTTAAATGTTTTGAATGCAACCAGTGGGGCCATGTGGCATACAGGTGTCCACAGAGGCAAGGTGGGGAACCAGAGGTGAGGGAGCCAGTAAGTGGGAAAGACAAAATGCCAACAGTAGGTTGTCTTGGGACAACAAGGGCACCAAACTACCACCAGAGGCTATATCCTATTGCAATGAATGGCAAAGAGGCCATTGCCAAGAGAGAGACAGCCTCTGATATAACCATTGTAAAGCTTGCAATGGTTACAGAGGAGCACTACTTGCCTGGGTAATCTACTCCAGTCAGAGCTTTAGGAGGGCTCCCATTCCAAATACCTTTGGCTAGGGTTCACCTTGACTGGGACGGTGGAAAAAGAAGCCAGCAAGTATGTTTGTTTAAGGATATACCTGCAGATGTCCTGATAGGGAATAATTTTGATAGTGCAGTACCCTGTGCTTGTGCAGTTACATGCAGTCAGGCTTGGAGACAAGCATGCGGGTCTGGTAGCCTGGGGGAGACCCAGACAGACCGCATACTTGCAGCCAGGACAAGGAGTGAGCTACGCTGTAACAGTGAGACTGAAGGTGAGCCACAGCTGCTTGTGGGTACTGATTGTTCCCTTGGACAGGGTAACTGCAAAGGTAGAGGTGAGAGTAGTACCCAGGTTGACAGTGAGGCACCACTGTCAGAGGATGCCAGACTTCCTGTGGAAGGCGAGTTGGGAAGGGTTACAAGGAGAGAGTTGAGACAGGCTCAGCTCTCAGACCCTACATTGCAAGGCCTGAGGCAAGTAGCTAGGGAGGCATCTGATTCTCAAGAAAAGGGGGAATCTGTATAATGGGACAAAGGGTTACTATACAGAGAGTGGACTGCTGAGGGAGGGCTAGAAGGTGAGAGAGTACAGCAGTTGGTAGTGCCTAGAGCTTACCATCTGGCGCTTCTAGCCATAGCCCATGATATTCCCTTTGCAGGTCATATGGGCACAAAATGTACAAAGAGACAAATTATGCAGAACTTCTATTGGCCTGGAATTTCCAGAGATGTAACAGGGTACTGCAAGACCTATGAGCAGTGCCAAAAGGTAGACAAGGCAGGAGACAAGGTCACAGCTCCTTTGATATCTTTGCCTGTGATTGAGGAGCCATTTCAGAGGGTAGCTATGAATATTGTGGGTCCTCTGAGTACCCCACATTCCACATGGGAAAGGTATATCCTACTGGTAGTGGATTATGCTACATGATACCCTGAGTCAATGGCTTTGTCCTCCATTGAAGCAGAGAAGGTGGCAAATGCTTTGTTAGAGATTTTCAGCAGGGTAGGTATCCTAAAAGAAATACTGTCTGACATAGGTGCCAATTTCATGTCAGACCTGATGGGCTTGTCTGTGGAAGTCCTGTGTAGTGAAGCACATGAAGACCACCCCCTACCATCCCCAGACTAATGGTCTTGTTGAGAAGTTAAATTCTACAATCAAGCCCATGCTACAAGCATTTGCAGATCAGTTTAAGAGGGAGTGGGACAGATATTTGCCCCATCTGTTGTTTGCTTACAGAGAGGTTCCCCAGGAATCCACAGGTTTTTCACCCTTTGAGTTGTTGTATGGGCATAGAGTGAGGGGACCTCTAGATTTTATTTGAGATGAGTAGGACGTTGAGTGCGAACCTCACAAGGAGTCTGTTGTGGCATATGTCATAAACCTCAGGACAAGACTCATGGGCTTGGCCCAGGAAAACCTAGGAGAAGCCCAACAACAGAAAAAGGTGTGCTATGACAGGAATGCTTGAGCTAGAGAGTATGCTGTGGGGCAGCAGGTAATGGTTATCATTCCTGTCAGACACAACAAGCTGCAAGCAGCTTGGGAGGGACCCTACAAAGTGGTAAGAAAGGTAAGTGATGTTAACTACATGGTGGAATTGCTAGGCAGAAGGCCAGGGCACAAATTGTACCATGTCGACATGATGAAACCTTACCATGATAGGGAGGCCCTTGTGCTGAGCAATTACAGTGGATTGCAAGAGGAGTCTGAGGGAGATCTGCTGACTGATCTCCTCCGTGAGGCTCGGGCTGACACCCCAGTGGAAGGGGTAGCAATGTTCCAGCAGCTATCTACTACCCAGGTTCAAGAAATTTGAGCAGTGTTGCAAGAATTTTGGGACGTGTTCACTGGGAAACCAGGGTGCAACCACCTAGTGCAGCACCAGGTGGATACAGGACCCCAAAGGCCTATTAGGCAGGCCCCTTATAGGATGCCTGAGAGAGTCAGACAGACACTGAGGGAAGAGGTACAGGAGATGTTGGAACTAGGTGTGTTTCAAGAGTCCAACAGTCCCTGAGCATCCCCAGTGGTGCTGGAGCCAAAGAAGGATGGTAGCCCCAGGTTCTGTGTGGACTACAAAAAAAATAAATAGTCACACAGAGTCGGATGCTTACCCCATGCCTAGGACAGATGAGGCCATAGAGCAGCTGGGTGGGGCTAAGTATCTTACAACCATTGATCTTACCAAGGGTTACTGGCAGGTGCCCTTGACTCTCAGAGCTACAGAGAAGTCAGCCTTTGTGACTCCTTTTGGCTTGTATGAGTTCACAAACATGCCCTTTGTGATGAAGAATGCCACAGTGACTTTCCAGAGGCTGGTAAATAAGATCCTAGCAGGTGCAGGAGGGTTTGCCCTTGCTTACCAAGATGATATTGACATCTACAGCCATTCCTGGCCAGAGCACCTTCAGCATGTCAGGGAGGTGTTGGGCAGACTACAGAGGGCAGGGTTGACCATTAAGCCGAGCAAATGTCAGGTGGGTATGGCTGAGGTCTCCTACCTAAGACATAGAGTGGGGAGTGGTAAGATAAGGCCAGAACCTGCCAAAGTGGAAACCATTCAGGCATGGCCTGCACTTGTTCCTAAAATGCAGGTGAGGGCATTTTTAGGGACAGCAGGGTACTACAGAAAGTTTGTCTCCAGTTATAGTACCATAGCTGCTCCCCTCACAGACCTAACAAGGAAGAACAGGCCAGATAAGGTAGTGTGGACCCCAGCATGTGAGCAGGCAATCCAGAAGCTTAAAGAAGCTTTGAGAGGACCCCCTGTTTTAGCCAGTCCAGATTACAGCAAAGAATTTGTTGTACAGGTGGATGTTTCAAACCATGGGGTGGGGGCTGTGTTTTGCCAGATTTATTCAGAGGGGGAAGAGCACCCAATGGTTTATCTCAGTCGTAGGCTCCAACCCAGAGAGGAATGCTATGCAGCTGTATAAAAGGAATGTCTAGCCATAGTGTGGGCACTGCAGAAATTTCAGCCTTATCTGTATGGAAGAAAATTCACTGTAATGACAGATCACAACCCCTTAATATGGTTAAACAGAGCCAGCCAGCAAAATGCCACATTGCTAAGATGGAGCCTGTGGTTGCAAGCATATGATATATCAGTGCAGCACCGCAGTGGGATTAGCAATGCCAATGCAGATGGGCTCTCAAGACAGGGAATGGGGTGAGGTACACTCAGATAGACCTAACCCTCTCAAGTGGCGTTTATTAAGGGTCACTTGAAAAACTAGCTTGAGTTCTCCGGGGGTGGGGGTGAAATGTGAAGACTGGTAGAGATGGGTGAAGGCTGCCAGCCTAGTCAAATAGAATTTGATACATAATTCTGGCATTTGTAAATATAAATGAAAAATACAGGCTTGTGTATTAAATGTAAAGAAATGTTGTTTGAACAATGTGGCAACATTGCCATCTGCTGTAAGAAAAACTAAGTCAAGCATTTCAAATCTTTCTTTTGAAGTTAAAACTATTTCAAATCTGTCCTTTGAGCTAGATAGTGGTGCCAAAGAGGCTAGCTGAGCACATTCTTTCTATTGTTTTAACTTAAGGAACACTAGAGTGTACATGTGAAATGTCTTTTATTGTTGTAGCTTCCTGAGCAGGTGTTAGCTTGCTAAATAACATAGCCTGTTGGCCTGGGAACTCCAGGCTATGTGTCAAAGAAATGCTGTAATGGGAACTAAATGAGAATGATGTAATCTGGGAGGGCCTAGCAGAAATGTTTATTAGTGATTTTAAAAACTATTGCTCAGAGAGAGACTGTATGCATTTTGATCTTGGGCATCTAACTCAGCACTGCTTATGCTCTATGTAAGTAAGTTATTTTAAAAGTATGTTTTTTGTAGCAATAGTTAGGAATTAGAAAAGATTATGCTAAGGGTTTTTATGTTATGTCAGAACTGTACTACTGAATTATTTTAAGTTTCTGTGTGATCTCTGAACTCTTGAACAGCACTATAGTAGTATTGGCTTGTGCTTTTAGTATTTATTATTAAATATTTTTAAACCCTTTTCAACTGTGGCTGGTTTATGTAGAGATAAAGTAAGCTCTAGAGTACATTGCATGCTTATATTGATCCTGTAATAAGCCCTTCCAATAAGCCTTGATTGCTTAGTTACACTACTATTGGATAATAATATTGCACAGTAATAATTGGACACCCTGTTAAGGGCCTTTGTGTAGCTGATAATTATTAGCTGGTGGTGGCAGTAATTACTACCATATAGTCTGGGTATAGGGACACAGCTGGAGAATCTATCTCAGCCTTTCCCAGGAGTGTCTGTGAAGTTGTATACACACCTATCTCAAAGTGTGTGTGTCTGTCAGCTACTTGGGCAGGGACATGAAGCACTGGTTGGACAGAGAGGGTACTGGAGGTTAGTTTGCCAGCTAGGCTGAGATCTGGGCCCTATAGCTGTGCCAGTGGGGAGTCTTATTGGGGACCTGGAGAGCAAGAGAGCAACCAGCCCCAGAGTGACTGTGAGCTCTGTGTGCTGTTAAGGGAAATTGCACTTTACTGTGTGTATCTGTTATCCTTTCCTCATATATGAGACACCCTCTCTGGTGTTAGTGGTGAGGACTGAGGCTCCTTGATTGCTGAGCCAGGGCACAGGCATCACAAGGGGATCTACTACATGTCTGCCTGGGTTGCCTCACTCAACAGACATCAATGCTTCACCAGTGATGGTCTTCATCTCACACCCATGGGATTTGGCGTACCAGCCAAGGCTGCTGACATCCCACAATGCATCTTAGGCACTGTTGATGGTAAAGTTGGCAATGAGAACACCATCTTTATACAACATGATGGTTATGGTACTATACGCAGAGTATGGCAACACTGAACCCCACTCTGTAGAAGGTGTCCCCCATGGATTATGCAGACATGTGTGCAGTCAAGGACATCTGGTTCATGGCAGTGGACAGCACCACAGCCATACCAGACTACACATCCATCCACATCTTCAGACCTCAAAATGACAGTGTTGTAGATAATGCAGGAGCTGTATACATACTCATTAAGGATAGATATACATCAAGATGTTGTGAAACACTGTGATTTCCTGGACACACTGCAGGTGCCATTCACTACTGGATGGGCACATAATCATGGAATAGCTGGCTACAGGAGTAGCTGCATGACTCTAGACACCCACTGTGCATACTTCTATCTACATGTTTGTTTCATGATATATCATTACACCATGGTTTGGGGTGGCATTAAGTGACCACCAACTGTGTTGTGTCATCATGCTGCAAATCACTTGCCCAAAGGTTAATCCAGGTCCTTTACTACAATGCCCTGGATCAGTGGCTTGACATCCCCACACAGGGAACCAACATATTGCATCATGTGTTTACCAATATCAATGACCATTTCAGCCCCCTTCAATGTGAGGTTCTCCCTGGCCACAGATCAGTCTTATTAGAACTACCAGCACTAATCCCCTTGCCGACTACACAGACATATATTTCAACAATGCCATTTATTACCTCCTGTTGGATGGTTGACATAGCTTGACTGGACCTCCCCCCTAATATGGGACAGGCAAGTATGCAGAGCTGTGTACCCAAGCATTATGCCAGCATCATTACAACTGCATGAGCTCAGCTGTATATGACAGGAGGGACACGTTCCTCATGGCACAGCAAACCTGACTGGTGGACAACTGCCATTAGCAGGCTGCACAATAAGAGGTGGACATTGCTGTGTGACAGTTGGGGCGAGGGTGCCCCCCCAACATGGAGGCACAACCTCCTCAGATAAAAGAAACACATAGTGCTACTGTGATGTTGTGTATACACAGCAAATGACATAATTAGCCACCCACACAAAGCAGAATCACAAAACACAGTGTAGTTACATGTGTATCTTCAAAGGTAAGGCCCAGAATGTCAGTGAACTCATACATAATGATGCCACATATAATGGGTCTGTAGTCATAGCTAACCTGTAGTCCCACACATTCTGCATCAGTGTCAATCCCCTGTCCCCACCACATGTGACATGACATTCCTACAACCTGTCCCATAACTTCCATATCTACAGACCAGATCACAACTGGCCTCTCAATGGAGGATACACAGCATCTATTGGACATGGTAACATCCCAGGCTGCATCCTATATGGGATCTAACAAGGATTACCAACACCATTGTGAACACCTTGCAGTCATACTGAAACCACTGGCTGCACCCTAGCTGAGTGGACAATAGCAGAGGTGTTGCATCCACTGACCAACATAACTATAGACCTCTTTGTGTGAATATCCATATCTGTATACCTGTAGGGGCAATCATCACGGAGCTGATCAGCACACACATATATGTGATTTACACACAGATGACTGTACACAGTTTGGATGTGTGACAGGTGGATCATGACTGCTACATATGGTGGACATTTCCGAGGCAGTCACTGAGGACATGGGTGAGGGAGCATCAGGGCAGACAACCCCTGAACTGAGTCAAGCTGACTATATCCCCCATTCAGCATAATTTACAAAGCACCCACTTAGGCACCCACAGTACTGTCATTGTAGGGGGAACTAAGTGGCCCATTGATGGCAAACATACTGAACACAGGGACATCACCCTCCAATAGATAATCTGTAAGCAGAAATGTTCAACAGGGCTCAGTCTTGGGTCCTGTACTGCTTGGGATCCATTTACACATGGCACAAGTGACTACTGCATGTCTGTGGCTAACAATGTTGGTTGATGCCTGCAAATTGTGAGCACTCATAGAGTCTGTGAGTTATGTCAATATCCTACAAGAGGGTATTGATGAACAAATGCCTGTTGACATACTAATGGCCAGAAACTCCATGCAAATATATATGTAATATAATTTCCATCAGTAACACCTATGTACCTTGTAAGTAGCACATCAGTCTCAACATCTGATGTACATACTCAGGGGTAAAAGAACTGGGCATATGGACCTGGCCACACATGTTTACACCTAATGTACCTGAGATCATCATGTCTCCACAGTGGTATGGCAGGAATCATATGTCATAGCTGAGGGCACGGTCACCTGTAAGTGAAATACTCATAGCCTCCATGTACTCTTCCCTCAGCATGCCAGTATCTGAGTGCAGTGGACATTTGGTAATGTACCTTTCCATCAGTACTGGCAATTGCACAAAACAATATGGTTCCTCATATGGGAACTTCTCATCTTTAGTATGTGTTCAATAGGGATCATCTGAAATAACTGCAATTGCAGCGCGTGGCATATAGAGTACTCAAAGGTCATCTCTGCCATGCATACAGGCCAATGTGTGACCCTGCTTGATTGTAAATGCTGCATATCTTTTGGTAGCATAGTAGATGGATTAATCCCTCTGAGGTCATTAACCTACTATGTGACATTAATAATACATTCTGGTGGGAGAGATCTGTCTAGCAGACTTTAACACACCTTTGAAACAGAAACCTGCTTAATAGTACACAGAGCACCTCAGCGCATGCCATCTGTATGATTGGCTGTGTGACCATCATTTCACCACAGGGCTTCTGCCTGTGTCCCTCTTGGACTGGGGCAGTATGTGTTGATCATGTCAATAAGGGTATAAACTTGTTTAGGATTGTAAGGGCTGTATAGTCATTTTGCTAGTTAAGTTCAAACATCCTATGGTTACATAAGCTGATGTAAAATGTTCTAACAGCCACACACACAAACATGGCTACACTGAGGATAGCACCACTTCCAATTACTGCTTACAGGACATGGCACAGCACACACATAGAGCAAGTCGGCAGTATGTAGATTAGAACACTTACCTATGTAAATATACACACTACAGGTCACAGTACGTGATGCACACAACACACCTCATGTCTGCTAGTGCAATTGGTTTAGGACATATTATGATTGATGACATCAGCAGGCTTCATTGTGATCTGGAATTTGGTGGGCCACATCACCTGCTAGAAATAAATAATGCAAAACCATATCTCTGTCTACATTAATGAGGTGATCATATATATGCCATAGGGACATCCACACACATACCCCAAGTGCCCTGTAGTGAGATTAGAACTCCTAACTATCTAGTCTTACACACTATAGATCACAGTACTTAATGCATGTGCCACGCCTTAAGGCTGACATTACAATGCCAGCTGGTAGTGTTGAGGTTGATGACATCATCAGGCCTTGTAAAAGAGGGTAGTTTGGAAGCCAGCAGCAACTAAGAAGGACAAAACATACATAACCGTTGCAGTTTGATAGCCACTGAGGGATTCTCAGTTGTTTTGCAGGAGGATATACACACACACACACACACACATATAGATATATATATATATATATATATATATATATATATATATACACACATATATATATACATACACACACACACACACACACACACACACACACACACACACACACACACACACACACGTGCCCTGGAGTGAGATTAGAACCCCTACCTATCTACTCTTACACACTATAGATCACAGAACTTATCGCACGCACCACAGCTAATGTGTACTTTGTATGTGATTGCAGGCAAACTACTTGTGGATTACACAAACTAGGCTTGTGTTGAACAGCATCTGTGGCCAGCAGGGTGATATTGCTTCATACTGTTATCTGCATCTAGGTCAGCTGCGGTGGTGCAGCAGTTAGCGTTGCCACCTCACAGTAAGAGGTTCTCTGGTTCGATCCTCGGCTGGGGTGCCTTCTGTGCGGAGTCTGCATGTCTTCCCTGTGGTCACATGGGTTTCCTCCAGGTGCTCCAGTTTCCTTCCGCATCTCAAAGACATGCTGTAGGTGGATTGGACACTCTAAACTGGCCCTGGGGGTCAGTGCGTGCATGTGTGTGCCTTCTATGGAAGGTTGGACGCTGGGCTGGCAACTCAACACCATAAAAACTCCACTGCCAATCATGAGCAGACAGATGATCTGCTGTGGTGAACCCTAACCAGGAAAAAGCTGAAAGAAGAAGACTGTTCTCTGAATCTAGTATTCTAACAGTGAGATAACTGCTGTTATCCTAGCTATGTGTCTACAGTTACCAGTATGTTCATATGTGTTGGTTTGCACTTGGATGGGCAAGACTGTCAGCAGGAATAATGTGCCTTGTCCATGCATGTGTAGATGACATTATACATTACATCATCTGCTCACCTGTTGCTGTCTATGTGACAACATCCAGGAGGCACAGGGAGCTGTAAGTAAGTGATTTATGTACTGCTGACCCTTACTGAGGATCCTTTTAGCAACATTATAGATGTGTTATAGAGCAGCTTTACTCACCATTATTAGGGTATGTGGGACAATACAGACATACACACATTTATGTATATAACAGGGATGTATATGTAAATGTAGCTGTGTGTGTATGATATGTATATGTGCTATGTAGATATATGGGGAGAGACTTAGATGTATGTATGTATATATATATATATATATATATATATATATATATATATATATATATATATATATATATATATATATATATATATATATAATATATACATCTACTTGAAAATACATATAGAGATAGATATGCTATGTATGTGAGAGTGAGATAGTGACACAAGGATATGTATACATATATATGTATGTATGTATGGATAGCCATATCTATAGATAACAAGTCATTTTGATGACGGGACAACAGAATTGTGCTCATTTTAACAGAGAGAGATAGTGACACACGGATATGTATACATATATATGTATGTATGTATGGATAGCCATATCTATATATAACAAGTCATTTTGATGATGGGACAACAGAATTGTGCTCATTTTAACTAAGTGTATGAGCATGCACAGTGGGACTGTCAGGTTTTGTAATGTGATTACAACTGACACCTACCTGCACTCCTGTCCAGGATTTTGTGTGTTACAGACACTGACATCTGTCCCTGTTTCTGCAGCACAGTACAGCACTGCACTTCACTCAAAATGTCCATGGCATTTTTCAACTGTCTGATGTAATTAATATGTGACAGAGGTTAGTAAAGTTACACCACACACACACACACACACACACACACACACTGTCTGTAAAAACACCAACATAATACTACCTCACATGCAAAAGATATGGCTACTTCCAGATTTGATCCATCAACACCCTCACCCATGCTAACTTCCCTAGCTCACTGAGTCACACAAGCTGCCAGGCAGAGAGAAGTCATTTAACACACAGTCAACAGCGTACATATGTACTTTGTTATTCCTGCATTCCGTGAGACATGCAATGTGTGACCAATTTCAGTGTTATTGCCCTGAGATTACCTGGCCTGCTGATACACCATTTATGACTTTTAATGTTGAAGCAATTATATGTAAACACTGTTGTATTGGTTGCGGGGAAAGAACACCACATGTTCTGCTATGATGGACAGTGGGCCAAAGATCATGTGACCCCACGGTTTAATATCTCCCTTGACTGATGTTGTGCATATTCCAACCATGAGGCCTAGTGAATATTAACAAACACATACTAGTGGAGTGGGTATCTGTAGTCCCATGGGGATGTTACTTCTGTCCAAATAGCTCTCTATTTTTCCTTGCATACATGCAGCAGATCCATGCATACAATACCATATTATAATAATCCTTACAAGTAGTGTGTATGTTAGAGAATTACCCTGCAAATGCAGCAGTTAACAGAACTGTAGTTCAGGGCTGACTCTGTCTGATGCAAGCAGTACACAGCCCATACATGGATAGGTACAGGTTGTGTGGGTTGCCTGGCATCACTGTTAATATATGTATGTGAATAGGAGTGAGGTGTCAGTCCCTAGTTTGTCAGTTAATGTGCTATGTGCTGTGTCTTAACCAAAGCCAGTGTGTAGTGGGCATGCCTGCCTACAGGGACATCATCAGGAGGTTCCTCCTCCAAGTTCTCCTGTGAGTGTGGCTGTGGTGACCTTGGCAGTGGTGGGGGGCTGTGTATCTCTTTCCTGTGCTGATCCTGCTGCAGCTGTTTCCACAGGATCATATTGTGTAGCATAGCACATACTGTGAATATATGTGCAGATGTGGCTGGAGAGTACTGCAGGGCTCCACCAGATATATTGAGGCACCGGAACTGTGACTTCAGAAGCCCAAACACATGCTCTATGATGTTCCTAGTTTGGCATGTGCCAAATTATGATATTCTTCCATGGGTGTATGTGCATTTCTGATGGGTGTCATCATCCACAATTCCTGGGAGCAGCCAGCATCCCTCAGTAAATGGCAGTGTGGGATGTCCCCCCTAGCAAACAGATGGTACAGCTGGGATGCGTGCCAGATATGGGAGTTGTGTTAACTGCCAGGGCTGCTGGCACACACATTCTAATTCCCTGGGCACTGCACACAACTTGGCAGTTGATGAAGTGCTACCCATTGTGGTTGATGTAGATTCTACCCTCCTCACTCGGTGGTGCCTTGATATGTATATGAGCGCAATCTATGGCACCCAGTATTTCAGGGTAGTGTGCTACTTGGCAGAAGTGTTGAATATTGTTGGCCTTCACCTCTGCAGTGAGGGGAAAAGAAATGTGCTCACTGGCATGTGGTAGCATGGCATCAAGGAAATGGTGGAGTACCCTGGATGCAGATGCCTGTGAGACCCCCATCATGTCTCCAGTTGGTCTTTCAAAAGAACTTGTAGCTAGTATCCTAAGGGCTACACATACCTTTGTTTCCACTTGAGGGCGGCATAACTCAGTGAGTTCTTGTAGTATGTCCCTGTCCACCCTGTAGTGCTCTACAATCTCCAGCTCATGTAGCTCCTGGAAGGTTACCCCAGGCCTGAACACTCTTCTTCTTTTCTGCCTAGGCCTATTGTCAGCAGCACCAGCAGCAATGACATCAGCATCTAGCACATACAGATGGAGCAGCCCCGAGCAGTCTCTCAGTTAAAAGTCACAAGCTTCTACTCCAATGGTCAGGACTATTGGGGAAAATTCAGAATGTAGGGTTTATGCATACTTTAGAGAGCTCTGCTGTAGGTGCAGAATGTGTGATTGGCCAACTCTGATGCATTCCACCTGCCTACAATATAATTTAGTGGCCCTATTTTTGCTTAAACAAGGGTCAGAAGTAATTGAATACATTTTTGTTTTCAGACATGCTCAGCATAGCGGCACGCCATGCAAGCTGAAGGTAAACAGAGCTTAGAAGTTCGTGGACACCCCCCCATAAGGTCGTGCTTAGCCGAGCAGCACACCATGCAAATAGGTGCAGCTAAGCTGAACTGTGCTTAGAAGTCACTGAACACACCCTCAATGGTGTCAGCAACATCCTGTGTAAACAGCAACATGGGTCTAAGCATACACAAAGGGGATATGTGGACACGATTACTCCTTTCTGCTATTCAGTAACTTCACCTCATTTGCATACGTATTCATGCTCACAGCCTAGAAACTACACACTTCATAGCCATACCAAGTTAGCAACAGCACCAATGCACCATTGAAGGGACTCCACAGAAGGTCCTGTAATACATTTCTCTCACATAACATTATGTTTTTTTTTTTTTCATTTTTCTTTAAAGCATGTATGCATACTGCAGTGTGCCACACAAGCATGCCCAGATTATTAAAAAAAATTAATTTAACTTACTTCTTTTAATTTTTCTGACATACAGGATGATAGTTTCTCTCATATGTGTATGTGGTATGACATTTCTGTCCAAATATATACATTTTTACAACCCCTTTTGTCTGTCTACACTCCTGTACATGGAACTTTTCTGTGTACACTACAGACACTGACACAGGGTCTGAGGAGATGCCTATCTGCTTGCTGGATTCCTCTACCTGCCTCATGTGCATGACATTCACCTGCTTATGAGGTGATTTGCATGCCACGCACATGTGTACGTGCCACTCAGCAGCACTAACGGAATCTAAAAATTTTTGCAGCCATGTATGTAGTGCGGGGCAATGCCTACAAGGAAAAAATGTGTAGGCTTTATTAAATTCCCCACAATATCTAAATTTCTCCACATGATCTTTATAACTTCACTCCCAGTAGTAGGGCTCTTTGGATTTCAGTTTACTACTTACTGCCTTTCTACTTCTAAGCATCAACAACTCCAAAAAGAGCTTTCTTGTTCTTTGCCTAGTTTAACTCCACCCATAAGAAAATCAAAAAAGAGGAACAGATTACATCTAAACTTGTATCACCAAATTTTATTTCAGATATGTTAAATCTCATTTTTTAAATATATTAAATTTATGATGACTCCAAAATTCATTTTTGGTTACCCCAAGATTCTAACTTCCACATTTTCAACAGGAAGCATCCACCATCAGTAACATCCTAGCTAATCCAATATTAATATAAAAAGATGTATGCTGGCACTGCCATCTAGAATCTACATTTCCTAGACTTGGAAGTGTATCTCAAATAAATCAATCTTCTATACTCTTTTTGTCTTGATATAGCTACATCCAGAGCTCTCTCCCATGACCTTCTCCCTATATCTCTTTCTGTATAAAGACAAAATATTATAGATATTACTCACTAAGTGTTGAGTCTCTGTGTAGTCACTCCTTAATTGCAGCTACCAACTAGTCCACTGTGGTGTACAAGTTATCTGTTATGTCTCCTTATTTTTTTAATACTCTTTAATGATGTATCTGGGAGAAGAATCTGAAGCACTACCAAAACTCCTTCCAAGTGGATAACTCCTGGTTCATTTCCTATCATTCCAATGAGATTAGATTAGGAATACCAATTAGTTACTTTTTAAAATACTTTTTCCTCCCCGGTGTTATGAAAGTATTATCAGGCTTACCTCCTTAAGCTAATCTATAGAGTTTTCACATTGAAAATCTTACTCATCTATGTTTAACAAAGAATACACATGCTCCAGAGACCTCAACCTCATTACCACAATCAACAGAACAAGCTGGAAGGACAAGTTCATAACCCAGAGACTGCCCATGCTATGGAATAAACTTCCCATACATGTCAAACAGGGCACCTCACTGGCCCTATTCAAGAGAAATCTTGATGAGTGGATGAGAAATAGAAAATTCACCCCAAGGATCACTCCAGTGGCTCTGCTCGACAGAGGCACTGGGAACCAAGGTCGGATGGCATGATGCCAGGGTAATCCTATGGGCTAGGGTTGTAAAAGCTTCAGGGCCATTAGCCTAGTACACACCTATGAACCTATAATATAGTACCATATCTGTTTTACACCTAGGCCACCTAAAGTAAAACATTTCATCCAACTTTTCAGCCTTGCTACAAACTATAATTTAATTGGTGAATCACAATTTAATTTTTGAGTAGGATATGAAATAGTCTGAGAGTTCCCGCTGTAACACATTTTCAGAATCAAAGAGAAACATTTTGACTAGGATATGAAATAGTCTGAGTGTTCCTGCTCTAACATATTTTCAGAATCAAAGAAAAAACAGTCTCCCCTACATTCTACCCCTAACACATAGAGATAAGATTATTCCAAACTGAACAAATCTTCTTGCACAGTTAGTAAGAATTTTGCAGATGCACTCTGAGGTTTTATATAAAATTATCTGGTAGATGGACAGGGACAGCATGTGCCACATAAAGGAACTGTAGCAGGACAAATATTTGCAAGGTCTGAATCAACTGAGACATATCAAGTTGTAGGTTTTGCCAATAGTCAAAGAGCTTGCAGTATTTACAGCTGTCAGCATATGCCAGCCCAACAGCATGCATTACTGCAGTGTCCAGGTTGATATCATCGTCCTCTGTTTTGAAAAAGAATTAAATGTGCAATGCCTTGGTTTTAATGATTTTACAGTATATAGAGAAATACTACCAAAGTGTCCCAGTTCTTATATTCTTATACATGCACACACACACACATATATATATATATATATATATATATATATATATATATATATATATATATATATATATATACATACATACATATACACTATTTATTTATAGACCATAGATTAGTACTAAGTAACTGCCCTTGCAAGCCATTTTTAAGCCTAGCTAATTATCCCTTATAAGACTCACACCCTGCACCTTGTGTTTGTAAGGCAAACACCTTAACCATTAAGCCACCCTCCCAACCTTATTTACTTAATTATTGACATTTGTTGTCCAGAAAAGTCTACTGGGTCAGACTAATCCATTTTCAGTTTAGGCCAGGGGGAGAAAAGCTCCAGTAACAAATTAAAAATTACTATAGCAAACAAATAAAGAAAAATTATTATACAACAGGATAAAATTTACAGTAATAAGAAACCATATAAATACAAACAGCATTTGTTAGTGATAGAAATATGCAGAGTACAATGTCATTATGCAGTGAAAATAAATGATAGTAGAACTTGCACAGTATATAAATGGATAACTTGTTGAGGACATTCAATATAAACAATCACGATATACAGTATATTCTGTACAATATGAAGGAGCTTATACTTTTGCCTTATGGAAGTTTCTTAAGGATTAAATATTGATTAGTATACTTTCTTTAAGAGAAAGTCACATAAGTACAGTTGGTTCACTAGTATTTCAGTTGATCTAAAAAGGGGTATTCTAGTCAGTCAACTCAATTAATGTTGGTTTATGGTGCTTTGAAGTTCTGATCACAAAGATAGATGTGATTATTAAGAAAGTGATTTTTTAGGGTGACTTTGAAGGTTTTCATAGACTCAGTTTGTGTTATGGAGGGGAATAGGGCATTCCATAGTTTTGCTATGGAGTAGGAGTATAAGTTTTGTCCAGCTCTCTTATTGGGTTTATATACAGTAAGAAGCTGTTTATTAGTAGAATGAAGATTTTGGGTTGGGATGTAGGACTGTACAATAGAATGTAGTGATAGGTAGTTATTTGGCTTGTATATTAATTTATGAGCAAGAGTTAGTTGAGTGCATTGGAGATAATATGGGAATTTCAACCATTTTAATTCTTTAATGGCATGACAGTGGTGAGTGTGGTTTTGCAGTCCAGAAGCTAATTTGGTAATTTTATAATAGCATGATTGTAGTTTATTGCTTAAGGATGCATGAAGGTTGGTAAAGATGGGGGAACCATACAGGAGTGAGGGAAGTAGGAGGGAATGTGCCAATTTTATTATTGTGGGCTTATCCATACACAGTTTATGTCTCTCTAGTTTACCTAGTTTTGACTGTGTTTTTTGATTGTGTTAAGAATGCATTGTTCGAATGATAATTTATCATCTATCATGTTGTCCAGAAGTTTAGCTTTTTTCACTTAAGTTTCTGTATTAATTAGGGAGTAGATTTTGAACTCTTGTGGGGGTGGTTTGTAAAAGAATATTAGTAGTTTGGATTTTTTGGGATTAATTAGTAACAGAGTTTTGTTTAGGCATATTTGTATGCCTGAGAAGGTGCTTTGTGTTATTTTTAGGAGATCTGAGAAGTTGCTGGTGGAGGGTATAACAGTAGAATCGTCAGCATACTAGATGAGGGAACTATGTACAGATACAGTATGGAGATTATTTAAAAATACATTAAAAAGTAATGGTCCAAGAATGGAGCCCCTGGGGATGCCTACTTTATTAACCAGATTGATTGTTTTACCATCTGACAGATTGTTGTCTATCTTTCAGGTAGCTAATAAACCAGGTAATGGTATGTTCATTACATCTTAATGTTTCTGTTTATTGGATTAGTTTTATATGTGATACAGTGTCAAAATCTTTGGATAGATCTAATAAAACTACTGATGCCAGTAGACCAGAGCCCAAAGTTTTGTTCTGGGCATTGGTAAAAGAAAGTAAGGCTGCAATAGTACAATGGGTGGAAACCATGTTGAGTTTGGGTTGACATTGTCTGTGAGGTGTTTTAATAGTTGGGTATGTATACACTTTTCTAGTATTTTAGATAATAGTGAGAAAATGTAAATGGGTTGGTAGTTGGGTGTGTATATATATATATATATATATATATATATATATATATATATATATATATATATATATATATATATATATATATATATACACATTGCCTAACTTAAGTAGATAAATAGAATGTCTTCATTGTCTGCACACATTGAGACTGTATTGTTTTCCTTTATATTAATAACCTTAGTGGAAAATTACTACATTTGTGAACCAATGGCACAGTGAAGAATGTAAATTGCAGGGAAGATAATGGGTCCCCCGGGCTAACATCCCCACAATGTGCCAAAGTTCCAAGTAAGCTGGTTGCTAATTTAACTTGTGGAACAGTACCTCCATAACTTCTGTTAAGGATAGTAATGAAATCCTGGGGAAATCCAAAAGACAAGCTAGTCCAGAAACACAGCAGCAGCAGGTAAAGTTGTTGGGATGTGAGGTATTGCTGGGAATTGAATAAGCTTGCTGCTGCTGCTGGGGTTCCATTCCACATTTATCTTTTGTCTTTCTATTTATGGTGGGTGAAAGTTTGCAGTCATGCCTTAATACTAGTATCTGTCTGATGTAGTGTGGAGGGTCCCAACCATATTTTGGTAGAACTGATATTATATCTTTCTTCCATCTCAGAAGAAAGTCTCCAGAACATAAGACATAATAAGCAACTTTACAGACTCTCATAGGAATTCATTTTTTACCATCAAGAGCCACTCTAGGGTGAAGCCCATCCTATGTGGGTGTAACTTCCTTTTAGGAACAGTGAAACATTCTCAAACATTGCAAGAGTTGTATGATTGTCTGTAAATATGGGTAAGTTTAAATTAGATTATCTAACACTATATAGTAATTTACAATTAGCATGTGACTCTTAGAATTTAATTATCTATAATAGTTTCTGGAATTTCCAAGTATATATACTAGCTTTACTAATACTTTTTTGTCCTCCCTCTTTTAATCTGCTAATCAGTCTGCTGACTGCTGTGCCAGGCTAAGAGTCAATGATCACTGAACTATTAGAGAATTTTCAAAGCACTTTATTTTAAAACTTTATTCACAAAATCTCTTTTATTTTCAAAATGCCTATAGATTTTACTTTAAACTTATCCACCTGTAGTCTTGTTAAAGTGTACTTTTCCATCACTAAAAGCTGCAAATCTATTACTCTTAACAAAAGCTCGGTTAAATTTCTGTTAGCTGCCATCAGTTTAAGCACTGTGCCATTTTTCAGTGGACCAGGGAGCCTCATTTTAAATTTTTCCCATTGTTTACATATTGGCTATCCTAACTTAAGTATCAACACCTCCCATTTTTTTTGGAAATGCCTTTGGGCCATTCCCCACATACTTCTTATTTACAGTACAAAATAATTAGCCAATCCTCACATACTTCTACATTTACAGTACTATATGATAAGCCAGTCATATATCTCATTTACAATGTAAACTGCTGACCAGTCCACACATACTTCTCATTTGCAGTCATGCTGAACCAGTCTCCATATAGCTCTCATTTACAGTACAGCATAGTGAGACACTCCTCACATTCTTCTACATTTGCAGTCATTTTGCTGAGACCCCAGTGACTTCCTAGAGCTGCTGACTGAAAGTCTGGTGTCCAGATTTCTAATGGAAGTAAAATGCTGAGTTCTTTTTTTTTTGGGGGGGGGGCTTGACATGACATCCACTCCAAAGGCAGGGGCCTATAACCCATGTTAGGATCCAGCATAATAGTGTCAGACTGCAGCACAAAAAGGTGTTCCTTACAAAAACTGTAAGTTTTCCATTAACAGTTTTTTTAACCTATGCTCACCTGCTAATCTAAGTGAAGTGATTCCTGTGCGATCTTGCAATAATATGCTCATATGTTTTATAAGGTATGGAGTTCTGTGATTATTTTATGAAACTGGGAAATACATAAGCTTGTTAAACTCCTCCATTGCATGAGACCCGACTTTAACAGTTCTTAGGGATGCTTAACAAAATCTTGTTAAGGACTCCCTGAACACTGTTAAGACTAGGTCTTATTCTAGGTACTAACAGTCGATAGTAATGATCAAGAAATGCATCATTCATAAATTATCCACAGAGTTTTATTCAAAACTTTTAAATAATCTGCTGTAGATAATTTATTAATAGTACATTTCTAGGTTTTACTAGTTCTGTTTTCATGATGTACCATGTAATCCGCGATGGTGCAGCGGTAGCATTGTTGCCTCACAGCAAAAGGTTCTCCCGTTTGATTCTCGGCTGGAGTGCGGGGAGTGCTTTTTGTGTGGAGTCTGCATGTCCTCCCCGTGGTTGGATGGGCATTCGAAAGACATGCATAAATAGGCGTGCCTTTGTTGAAGGTTGGACATCAAGCTGGCACCTCGGCATTCATGAAAATCTACAGCCAATCATTAGCAGACTGGAGTTCCACTGTGGCGACCCCTAACCGGGAAAAGCTGAAAGACAAACAACAACAACAGCAACAACCAGGTGTGAATTTTGCCTTGTGCTGATTAACAGTGTGACAATGCCAGCCATCAAACAGCAGAGGCAGAAGGAAAACAGCTTTTAAAAGCTGTTAGAACCTCCCTCTGACCCACTTGCAAACAGAAAGTGTAACAGAATGAGGTGAGTGGAAGCTGTTCAAAGCTGTTCAACCTTTTGACAGAGGAGCACTTCGTTTTTGCTTGCTGTACCTCTTAAATGTCCCTGATTATGCAGAACATCCATGATTTTGCCTCATCTTTTGCCTTTTCCCTCATAAATTTTTTGATTTTCTGGTAAATCACTGAGAATTACAGTAGTCAATAATAACAGACATTACAGTTTTGTACTTTACATTGCTCAGAGAGTGCATACTGATGCAAAATATGTTGCCCTATTAATTTTTCTTTAGTGCATTAAAGCAATACTTAAAAACTATCCCTGAATTTGATCTTTTCTTACCCATTATTTTTGGACCGGTCCAGAATTCTTAAGCAAATTAGTTTACTAGCTTTCAAAGGCACACTCCTACAATTTCTCTCTTTTTTAACTGGTACTACATAGAGTAGATAAAGCTTCATGCATTGCAATAACCCACTATTGTATGTACCTGACATGATGCCAATATTCACCTCTAAAGCTTTATTCTCAATGTGTATTTCTTGACATCCATGTCTTGAACACAAAATATACATGATTATGAGCAGATCAGCAATTGTAACCTCTTTATGTGTTCAAGACATGGAAACCAAGAAATTCACCTATGGGGAGGAGCTTGAGAGACAAATCTTGTTATCCAAGTTGACAACACCTAATACGGGGTTAAATCCTCAGACATGCTCATAATTCCTTGTAGTGCATGGAGATTTATCTACTCCATGGACTTCAAATTAATCAAAAGTAAGATTTGCAAAACAAAAAAAAAATGTGATGTAGAGTTCTGGCTTAGAAAGCCAGTAAAGCAGTAAGGGAGTGGTTGATGTCTTAATCATTTCCTGTGTAAGGGAAGCAATTCAGTTCAAAATAGTTTGTGTACTTCAGCAGAGGACAGAAAAGGGAAACGAAACAAAGTTGGTTCATTCCCTGCTGATGCTGTTTACTGGTCAGCATTGTCTGCTTTTAGTGCATATGTGATGTTAACAGCACCTAAGGGGTGCTTAACAAATTGTTAAAATTGGGTCTTGTCCTGTAACAGCACTGAACCAGAATATAATTTTACCATGTTTGAGCATAATCAGTGCACTTAATGCAATATAAGCTAATAAGCTAGTTATGATCAGATTACCTGATAATGAATCTCTATTTTATTAATGTAAAGGCAGTCATTTTAATACTTCATTTCTGTTAAATCTCAGTTAAAAAAAAAAAAACAAGCAGGAAGACCTACATAGGTTACAAACACTTGCTTCCTCCCCTTGTTAACATTAACTCCCACCTTCTCTGGCACAAGATTGTCCCAAAATAAGCATCATGTTTGTTGTCAGACAGGAACAAAATGACATGAAGTGAGAATTCAACTTATACAGAAAAAGTAAGGGATGCACCTTAGAAAGAATAGGGGACTGAATTTATGTCAATGGTATAATGTATACCACTTTCCACAATGGGAATATGCACTGTTAAACCCTTGAAAGTATGACATGACACTACATTTGCCAAACATGCATACAGTCCAGACAAAAACACATAGCAATAGTAAACACCAATCTCAATATAGTAAGATACTTTTCTATATGCATTCCACTTGACCATTACCAGACATTAGCATATATGTTAACCACTCCATTATAAAAAAATTAACAAGCATAGGAATCTGTCTAGTTCCAACCTCACCACCATGAGTGTTGAGGAAAAAATAAAAAACAGAGAAACTAGTGGTCATAGAACTTCATTGATGAGCTCAGTCACAATTATTCCCAAAAATCATAACAACTCTGGGAGTTGTATTGTTTGCATGATTTTGGGGAATTATTGTGATTGAGCTCATCAATGAAGTTTTAAGACCATTAGTTTCTCTGTTTTTTTAACCACTCCAATATGCTTAGAGATGCAGTTATAATTTCAGGGTATTCCTCCAAACTTCTCTAGTTCTTACTTAGAACCCTGCAGACCAGCAGATTGCTGTTCAACAGGAAACAAGATATACAATACAGTCAATTCTTACTTACAAGCCAGGAGGCATTTACTATAAGTTTAAATTATAGAGGGGTCAATAGTATTATTCATTATTTTCAATTATAAGTGAATTTAATTAAACCAAAAATTGAACTGAGGAAGTGAAAAATATCAAAAACAAAAAAACGCAGACATCCACTAGATCCAGGTACAATTTTTATTGAAAAATGAGTGCTCTCATCTACTTGTTTACTGCAAACTTCTTCAGAATAAAAAGATAAAAAAAGTTCTCCCATTAACAACTTTTAAATACTAAAGACAACATCTAGTGGTCGAATGGCTACATTACATGTATTAACTAAATAATATAAAAGTACATTGTATTTAACAATCTTCCTTCTAAAAATCATTAAAATTCTTCCATAAATTACATGAATTGCTATAAATAATAATATTACAATGCTATAAAATGGTTATTAGATTCATTAAGTAATTAAAATCTAGATCTTGGACCTTTTGTTGAGTAATATTGTTATATTGTATGTAGCAATCTTCCTTCTAAAAATCACTAAAATACTTCCATAAATTATATGAATTGCTATAAATAATAATATTACAATGCTATAAAATGGACAGAAGATTCATTAAGTAGTTAAAATCTAAATCTTGGACCTTTTGTTGAGCAATAAACTTGTAATGGACATTCTGTCATTAATGCCTGGGGTAAGTTGCATTCAAATGTACCTGTCAATTTAATTCCCATTGCTCTACAAAGAATTTCCAATTGCCTCCCCTTTCAAAGCATGGTACTTTCTCAAATATAAAAAAACAAAAACGTTTTGAATTTTTTTCATATGACTTAGTATGCTTGTATAATGTATTATTCATGTCATTTATTTATAATTGCATAATCTTGTTGGTAAATTCTAAGTTTTAATGCATTTATAGACCTTCCTATGTAGAAAGCTGGGCAAGTACCAAACTGGGATAAATAAACTACCCCATGGGGTATTGGAATTAAATTTCCCATTTAGGTAAATGGATCTTGGGTAGATACCCACTGTAATAGTACAACCTTCAAATATGAAACCTACATTGGCTGCAAGCACCACATTTAGACATTCCTTTTGCAGCTAAGTTGCTTCCCCTTTCTTGTCACATGTACTATCGAATTTGTTCTTTAAATTCATTCCTTTTTTGTATACTATAGTGGGATTCTGACCTAATCTTTCATCGAATCCCTGTGTTTTGATGTATCTAACTCGGTTGTGTGTCAATATGTTCTTGACATCTTTATTTGCACTGTTGAAACTACATACATATGGTCTATGGTATGCCTGTGTATGCCTTGTGTGTCCACTTGAAACAAAAGTTATGTCTGTCCTTATTCTCTGTATTCCCCAAACCATATTTCAGTATGGATTTATAATGAACTTCTGTTACTGCCTCTTGCAGTATACATTCAACAAAGTCCAAAGAATAATTCCTACCCATAAACACCATAGTTAATGTTTTCACTTCATTAACAAACATGTTGTCCTTGGACACCATGGGGCACAGTCTAATAAATTGAGTTTTTAGTACATTCTTCTTCTGCCACATAGGGTGATGGCTGTTAAAATGTAACATACTGTTCAAATAAGTTTCTTTTCAAAAAATTGTTGATACAAACTGTAACTGTTTGGCATCTTTGGAAATCACTGCATCCAGAAAATGTATTGATTCTTCGTTGTAATGGCCTATGAATGTTAAAAAGCTAGTAGTTTGGTTTAAATACTGTAAAAATTCATCAACTGTCAAAAAACTGCTAGTCCATACAATAAATACATCATCCAAAAAATGAAAATAATTACTAATGTAACCAGTATATATGAAAAGAAATACAAAATATTCTCCCACTACCAAAATACAATGTTAGTAAACATCAGGGCTGCTGAAGCTCCCATAGTAACCCCCCTTTGTTTGTTTAAAATACTCTGCTTCAAAATAAACAAAATTATTAATAATAGCCAATTTCATGGTCTCAACTAAAATCTCAGTGGTATGTGCATTCAGTTTTGTAACACAGGTTAAAGCATCCCAAAACCACTGTAAACCTTCTTGGTGTGGAATAACTAAAAACAGGTCCTTAACATCAACAGTTAAAAAAAATAACTTCTGTTTTGTATGGAACTTGATGCAACCTATTCAAAAAGTGCCAAATGTCTTTAAGGACATGATTTTTGTTTTCAAATAATGGTTTCAGGATGTGGTCAAAAATTTTGCAGAGGTTCAGTTTTTGAACCTCTTGTCGCTACTATCAGTTGAAGTGACTTGTGCACGTTCAGTATTCTGAAAATATTAGGAATTATAGGTTTGTCCACTCTTAGGTACTCCAAAAGGGAAATTTCTAAATCAGAATACATCGATAGGTCATCCAGCCAATAGTCAATCTTACAATAAGGCAAGTAAATTTCATTCTTGCTCACTGTAGAAAAAAACTCACCATTGTGTAAAAATTGCAACATTTTCTAAGAATAAACATAGTTGTCCATCACAATAAAGTAAGTAAAAGCTGTCCAAAATGCCACGACAAGACCACAAACAAATCTGTTTAAGCTGCTTTATTATGATGCACACTTTTCATTTTGACAGATTTTACTTACTTTATAGTAGTTTAGTGTATTTCTTTCTTATAGTTGTCCATCACAATAGCTCCCCCCACCTTTATCCAGGTTCATAATTTTAATGGACCTGTCAGTAATCAGATCTCTGACCAATTTAAATTCCTCCTCAGAAAGGTTGTAATAGTCTCCACCTTTATTCAAGACTCACACATTTCTTTTTTCGCATGCAGCTTCAAAGGAGGCTAAAACAGGATTAAGTGATGGGTTGAATACACAAGATTTATGTAAGGTTTGATCAACATGACTTCCCAAGTCTTCATCATTGAAAAAATGGTTGCAAATTCAATTTGCATACAAGCAATTTTAATTCTAAAATACCATCTACCATACTGAATCTTTTGGCTAGTATGAAAGTAAAACCTTTACAAAACAAATCACTGAATAAAGGGGTAATATTCAAATGGCTATAGTTGAATATATTAAACCCTTTAAAATGATGTACAGTGCCTTCATATAGTGGCGTAATGTCCAGTGTTATCTCTGTTGTTGTCTCCGATAATTTCTCTGCCTCTTCATATTGTAATATTCCTCCGCTTGGGATTCTTCCTCACAGGTAACTGGTGGAATACTGATGGTTTATCTTATTTCTGTTAAAAATCCTGAACAATCTGCAGAGACTCTTGGGCTCATCTAAAAAGAAATGGTCTCACCCTGTTCAAAACTGTCATTGACACCCATGTTGATAAAACCTTCATCCCGGTCACTAGTAAACTGTATACATTTTTGGTGGCTCCAGTAAGAATTGGGTATGCTTGGTTTGTTTCATATTGTAACCAATCTCTTGCTAACTTCTTTTCCTTCCTCCAATTAGCAAATGAACATTCCTTGCTGATCTGCTCCAGGAAACAGACATAATGTTCCTCCACATGACTAAATAATAAATCTTTAATGATATCGTCTTGTAAAATTCTAATTTTCTTTTCTAACTTTCTTAATGTTCATTTATTGTCTCTATAAAATGACCATGTATTCTAAACCAACTTAGTTGAAAATTATCAGTGAGTAATATATTGAAATAAAAATAACACACAAGGCACCTTTTTGGCAGTCAAGTACTGACCTTTTATTGAAAATAAGTTGTGATCACTTTCATTAATGCCACAGATTTCATTAATAAATGTCAAAATAATAGCAAATTCTGTCCTTGCCATTTACGTAGCCTTCATACCTTTGCATATAAAATCAGAAATCGGATCATTCCTCATAATGATTTTGAGGCAAAGTTCCACAAAAGACGCAAATTGACTAAGTTGTCCATATCTTTTTTTTCTCCTCACTAATGGAAATATTACAGTAATGTGGCCATAACTACGTGTCTCTTGTACGTTAACTCCAATAACTTCTGTAAGAAATGAGCAGGCTATCTCTCTTGTGCAAGTGTTTTGATGGTAAACATGTTAAGTACTTCTCCCAACCCAAAGTTGTGTAACTTTGCACAAGTAGTCCCCACACTACAACCAGGTACAAAGATGACTCATGCAGAAAGGCAACCAAGTCCTAAAATTTACTAATTCAATACATCTAGACTTGCTCATCATAACGCAAATTCTGAAGAGCTACTGATTACAGCAGACACGTTACTATGAATTTGCAGGGGGTTCTCAAACAAAAATAAACTAAACCTTATCATTAAGAGCCATTTTGAAAGGCCGAGTGGTTAATGTGAAAAACAGAGTATTGGGAAAAATCACTACTTAGCAACTGCCACTTCAATGACTCCACTTCTGTCACTCTGATTTTGCCTCGCCCAGCACATCCAGTCAGCCAACAAATGGTTAATATGAAATATATATATATTTCTGTTCTCTGCCCTCATGGCAAGCATATTAATAGATAAATTAATTAATCTATTTAACTTTCTCAACATATTCTCCAAGTCTATTTAGTCAGTGCTTTTGCTACCCAGCACTAAAGCCATATTTTCTCTCGCTGCCGATAGTCTACAGAAAAAAACAAATAATTCTAGTTACTGATTGCTCCAACTGTGATTTGACAAAGAGGAGTAATTGGTGTGGGACTTGTGGTGAAACCAGAGCAACCAGACTCTTTTGGATGTTATGAAGGTGAAGCTGAAAGAATGGTCTGGTATTCCAGTTTAAAAAAAGAAAATCTTTCATGCAACATACATTTGGTCCATTTCTTTGCTGGATGCCCTTGTTTCATCCTCCTGTCTTCTTTTTGTATGTCCCAAATAAATTTCATCAAATTGTATTCTGGCACATGTATCCAGACCACTGTAATCTGGTCCTTTTGACCTTGTCTCCAACTGGAACAGCTTAGGCTTCTGTACTGATGTCATTTTTAATTCATCTGTCTCACAGTGTGCATCCTACCCTCCATCTCAGGTAGTTCAACTCCATCATCTCTAGGCTCCACATCAGCACTTCTTTCACTGCCCATGTTTCTTTACCATACAGAAGTACTGGCTACACCACTGCTTTGTACATCTTCTTTGGCATTTTTCTGTCACACTAGCCCTGCCAGTTCACTGTAACCTCTCTGATACTAGTGATACTAGCTTTGGCATCTTTATTCAGATGTCCCTTCTCCTCAGCCACTCTTCTAAGATACTTCAAGGTTTTAACCTGTTACTCTATTTTCCCTTCTATCTCAGTTTTCACCTTCTTCTGATTTCGACATTTGTAGCCATGACAGTTGTACTGTCTGTACTCAGTTCCATCCCATATGCCTTTAGCTTTATAATCCATTCCTCTATCATTTTCCGAAGTTCCTTTTCAGAATCTTCTTGTAATGCTACATAATCGGTATACAGCAGCTTTGATCCGTCTTCTCCAGCCTGTTTGCTTGCAAAGTCCATCACCGTTATGAATGGCAGTGGTTTCAGAGCAGAAGCCTTATGCACCCACACTCCAACTGGAAGCCCCCCTGTGAGTCAAAATACTATTGTCACATGTCTCACTGGATCCCTGTACACAGCCTGCAATAATTCTACCAATCTACCAATGATTTTCGGACTCTGAATGACCACAGAGCTGCATAAATCATCTTCCTTGTGACTTTGTCATATGCTTTCCCCAAGTCTAGGAATGCCCAGTTGGACTCATTCTACATCTGTAGCTTCTTCTCCAGCACCTATCTCACTGCAAACATTGGGTCATTTGTGTGCATCTTGATCCGTAGCTGCCATCATTCTACTGTTCTGCATATTCATTAATCAGTCACCCTCTCCAGCTTTTTCATTCAGTATGACAGGAGTTTAATACCTTTACAATGCCAAAAATTTTGAATGTCCCCTTTGTTTTTGAACAGTGCCACTAGTATACTTATTCTCATCTAGGATTTGCCAATGTCTCCATACTGCTATGAGCACCCTCAGGAGCCATTTCTCTCTTAACTCACCAAACATCTTGATCAAATCTATCATTACCTCAATTGAGCTTTCTGCTTTTCCCGACTTAATTATTAATAGTGTGGTCCTTTCTTCTTCTAGGGTGGGCTGTTCTTTCTCTCCTATTGTAGGCTCTATATAGGTCAGTACAGCTTCTGTGTGGTTTTCTTCATTCAGAGGTAACCCTACTATTTGCCTCTGATGTTCTGATGTGCTGCTGTCATTCCTTATGAATGGGGTCAGATGACAGTCTTGTTTATTTTTCTATCTCTGCCTTGCAACCTGATAGAGTTCCTTTATGCCATCTGCTGAGGAACTTTCCAGAAGCTAACAGATGCCTTATTCTTTGCTACTGCAATTGCAGTCTTAGTCTCTTTGTTAGCCAACCAGAATTCTTTCTTAACCTGGTCAGTCTTTTCTATTTCCCAACTTTTCCTGCTCTCCGTCTTTCTTTAATAACTTACAGGACTTCTGCTTTCCACCACCAGCTTTCCTTGTCTGCTTTATTTTCATACCTGGCTCAGCTGCATAACAATCATATAGTCTTCACATATGCTGTTTTGAGATGTTGCCATTTTTCTTTGACTCCACCTATTTCCACTTCTTCCTGAGGCGCTAGAACCATGAGTTTTGCCTTGATCTCTTGTGCTTTTGTTTCAGCCAACTTCCAGGACTTCAGCTCAGTCACTGTTGTGCTTAGAGCCTTCTATGATCACTGCTTACTGGAGATTTTGGCCAACTGTGGTTTATGCTGTGGGCTGACTGTTTCACTGGGGATGGCTTTGTAAAATCAGATTCTCTTCCATTGTCATTTTCTTACTAGGATGAAGTCTATCCAAGTTGACATGTTGGCCACTCTTTAATGTGGTCTTGTGAATGTCTCTCTTGCTGAACCATGTGTTGGCCATCATGAAGCCATATATCTGACAGAAGTCTAAAATGGCCTCACTTTCTTTATTCCTGTTGCCACACCCATGTGGACTCAGGCAGTCCTCATATCCTGTTCTGTCTGCCCTAATATGACCATTCACATCCCACATTATCAACACTAGCTCATGTTGTCCTGCCTTGTCTAGTAGGTCCTGCAACTGCTGCTTGAGTACACTCTTTCCACTGTGTTATGGGTTGAAGGCCAAGATTATGAATACTGCCCAATCCCTACACTCGGGTAAATGTGCCATGACTCCATCACTGATTCTGATGATATACCTCTCTTTCTTCAGAAGACTCTCCCTCACCACAATTCCCACTTACTTTCTTGACTATTCTCCCCTTGAGTAATAGGTTCAGTATCCCAAGCCAAATGGCTTTGCTGCACTGCCCTTCCACCTTGTTTAATGAACAAATAGAATGTCCAGTTTCTTTATAATTGTAGCAATCATAAATTCATGTTTGGCAGATGAGCCAGGACAATACAATGAAATTTTGTTGCAGCTTAGTGACAGACCTGATTTTCAGACTAATTACTTCAATAGTCTGTATTCTTGCATAACAGAGAGAACATAGAAGAATTAACTACACCCGAAGGAATGTAGGGATGCAGTACAAAGGTGACTAATAACTGAGAAAGTGAGCTGTTTCTGCAATGGACCACACGAAAATGTTAGCAACATTAGGGGATTTGCTCACAAATGAAGGAAGAAATTTTCCATTATCTGAAGGCCGTGAGAACAGGGAATATGGAATTTACAGACTGAACTGTGAAAGAGCACCCTGAAGTCTTAGCAAAGAAGCACATGATAATGATGCAGTGATGCAAACCTTTTCTTGTAAGATAAAGTTCATTAAGAGAAAAGTGTAAACAAATGTGGGAAATCACTGGAAAGTTATCAGACTAAAAATGGTGGTGACCATATGTCAATTAAAAGGAAAGGATTTGTTGGCAACATAAAGTAAAACCAGACAAATACATAAATGCTAAGGTAGTGACCGTGAAAAAGTAAATAATTATGAAGAAGTTAAAAAGGGTTATTCATACAGGTAGAGATGGTAGGACCTCAAGAATAGCCATATTTGACTTCAGGTTCATTTAAGCAATGACTAGGCAGAAAAGAGGCATTTCAAAACTAATGATGGAGTAACATCAGGATGGAGAAAGGGATAAAATGGTGCACCAAATATGCTAATAATATTTATTTGCAAAAAATAGTAAGAGGCATATCCAGCAGTGGAGACAGCACATCTTTTTACTCCCAGAGTCTACTGATCATTATTCCCCTTCCTGTAAGTTGGGACATTCTTTCTCCTTCACCAGGGTGACAGTCAACCAGGAGGGACCATCAGTCAGACAGTCATCTGGATCATTTCACACTTTTTCCCAGCCCTATCTGCACACACATGGCTAAGTGCAAGGGAGGGACATGCAATGGGCAATCAGCAGAGGATGTCTCCTCACTTCTGCATCGGGCATTCCTTTCAAGCAGCCCGGCACAACCCCTCTCCACAGAACATGAGCAGTGGCCCCCTGCTCTCCACCAGAGAAACTGCACTGCCCAGTGTGCTCCCATTTGCATGTGAACCCCTCCCATGCCCACCTACATCCCAGGAGAGTTGAGTTGTTATATACCTTCATTCCACTCCATCTCTACTTGGTTCTTCCAGCACAGGGGTTGCTAATCAAACTCTAGCTGCCTGGGGCACAGTAAAGGCTCCATCTCTCACTGGATACATGTACTGTATTATTGTTAGGTAAAGACTATAAACATATTTGTAAAATATATCAGAAGAGGAAAAAAGACAGGTATTTCATGAAATTAAAACAGGGGCTAGATAAAGGAATGGATGCAGATGAAATGCTTATTTTGAAACAAATCATATCTAGTTTAAGAAAGGAAAAGAGTTTTTTAATTAAGCTTGATGAAATTATGGCATACAGTAGCATGAATAAGGCTGCTAATAGTGTTGCTAATAAAACAGGGTATACAAGAATGGAAACAGGTGAAGTAAATTGGAACTATTTCCTGTGGTAAATAGGTTTTGGAGGAATAAAATATTAGTTTGAGTATTAAATATGGAACCCCTTAGTCATTTACTTTTATGGTTGTACCTTGTGGCAAAACTGTTGTTTCTCATGCACTACAGAAAGTGAAACATTATCTTGCAGGCTATGTGGATTAAGATTTAAAAATGAATGTGTATGAAGTTTGGGGAAAAAAGTTAGAGCTGCAGGTATGCACTTCCAAATCAGGATTTTAAGGCATCAGTCATAGTATTTAAAAATACAGTGCATTTATTTGAATATGAAATGAAGTATTAAAAGTGAAAGAAAGCTTCATAATGTGTATGTTTTTTGTATGGAACACTATTTATCTTAGGGGTCAAAAATGTTAAGTATGTATACAGTGGCTGAAAGGTTTAAAGAAAGTGATAAAGAGATGGTGGGACCTCAGATCTGATGGTACATAATGCATATGTTCAACTGTTGTGCATGTAATACCTGTAAAATGAAAGCTTAAAGTGATTTCTTTTTCTTTGCAGAGTTCAAGAAAAGGCTAACTAAGGTTTAGTCTCCGTTGTCGGATTACTGGACAGCACTATAAAACTACAAATCTGTAAAGAAGAACTGAGATTATCTGAGCTATCCAGTATGAATCCATACCTTACTTTTAGTTTTGAAGATGAAGGCCAGTGGCACAGGTGGAGTTTTGAACCATAGTGGCAAAAGTGTCATTAGAGAGACTTCTGGCTGAACTATCAACATTAAATAACAGGCCATCAACATTTAATGCTAATGTGGACATATGTAATGCAAGTATTGTGATTTTACACTGTAATACACAAGACTACATTGTTGATAGAACAATTACATGATGGACAATCAAGTTTATAATTCCCAGGTAAAACTAGCAATGTTTGTTTCAAAGATGGTTGAACTGGAGGATAAGGACAGAAGAAAGACAATCTATGGAAGACTGGAGTGGAATACTAGAAAAAGAGAAAGTGAATGGAGAATGCTGTGCAGCTTAAATCAAAGAGAGTTTGGTGGAGTAATGTGGCTTGCCCAGCTAATTATATTAACTTTTAGAGAGCATTTATAGCACCTTTTTCCAATTTCAACATTTGCAGTCAGATTATGTCCCTAAATATTTTATTGAAGATTCAATATCAGTATGTCAAGGAGCAAGTTTTATCTCAATTATGTCAGCCTTTAGACTCTGCTGTTTGGTAATATAGCATTTATTTGATATTGACTACTCTAGTTAAATAGCTAAGCAATGTGCATAATTACAGGAATTCATGCTTAAGAGTAGACTTGAAAAGTATAAAGTTTAAATTGTATCTAACTCTTAAAATTTTTGCATGTTTAATGGGGCAAATATATTCACTTATGCAGGACTGGCAATAGACACGATTTCTTAGTATGTAGCTCCCAAAGAAAAAGGTGAGGTGCTGCAGGAAAGGTCGATAAAGAATGTAAACTAAGAGATATACAAGGCACTGTAGTAGAGGATGCAATGACTTCTGTAAGGTGTCTATCAATAATATTTTTAATGTTTATTCTTATGGTTGAGGAACACTTATCAAATAATGTTGTATTCTGTTTGCTTTGTGGTTTGATCTAATCGTATTACTCTGCACAACATAATGGTAATAGCTGGCCATGAATTGATAGGACAGATTGAGTTATAATGGGGAAGTTATAGCAATGTGTAGTCAAAAGGATGTTCCAATTCTTTGGAAGTAAACAATGCAGCATACAATTATTATAGTAAAATTAGGGACACAGTTAAAGTGCTCTATAAAAAAGATATCAGTGTAGACTAATGAGGTTTGGGAACAAACTAATTTGTACAGGGACATCTTTGGTGAGGGTTACAGTGAGTTAAATGGGAGTGGGGGTGGGAGAGTTGTTGGAGAAGGGGGTTAAGATTATGGTAAAATATTTAGGTTTGATTAGACTTTGGGAAAGGAAGGGTTAATTTGTTAAGAGGACTTTAGAAGTGAGTTAGATGTAGGGTGGCATTTAGGTTTTATAGCACTGAAACTGGGAAGAAGAATCACATTTTGGCATGAAACTGTAACCCATCCTCCCTCCTTTTTTTTTTTTTAGTTAATTTGTTTGGTATGATTATGGAGCTGGGTACTGGGTAGATAAGAGGGTCAGGCTTGTCCCTCTTCTGTTCCCCCTCTTGGTGTTGGGTGTTAATGCAATGAGTTTTGGGAATGAAAGTGAGCTGTTGGATGCTGCTTGATAAGGATAAGTTAGTGGAGGTATGGCCGCTGCTTATTCAAACAGAGTGAGCGGGTATGCTAACCTGATGTATATTATAAGGATTTCCATGTTGTGGTTACAAGGGCATTCCTTTTATAATTACTATTTGAAAATAATGTAATATGGTTATGTGTGAAATTAATAAATGTTGTCAAAAAAAAAGTGGTGTCACTGCATATTATTGAAGGGGACCAGGACAATTGAAGTCTATTACAAGAGATTGTTGTTATGTTATTTCTGTGTTAGCTATTAAAACTGAGGACTTCTAAGTGAAATTACTGTACTGTATTAATCTGAATGACTACCCTTTAAGTTTGTCTCTGCAGACAAAACAGTTTGCATTTAGCCACATACTGTTTAAATGGACAGACCAAGTTGTGTGGAGACATGCTTCTGGGTTACTTAAATGATGTTCTGATCCTCTGGAAGTAAGCAATAAAATAATGTTTTTTTTTTGTCTTACAGATATCTTAAAGAGCCACCACACATTTAAAGTATTTGATGTGACTAGGGGTAGGAATGCCCTTTGTTTAATATAGCTGAAATTATATTGTAGTATCAGAAACTGAGGACAAATTACAATAGAAGTCAACATTATGATGACAGAAGCATGATAGTGTCCCTTATAAATATGAAAAGTGGGCTCTGTCTGCATAAAAGGCAAGGATATCCCTGCAGTGAGATTGCGATGCATGAGACTGATCCTCATGGAAAATTGGAGGTATGGAGTTTCTGAATTTTATGTACAGGGAAATCCAAGTGATTATAGTTCAGAGATCTTACCTCCAATATAGGATGATGAGCTGATCCTGAAATTTGAATCTGATACAAACATATGTCTTGAAACACACAATCCAAGACAACATGTATGAGAGGGATCAGCAAATGTCTAGTGGTAGATTCAGAAGCTCTCTGCAGTGAGTTTGAGCCTTGGAGAATTACCAAGATTCAAAAATGAAGCCTTTCTTCATTCTATAAAGTACATTTCCAAAGAATGCATCCTACGGAGGCTAAGGTGAGGATAGGGTATCATCTGAATCAGTGTCATCATAAGTCTGGGGAGGGCAGGTGTTCCCCAAAAGCTAATTCCACCTTGTCCTCCTCCTCACCCTTGGATTCTGAGGAATCAGAATCTCCCTGGGGGAAAATGTCCCTTCTTCTGTTCCCATGGAAGTTCTTGGCACAAGATCCTTTTGCAGGGTGGGTTGCCTCATCCTCATGAAGTCCTTGGCCAGCCTAACAAAGTCCACTGAAAAGATCTGGAATGATGATGCAGTGAAGTCAGATAACAAGAGCTGGGGCCAAACCTGACTGCCTCTTAGGATTTGGTGCATGAGTCTCAGGGTAAAGAAAAGTAAAGGCCTCAAGTCACAAGTGGGTGGTTACAGCCTCAACCTGGTTACCAGGAATATTTTTCCTTACAATTATCAAGAAGATGCTGTCTTCACCCTCAGTCACTAGAACTCTGGTGCTGCAAGCTGTGGCCTACTCAGTGACTTTGGACTAAACCACTGTTGGTTTCATGTCAGACTGTGAGATGCAGGCCTGAGTCTTTGTGGCCTTCAGAGGGACTTAGGCCTAACAAGCAGACTAGGGGGCTGGAAAGGCCCCTTACCACCATTAGTGACATCAACTTTTGTATAGGGTCCGGACATAGAAATGTCCTCGACTTCCTACTCCTTTAGTCACTTATCCTTACACTTCTTAGAGGCAATGAACTGGGAACTGGCAAACAGTATTCTGTGTGAAATCCCTGCCCTACTGGAATTCATATGCTGCTGACAGGACTCAACCCTATGTTTAATAGCTTTAGAAATAAATCTAGTGCAGAATTGGACAGTTGGAAATGTTGTGCTGTGTCCTTAATCAAAATAGACATAAGGAAAGAAAATCTTTCTGGGGAATTTGCTTCCCTCAAGAAATACTGTTGTTAACTTTCTTAAAACTTAACAAATTAGATTAACAAAAAATGTTCCCAGTTTGGTATTTATCTCAGGCTTTCTTAATGCAAGCTGACTGATGGACTGAGGATGTGAGAAACGTATTGTGAAGCACCACATACACAAGACAGTACTATTGATGGTGCCAGCTGATACCCTTTTCATATCCTGATGGCCTGATGTCAGACATCTACAGGCTGGAGGATGGTGAAAGACTGGTATTTAGGTCTGCCGCAGACTTCTGCATGGTAGGAAATCCCAAGACTTAGTACTACAACATTGACTATGGCAAAGATCTAGTGTGTAAAAATCATACTTATACATGGACCTTGGAGTTGGTTATATTAAGTAAAGGAGTACATACAAAAAATATGTACTGCACTAAACATTATCTTTCAAAATGCTATGGCAGTGTGACTGTATTAGTAAATAGGGAGGCTAAATACTGCATGCTGATTTATTCATAGCTTACATTACTTTTTTGCATGCACGTTATATTTTTCATTTCCTACTTTAATTTTTTAACTTGCTAACTTCTCAAAGATGGCTGCATATTTTTACATGGGATCTGCTATCTGCTGCAGTCTTCTTCCTTTTCATATGGTATAAGACAGTCATACAACATGGTATAACAGAATCATACATCACTAGATTCAGGCATCATTGGAAGCAGTACACAGTCACAACATGATTACATGTGGCTATTGTTCTGTTATAAATACAAACTTCTACATATAAAGGTATAAACTAAGGATGTCACAAGTCCAAACTATGACTAGTGTTTATTTTTCTGTTTGTAATGTTTTTCTATATCATTAAGTGACATACTTGCAAATCTAATAATTTAAATGTTGATAGTGTTTTGGAGTTAAATGGATCCTAGAACAACTGAACTTGCAGCAGTAAGCTATATTCACTAAGCAGTGAAGGTAAAGTGTGGCTTTAGTGATATCATGTTGTAACATCATCAGAAACTAAACAGCCTTCTAGTTTTTGTAACTAAATGTGCTATTATGATTTTCAGTCAGTACCCAATGCATACATTCTGATGAGGCTTCTGAGTGGCTCTGTGACAGACAGTCTTCATCAAGTACTGTGGTAAAATTTGACATTCCTGTCAGACTCCAAATACCTCATATTTACATGATCTGTTTATAGTAGTGCCTTTCTTGAGTCTTTTTTCTCATGAAATACAAACCCCAAAGAGTTTTATTTTATACTTAACTCACATTTTGCTTTGTTTAGAATCCAAATGTTATCTTAAAGTCTTTGAAACACTTGGCTTAGACTAATGTTATGTGGTTTCTAGTTTCTTTTCTTTTTCAAAATAATATGCTGTAATATAGCACTAACTATGTGGTTTAATCACGAGGGCAAAGCCCTCGTGATTAAACAAAGGCAACCATGGCTAAATCTTCAATATACCACACCACAGAGTCAGTTATTGTTATTATACAATTACATTATTTGAGAAAAAAAATATTTTTCTGAAATAATGTGTTTGTATAATGGCGCCATAGTGGTCTTCCACTTTTCCTTTGATATCCTGGAGCATTACTGATTCTCTGCGCATGCGTATGAGACTTTTTCAGTATACCAGAGCTGTGTGAAGAAGCAATGGAGAAAGGAATATCTCCATTACTTCTCTTTTTAAACTAAAAACAAAAAAAAAAAAGAAACAAACAAACCGGGAGGCTTGTAATGTACAGGAGAGGCAGGACAGAGGAAATGAAAGAATAATCAGGTACATTTATTTAATTTTATATAACATACCTGCTTATCCTTTTATTTTTCTCTGTGCCATCTCTGTTGTTCAATTTAGTCTCAAGTTTTGTCAGCTTATAAAAAAATCACATTTTGGCATGAAACTGTAACCCATCCTCCCTCCTTTTTTTTTTTTTAGTTAATTTGTTTGGTATGATTATGGAGCTGGGTACTGGGTAGATAAGAGGGTCAGGCTTGTCCCTCTTCTGTTCCCCCTCTTGGTGTTGGGTGTTAATGCAATGAGTTTTGGGAATGAAAGTGAGCTGTTGGATGTGCTTGATAAGGATAAGTTAGTGGAGGTAGCTGCTTATTCAAACAGAGTGGGTATGCTAACCTGATGTATATTATAAGGATTTCCATGTTGTGGTTACAAGGGCATTCCTTTTATAATTAATATTTGAAAATAATGTAATATGGTTATGTGTGAAATTAATAAATGTTGTCAAAAGTGGTGTCACTGCATATTATTGAAGGGGACCAGGACAATTGAAGTCTATTACAAGAGATTGTTGTTATGTTATTTCTGTGTTAGCTATTAAAACTGAGGACTTCTAAATTACTGTACTGTATTAATCTGAATGACTACCCTTTAAGTTTGTCTCTGCAGACAAAACAGTTTGCATTTAGCCACATACTGTTTAAATGGACAGACCAAGTTGTGTGGAGACATGCTTCTGGGTTACTTAAATGATGTTCTGATCCTCTGGAAGTAAGCAATAAAATAATGTTTTTTGTCTTACAGATATCTTAAAACCACCACATTTAAAGTATTTGATGTGACTAGGGGTAGGAATGCCCTTTGTTTAATATAGCTGAAATTATATTGTAGTATCAGAAACTGAGGACAAATTACAATAGAAGTCAACATTATGATGACAGAAGCATGATAGTGTCCCTTATAAATATGAAAAGTGGGCTCTGTCTGCATAAAGGCAAGGATATCCCTGCAGTGAGATTGCGATGCATGAGACTGATCCTCATGGAAAATTGGAGGTATGGAGTTTCTGAATTTTATGTACAGGGAAATCCAAGTGATTATAGTTCAGAGATCTTACCTCCAATATAGGATGATGAGCTGATCCTGAAATTTGAATCTGATACAAACATATGTCTTGAAACACACAATCCAAGACAACATGTATGAGAGGGATCAGCAAATGTCTAGTGGTAGATTCAGAAGCTCTCTGCAGTGAGTTTGAGCCTTGGAGAATTACCAAGATTCAAAAATGAAGCCTTTCTTCATTCTATAAAGTACATTTCCAAAGAATGCATCCTACGGAGGCTAAGGTGAGGATAGGGTATCATCTGAATCAGTGTCATCATAAGTCTGGGGAGGGCAGGTGTTCCCCAAAAGCTAATTCCACCTTGTCCTCCTCCTCACCCTTGGATTCTGAGGAATCAGAATCTCCCTGGGGGAAAATGTCCCTTCTTCTGTTCCCATGGAAGTTCTTGGCACAAGATCCTTTTGCAGGGTGGGTTGCCTCATCCTCATGAAGTCCTTGGCCAGCCTAACAAAGTCCACTGAAAAGATCTGGAATGATGATGCAGTGAAGTCAGATAACAAGAGCTGGGGCCAAACCTGACTGCCTCTTAGGATTTGGTGCATGAGTCTCAGGGTAAAGAAAAGTAAAGGCCTCAAGTCACAAGTGGGTGGTTACAGCCTCAACCTGGTTACCAGGAATATTTTTCCTTACAATTATCAAGAAGATGCTGTCTTCACCCTCAGTCACTAGAACTCTGGTGCTGCAAGCTGTGGCCTACTCAGTGACTTTGGACTAAACCACTGTTGGTTTCATGTCAGACTGTGAGATGCAGGCCTGAGTCTTTGTGGCCTTCAGAGGGACTTAGGCCTAACAAGCAGACTAGGGGGCTGGAAAGGCCTTACCACCATTAGTGACATCAACTTTTGTATAGGGTCCGGACATAGAAATGTCCTCGACTTCCTACTCCTTTAGTCACTTATCCTTACACTTCTTAGAGGCAATGAACTGGGAACTGGCAAACAGTATTCTGTGTGAAATCCCTGCCCTACTGGAATTCATATGCTGCTGACAGGACTCAACCCTATGTTTAATAGCTTTAGAAATAAATCTAGTGCAGAATTGGACAGTTGGAAATGTTGTGCTGTGTCCTTAATCAAAATAGACATAAGGAAAGAAAATCTTTCTGGGGAATTTGCTTCCCTCAAGAAATACTGTTGTTAACTTTCTTAAAACTTAACAAATTAGATTAACAAAAAATGTTCCCAGTTTGGTATTTATCTCATCATAATCACTGATTCAGGATCATTGGAAGCAGTACACAGTCACAACATGATTACATGTGGCTATTGTTCTGTTATAAATACAAACTTCTACATATAAAGGTATAAACTAAGGATGTCACAAGTCCAAACTATGACTAGTGTTTATTTTTCTGTTTGTAATGTTTTTCTATATCATTAAGTGACATACTTGCAAATCTAATAATTTAAATGTTGATAGTGTTTTGGAGTTAAATGGATCCTAGAACAACTGAACTTGCAGCAGTAAGCTATATTCACTAAGCAGTGAAGGTAAAGTGTGGCTTTAGTGATATCATGTTGTAACATCATCAGAAACTAAACAGCCTTCTAGTTTTTGTAACTAAATGTGCTATTATGATTTTCAGTCAGTACCCAATGCATGCATTCTGATGAGGCTTCTGAGTGGCTCTGTGACAGACAGTCTTCATCAAGTACTGTGGTAAAATTTGACATTCCTGTCAGACTCCAAATACCTCATATTTACATGATCTGTTTATAGTAGTGCCTTTCTTGAGTCTTTTTTCTCATGAAATACAAACCCCAAAGAGTTTTAGTTTATACTTAACTCACATTTTGCTTTGTTTAGAATCCAAATGTTATCTTAAAGTCTTTGAAACACTTGGCTTAGACTAATGTTATGTGGTTTCTAGTTTCTTTTCTTTTTCAAAATAATATGCTGTAATATAGCACTAACTATGTGGTTTAATCACGAGGCAAAGCCCTCGTGATTAAACAAAAACAACCATGGCTAAATCTTCAATATACCACACCACAGAGTCAGTTATTGTTATTATACAATTACATTATTTGAGAAAAAAAATATTTTTCTGAAATAATGTCTTTGTATAATGGCGCCATAGTGGTCTTCCACTTTTCCTTTGATATCCTGGAGCATTACTGATTCTCTGCGCATGCGTATGAGACTTTTTCAGTATACCAGAGCTGTGTGAAGAAGCAATGGAGAAAGGAATATCTCCATTACTTCTCTTTTTAAACTAAAAACAAAAAAAAAAAAAGAAACAAACAAACCGGGAGGCTTGTAATGTACAGGAGAGGCAGGACAGAGGAAATGAAAGAATAATCAGGTACATTTATTTAATTTTATATAACATACCTGCTTATCCTTTTATTTTTCTCTGTGCCATCTCTGTTGTTCAATTTAGTCTCAAGTTTTGTCAGCTTATTAAAAAAAATGAAATAAAAGTAAATTGTTGTTGCCTATATTAATGAAAAAAAATGTCTGGGTGACGGCACCTTTTTCCATTGCTATATGCTCGGATTTGCAATGGGCACACTGACTGGGCTGACCAATCAGCATGCTCAGATTCAAATATTAATAGCCAGTCATTGTATAAAGAATATTTCTTAGACTTTCTGTGTTATCTAACTTGCTGAACTGTGCTTTGGAAATATGAGTTCAGAGGGTTTCCAAAAAGTAAAGACATGCACCTTTGTGGGTCTGTGTATGTCAACCTGGTGCCAAAAAATTTTTCTTTATTATCAGTGAACATAATATCATTTCCCTTTAACTGGCAGAACTCTCGCTACTGAAAGGGTGTTTGGGCCTACCCCATAACAAGAAAGACTGTAATGTTTCTGAGTTTTAGGGACCCGATGTGAAGTGACTATTGTTGAAGCCATACACATTGGTCTTCTAGCCTTGAATTAGTAAATCCTTCACATTTTCTCTGACTTTTCCTATGTGAATGGACTCTTCAGTGAAGCTGACATTTTCTGTTTATACATAATCTTTACAGCTCTTGAGGCAATATGGGATTGGAAACTAGTGTGAAACCCCTGCCCACGGATATGTCTTTCCGACCTTTTTAAACGATTAATGCACTTTCAATACGACTCCCCAGTACTTAATTGCAAAATTATTTACTTCCTTAACCACAAAAACATTTAACCCAACAACCTTTTAAATTCCCTAACAGTAAACTGGAATACCTAAGAACACTATCCTTAGAAGATGCAATTGCTCACTTTAACTCCAATTCTATATATCTCAGGCTTTCTAAGACCCTGAGGACAAAGAGAATAAAAGCTAATCTGTGTGGCTACACCAAAACACACTATCAACCATTTGCTAGAGATAAACCCTGGAGACACATCAGAAAACAAGACCCCAAAAATCACAGTGGTAAAATCGTTGAAATAAAGTATTTAGGTCTCCATCTCTGATAAATAAAAATACCTATTTATACTAAAACAATAATAAAACAATCCTCAAAAATTTTGGAAAAATTTCTACCCCCCTTAATCCCAGTTAAATAAACCTACCCCAGACCCAAATGCCCCAGATTTAAACTTAGCTCTTTCAAATCCTATTTTTATTGAATCTATTAGCAAATAACTTCCTAATACTTTAGCCCCTGACCACCTATATAGACCCTACCCTCTCTCTAACTTCACTCTACTCTACCACTCCTTCCTCACCCATCCACTCACTTCAATGGCCTCTCTTCCACCCCAACTTCAACTCTTCCTTACCATCCTTACTTCTTCTCTACCACTATTAATTTCATAAAACGTATAACAATCTACATAAACACTCCTTCAGAAATTGAAGCCCGTACAAGTACCTGATTATTGGCTCTTTTCTTAATATAACTGCTAACAAATTTCAATTTTAAACATACTAACAACCTTCCATCCATGAATGTTTTTAGTGCCCCAACTCTGGTCTATACTTTAATCATTTCCCCTTTCAAAAGGTAATAATAAATGTTGAGTACATTTAGTACCATTGCATCCTGAACAACATTTCAAATCCAGAAAATATTCCAACTGAACTCTTAACTCATCTTTAGATAACAACCTTCTAACATCATCAAACAAACAGCCTTTCCAATTTTAACACTATGCAGCCCCCCTCTCTATCTTTTAGTTCTCAATTACATTCGTGAGGCCAAATTGTCTCTCACACACTTCCTTTTCAAGCTGTAAAATTTCATTCCTGTCAGCTCCAAATACCTTTAACTGAAACTCTTCTCCTCAGTGACTTTTCCAGCTATTTTTTCAAATAGATTCCAAGCTGTTTTTAATGGAATAAGGCCACTTCCATTTTCTTAGTATCCACGAAGTTCCTCAAAGGTCCTTTGAAACCCCTTCTTTTCAATTTATATTATACAATTACATTATTTGAGAAAAAATATTTTTCTGAAATAATGTGTTTGTATAATGGCGCCATAGTGGTCTTCCACTTTTCCTTTGATATCCTGGAGCATTACTGATTCTCTGCGCATGCGTATGAGACTTTTTCAGTATACCAGAGCTGTGTGAAGAAGCAATGGAGAAAGGAATATCTCCATTACTTCTCTTTTAAACTAAAACAAAAAAAAAAAGAAACAAACAAACCGGGAGGCTTGTAATGTACAGGAGAGGCAGGACAGAGGAAATGAAAGAATAATCAGGTACATTTATTTAATTTTATATAACATACCTGCTTATCCTTTTATTTTTCTCTGTGCCATCTCTGTTGTTCAATTTAGTCTCAAGTTTTGTCAGCTTATTAAAAAAAATGAAATAAAAGTAAATTGTTGTTGCCTATATTAATGAAAAAAAATGTCTGGGTGACGGCACCTTTTTCCATTGCTATATGCTCGGATTTGCAATGGGCACACTGACTGGGCTGACCAATCAGCATGCTCAGATTCAAATATTAATAGCCAGTCATTGTATAAAGAATATTTCTTAGACTTTCTGTGTTATCTAAGTTTTGCTGAACTGTGCTTTGGAAATATGTGTTGCAGAGTTCCCACTGAAGTAAAGACATGCACCTTTGTGTGTCTGTGTATGTAAAGATGTAGTGCTCTAATAAATTTGAGCTTTATAAGCAGTGTAACATAATATCATATCTTAAACTGGTGGTACAGAAAGTCTCTCTACTGAAATGGCTGTGCTGGCCATCCTCATAACAAGAAAGACTGTAATTGTTTCTGAGTTTTAGGGACTTATGTGAAGTGACTATTGTTGAAGCCATACACATTGGTCTTCTATCCTTTTTAATTAGTAAATCTATTTCATATTCTTTCTCTGACTTGTTCCTCATGTGAATGGTACTCTTCAGTGAAGCTGACATGTTTTTGTTTATATATAATTTAACTTGAAAAGTTTCTCATCTTTCCTGTGATATTAAACATCTCTGAACACGCTATGTAAAAATATCTGCCACTAATTGTTGTCTCATTTTACTATTTAAATAAATTATTATTTTGATCAGGCCGAATTTACCTGCAGTAATATAATAATTCCCTGGCTGCATTCACTACATGTATCTTCAATTTAATTCTGTTAAAGTTTTCTTAAAGAAAATTTCAAATATTCCCTTGATTAGTAATGGCTGTTTACTACTGTACTCATTTAAGTATCTTTTGGATGATGAGTGCAGAAAAGTATTACATTAATGAAGTCTACTGCTGCTTCTGGTTCCACATCTACCAGTTGTATGGCTATGCAAACTCTTCCTTTTGGTTAACACTGATCACACGATTACAGATAATGAACGGGCAGCTGGTACTCACACCTGCTCTTATTGTATTTCTCATTTGTAGTTAAATTTACTCCAGATTTGCCCTAGGTATAATTAAGGCAGGGTTTCTGCAAAACATAGCGAAGTAGTTAATTTGCCATAAGAAACACATTGTTTTCTCTTTGCTGGAAACCTGTCCTTATGGTGAAATGGGCCACCACAACTTCTGCATAGTTGTCTTGTGAGATTTTAGGTAATTCATATTCTGGACAGACCTCTCAACTGTTCCTCTCAGCAGGAGGACAGTGGTCTCACCTTCAATAACCAAATCGCCACAACAGTCAGGAAATCCTTCTATGTGGCACACCTCATTACTAAGGGCTTTTCATCCAGAAAAAAGAAGGTCATTGTCCCACTGTACTCATCCCTCATTAGACCCATTATAGAATACAATGCCCCATTTGGTATGTACCTCTCAAGACATTTGCAACAACTGGAAAGGCCGCAAAAATACCTCACTAAAAGAATCACAGGCCTAAAGCAGATGCCCTATGCTGACCGCCTTAAAAAACTCCAGCTATACTCTGCCACATATTGTCTACTCTGAGGCGATCTCTGCTTAACATACAAGGCCATGTCAATCCCAGAGCTGTTGGACATGCTACACTTAAAGAAATCTCATTCCCTCAGAGCCACATGCTCCAGGGATCTAAATCTTGTCATCACAATAAACAAAACATGCTGGAGGGATAGCTTCCTGACCCAGAGACTCCCCAGACTCTGGAATGGACTGCCCATACATGTCAAGCAGACTGCCTCTTTGGCCCTCTTCAAAAGGAACCTTGATGATTGGATGGGAGAAAGGAAATTCACCCCGGACATCACGTCAGTCGCCCTGCTAGACAGGGGTCCAGGGAAGTAAATAGTGTGGGAAGAAATAGTCAGGGAATTGTTATGGGTAGGCTTGTATAGGCCCTAGGGCCGATAGCCTAGTACCAACCTATGAACCTATTTTGGAAGAAAATACCTATTTTCAGGCCTGATCTATCCCTGAACATGAATGTTACTATTTTTGGAATATGTCCCTGTTTTCAAGCCTGATTTACCTCTTCACACAATTTTCTGAACCGCCCTCATCACACATCATTTTAGAATCTATCTAGCACACAGAACATTACATTATGTGACCAACATACTAGTGTCACCAATAATTTAAAGAAGGAGGACACACATCTTACATCTCCCTTTTTCAGAAGCAATGATAAATGACATTGTGTGGTAGAATTTTGCAATATGGTTCATTTAAGTCTTCTGATTTTACACTATCTCCCTATATTTTTTCCATCATTTTTGGCACACACTGTTTTTTAAACATGTTTCTGGGAAGTACCTCATATTCCTACTGAAAGCAAGAAGAGTTATGGGTTATATGGTATACAAATTTTGTATAATTACATGTTCAGATTTTTTAATGCATGGTCTTACTTCTCAAGGGCCTTTGTTCCTGCAGGTTGAGAGGCATGATCCTGGATGATGTATCCATTTAATAGGTTTTGCAAACTGGACATTTGTGATGGCACGTGCATTACGCTTATGGTTCTCTGCTATATTCCTTTGGCCTGATCCTCTGGCTGTTTTAGAGTTCTGACAAAGTCTAATAGATCTTTTACTTTGTGGTCAGGTTGGTTTAGAGCATTTCTTATACTATGGGTGAGCAACTGTGAATGCTCTGAGCTTTAATTGCACTGTCAATAACTGAAGTTACAGTTTTTGGGTAACATCTTAATCTTGCTTAATGGATTGCTATTCAGTAGTGATACACGTATACTGTTTCAGTTGTTTCTTGCACTGATTTTCTGAAAATAAATGTTTTCTGGGTTCAGTACAACTACTATGCACTTACGTTATATTATGCTTATTTGCATGTCCCTTCTGTCAGTTTATGAAATATGCCAAGAAGCTCTACTTCATCCATCATTTGTAATCTACTTTTTAATCTATTGTCCCTTTGATGTTTATACCAGTAGAACAGTTCTCAGAATGTTTCACTATTTATGACATTTTTGATTACATGATTTTTATTCATTGTCCAGATAAATAATCATAAGACTAGATATTGCACTAACATTATTTTATTTGCTTAAATATTTATTTAACTTTTAACTGAATTTCTGGGAACATGCTTTTTGGGATTATTTAATAAAATAAACATGAGCTTTCTTGATTGGACTTGACTAATGCAATGTTGCACTTATTTAAAAAAAGGAATGATGCTTGACAGGATAAAAATTCTTGCATGAGGGTAGTAGCATTTTGCAAAAAGTGAAATATTAAAAGGAAGCAAGGAGACAACAATACACAAAGTAAATTTAACTACTTACATAATAAAACATACACATTGTCATCTGCTGGCAAGTAATTACTAGCTATCAAAAGCGACATTATTAAGGTACAGATGTAAGTTTTGTTCAAACTCATTTCATTATTTTACTAGTAATACTGTTTTTGTAAATGGATCTTGCTGGAGCAGTCATAGCAAGTTTAGAACACACAGACACTACAGCCAAAGTTATTCCTGAAGACATAGGTCTCAACCTTCTAAATGGCCACTGTGATACACAAACCCTATCAATGTGTGACAAACAGTCAAAATGTGGAACACCATATTATCGCACTGCATGAAAAGCATATTAAACCCCACCACCATCACCTCACACAGAAATTTGCTTATATACGCGCACAGATGTAGAAACAAAAAGACAGTGGCTCATGGATATAGAGAAACTGAGACACATTCACACAAACACACACAACGGTGACTTTACTTTTGGAATGATTTATGCGTTTCTTCATTCCAAAACATCTGAGGAGTACTAAGTCAGAAAAGTGGCATTAATTGCTGGGCACAGAAAGTCACACACAAAGGTGCAAACAGACAACTCGATGCACACCCACTCACTGAACTTTAACAAGGAATTAGAGCCACTTTATTGACTGAGCACTCCTCAGATATTTCATTCTGAATCACTGAAAGAAGAAATACATATGTTGTACTGACAGTGAAGTCACTGCTGTCAGACACTTACAGTCCAACGCTTTACATTTCCCATTACTGTCACCCCACACATAAAAATAGAATGAACTCAGCTATCTTTCACTTTGCTGAATATCTCCAATTTTTTTCCCATATTGCTGTCTGTTCTTCTGACTTTCTTCACTTATTAAGAACTGCAGTCCTCAAACAATCGCATACATTTTAAGTTTCAGACTTCATAAAATGCATGCCAACAAAAATCTGTTTATTATTCTTTCAAATTTCAAATTATATAACAATATGTAAATATCTGTCTGATGTGGGAGCTTTGTTCCCAGTTATTCTGCAGCCTTTATCCATGATTCTAGAGCTAAAAGGCTGTCAGCCACTTACATACACACACACGCACACAGGAAAAACATGGTAAAGTCTCTAGCAGAAGTGGGAGGTATGCAGATACCAGGTACACTGTATTGTAAATTTATAGGTTTATAGGTTCATATGTAGGTACTAGGCTATCTGCCCAAAGGCATTTATAAGCCTAGCCAGAATGTGTTGGCTTTTGCCGCCCCCTTAGATTAGATCCCTGTGCCTCTGTGCAGCAGATCCACTGAAGTGATCCCTGAGGTAAACTTTCTGTTTCCCATCCACTTGTCAAGGCTTCTTTTGAAGAGTGTTAGTGAAGAGCTCTGCCTAATGTAGATTGGGATCTTGTTCCATAGCATGGGAAGTCTCTGGGACAGGAATCTATCCATCCAGTACATCCTATTTATTGTTGTGTTTAGGTTTAGATCCCTAGAGCATGTGGCTTGAGGAGATAAGGTTTTCTTTAGGTGGAGCATGTCCATCAATTCTGGGTTGGACACGGCCTTGTATGTCAGGTAGAGATCACCTCTGAGTAGGCAGTATGCAACAGAGTGTAAGCTGGAGTTTCTTCAGTCAAGCTGCATAGGACATCTGTTTGAGGCCAGTGATCCTCTTGGTGAGGTACTTCTGTGGTCTTTCCAGCTGTTGCCGTTGTCTTGTAAGGTACATCCCAAATGGGGCATTGTACTCTATGATGGGTCTGATGAGTAATGAGTAGAGGGGCACAAGGACCTCTTTTGATCTGGATGTGAACCCTTTTGTGATTAGGTGGGCCATGTAGAAGGATTTTCTAACAACTTTGGCAATGTGATTATCAAAGGTGAGATTACTATCTACTTGGGTCCCTAGATCCCTTATTACGTCTTCCATATTTAGGGGACTACCACCTATGTGGTAGTTTGTGAGTACTTTGTTTTTTCCAAAGGGGATGACTATGCACTTTTTGGCATTTAGCTTGAGGTCATGATTTTGACACCAGGTATCTGTATCAGTGAGACCCTTTTGGAGGATGTCTGTGTCAGCTGGAGAGTTAATTCTAGCCCCTAGTTTGCAGTCATCTGTGAACTTGGTCAGCCATAGTCCTCCTGTGCTTGCCTGTACCTCTGAGAAGTACATGCCAAACAGGAGGGGTCCTAGGACTGAGCCCTGGGAATGCCACTTGTAACCGGTTTAGAGTCGGACCTAGTCCCCGCAACCCTCACCATGGTTCTGTCCGTGAGCCAGTTGGCAACCCATCTTGTGACGTAGGGGTTTATGTTCAGGCTGATGAGCTTGTCTATAATACCAGAATGGGGAATGGTGTCAAAGGCCTTAGCAAGGTCTAGGTAGGCTGTGTGTACCACCTTTCCCTCATCTATAGCCTTGGTAACTGTCTCAAAGAAGTCCACCAGGTTTAGGAGGCATGATCTGCCCTTAAGGCTGAACTGGGTAGGGTCCAATGTTTGGAGGTTCCCAATGTCTCTGTTAATGAGTTCCATGATGATGACGATTATGTATGTTAAACGCATGCAGTTTAATAAAATATTTTATAACACATACAGAAATTATTTTCACAAAATGTTTCTGTGTATGTTTTCTTTTAAAATGTGAATCCATTTTTTATACATTTTGATTGTAAATCCACTGCTGAACATTTTTGTAGTAGTAATGCTGTTTCCTAAAATGTGCAAGTGTATGTAACCCAATTCCTTTTAATATTTTTTTATCTTTAACAAAACTTTTTTGTAGTAATTTGTAAAATAACCAGCCATTGCTTTGATTGTTGTCTAAACTGCCTTCCTAGAGCATATTATGTATCATTTGCAGAACAGTTTGCTACATTGTCTTGGACTGAAATGCTACAATTTTTAAATGTACCTTTATCACTATCAGTCTGAGTCCTACCACTGTCCTTATTTCTGATTCAGAACTACCTTACTTTTCATCTTGTGTCTTTTCTTCTAAGGCGGATTGACCTCAACTATGCTGCAGGAAGAATGGCTGTTTCTACATTGTAACTAAATCATACTGTATCATCCAGTTGTAACAATTTTTGATAATTTGATGGTGGTCAGTCATGTTGTTATTTGTAGTGGACACACACATTCTCTGCCTCTCATGCTCTCTCTTATACACACATGTGCATCCACATACATACACACACACATCCTTGTAACTGCTATTGTAGTTACATGCTTTGGTCATTTTTTTTCTTCCACTTTTTAAATGCAATTAATAATGACAGTGTTTAGTGAAGGGAAAGGGAAAGTGACAGAAGGCCATTTTTGTTTCCCGTTCATGCTTCAGAGTATTGTAATTGGCTTCCTTGAACTCATGGATTTCTACCAGGCATTCTGATTGGCTTCTTAAGCTCTCAAAGTCATTCTCTGATTGGTCCACTTTCTTTTTTGTTTTTTGCCAACTGGCTATAATTGTGATTTGGGAGACAATCAGAGACTGAAAAGTGGAGCCCTACTGTTGGAAGTGGAACAGCGGAACACTGCTTCACAATGTGAAATGTGGAATGCTTAGCACAATGGGTTGAACTTGAACGCTAAGCCTGAAGAACTTTATTTCCAGTCATAACTAGTATGAAGTCTCCCAGATCCTCTGCTAAAGAAGTGAATCACATCTCAATCTCTGAGTAAGAGGAAGCACTTGTTATAGCTTTGTAAAAGACTCGTATCACAAATTTGCAATACTAAGATTTTGCTAAATTTCTATTCAGGGTCTGTGCATGTGAAATCAATAAAGAAAGCCAGGAAATCTTGGCAAGGTCCCAGTGAAATTTTCAAAGTTCAGAATTATTGTAATATTTCTAACCAAACACAGACACACCGGCTTAGAGCCAGATGTTTAAACTGTGATTTAAAACATTACATATAGGTAACCTATCATCTTAAACAAAGAAAGAATTCAGTGCAGGAATATACTGCTACATCCCAACTAATAAACAGACCACTAACTATAAAGCAGTAGCCATTAACAGCTGTATAAGTCATTTTGCAGTTTGCACTGTGACATTCAATAATGGAAGAATGCTGTGGTTCAAAAATCACTTCTAAGTGTATTTGTGCACATTCTTGTTAACTGAATGGTGAATTTTATAAGAACCTACACTGGCAAATTCTGCCACTATTGTAAAATCTTTGTCTCTCAGATTTTGAATTGCAGCATTGGACAGCTGTTTTTTTTTTAATCTATGTTCATAAATTTGTACAGTGCTATAGTTTCTTTTCATCTTCTCATGACAAGTAAGCTCATAATAAAAATATTTTATTCATTTATACATTTATTACTAGCTATTAAACTGTGTGAGATCTCTGAAGGTGTGCTGTTCCAGTGAATACTTTCAGCGAAGTCCTATCCAGTAGATACAGTTGGGTAAGTACCACATAGATTAGAGTAAGTGGGGTACAGTGCAACTAAAACACTGTGAGTTTTTGGGGAGAAGAAGGAGTTCACAACCAACTGGGCCCCACTGCTGATCGGTGCTCATCTTCAGTGTCTGCTCTCCCTGTATAGTACAGCTTTTGTGGACACACATCTACTACATTAACGACCTTCATCAAAATGGAGATATTTTGTGACCTTCAGATGAGAGGGAAGTGGTTAGACAGAGAGAAAACAACAGCCTGCTTGTCACAGTTTTATTCAAACACATTGCCTATGACTCTTTATCTGTCTTACAAGTCCCTGCACTAGGTGGATGCATGATATCACCTTAAGGCAGACCACCCAGAGTATGCCACTATGTCCCCCCCACCCCCATGTCTACCAACCTAACAGATCCTGCATCACATTTTGCCATAACACCAGTCATACCCCTTGATCTTGTGACTTGGATGAACCCTCAGCATCTCTCCAAGAGTTGAGCAAGAAAAAACTCATCAGTCCTTTTCCCAGCATCCATGACTCCTCCTCTGTCCATGCTGGTAATCATTCAGGTCACAGGAGCTCTACTCTGGGTATAATCCCTCTGTGCACTGTGCCATACAGCCAATTAAGTAAAATATTGTCAGTTACTATCTACCTATTCATGGAGTAAAACAAGATTTTATTATATGCATGTATTGTTACTTTAAAGTAACTGCACTATCTTACATTTGTAACACTCACTGAACACAAAAAAGTAACTGCTATATTAGGCTTTGAGGAATGTGGTTAGCCAGCATCAAACCACAAATCTTTAGAAACTTCAGTTAAGTAGGTTAAGAGTGTAGTTTTAGAAGACTGAAGAGTTGTTAAGTTTCTTACATCTGAGATAATGGAGTTACATACAGCAAGTAGTATTTTACAGGATCTTTGTTTTTAAAGTTTAAAAAATTATAACTTATGTATATCACAATTTCCTCTGTTGCTCAAAAAACAGAGGAAAACCATTTTCTAAGTATAAAACTTATCGTTAAAGAGGTCATAACTGAGGAAAAGTGGTCCTAAAAGTGAGCACGGGGTGTTCTTTTGCAGAATCTTTTATTTCTCAAAAATATTCTCCCTACTGGCTTTGGCATTATTACACATGCCTGTGTGTGTGTGTGTGTGTGTGTGTGTGTGTGTGTATATGTGTTGTGTGTGTGTGTGTGTTTGTGAGCTTGCATAACACACTGATTGCCATGGTTCCATTACAGCCACAGAAGTGCCACAAAAGTGCAGTTAGTTATTTCCAGTAAATGTATCTGTGTAAATGCATAGTAACACTGTAATAGGTTAGGCAGCTTATGGACTCTCAATAGGGGGAATTTAAAAAAGCCTACAGAGTTTTTTTTCCATATAGGCATAGCCTACATGGGTGTGAACATTTTTTGATTCAGTAGGCACTAATGAGCGTCATGTACGCACGCTCTAAGACAGACACTTCTGTGGCACGCAAATCACCTCATAAGCAGGTGAATGCCATGCAATTGAGGTAGGTAGAGGGATCCAGGAAGCTGACAGGCATCTGTTTAGACCCTGTGCCAGTGTCTGTAGTGTACACAGAAAACGTCTGTGTACAGGAGTGTAGACAGACAAAAGGGGTTGTAAAAATGGAGATATATGGACAGAAATGTCATACCACATACACATATAAGTGAAACTATTATCATGTATGTCAGAAAAATTAAAGGAAATAAGTACAATTTATTTATTTATTTTTATAATCTGGGTATGTTTTCACCGCAGTGTGCAAACATGCTTTATAAAAAAATTAAAAAAATATTGGAAATAAAATTAATATTATGTGACAGAAATGTATTAAAAGACTGTGCATGGAGTCCCTACAATGGTATATTGGTGCTGTTCCTAATGTATTTGGGCTATGAAGCATGTAGTTTCAAGGATGTGAGCACAGATACCTATGCAAATGAGCTGGAGTTACTGAATAGCAGAAAGTAGTAATCATGTTTGTATATCCCTTTCATGTAGGCTTAGACCCATGTTGCTGTTTTCACAAGATGTAGCTGACACCAGGGCGATGTTGTCTACTGACTTCTAAGTTTATTTCAGCTTAGATGCATGTGTTGGTGTTGTGTGCTGCCTGGCTGAGTGTGTCCCTTCAGGGGGTATGTGTCCACTAACGTCTAAGCTTTGTTTACCTTCCATGCACATTTGTTTGGTGTACCACCGCACTGAGCATGTCTAAAAAAAGTATTTAATTAGTTTTGACCCTTGTTTAAGTGAAAATAGGACCAATAAATGATGTTAATTATATTGTATGCATCTGGAATGCATCACAGTTAGGCAATCACACATTTTACACCTACAGCAGAGTTCTATCAATTATGCATACACCCTGCATTCTGATTTTTCCCCAGTACTCTGGACCATTGGAGTAAAGACTTGGGAATTTTAACTGAGAGAATGCTAGGGGCTGCTGCAGGTCTGCTACACCTGTATGAGCTAGATGCTGAAGTTAAT